>NW_020947390.1:6532637-6654529 GCF_900497805.2 Vombatus ursinus
TCTATCTATCTATCTATCTATCTATCTATCTATCTATCTATCTATCTATCTATCTATCTATCTATACATACAAACATTTTGAATACCCTTTCCCCTAATCTGCTCTCCCTTCTATCTCCCCCCACCGTTCTCTTATCCCTTTCCTCTTCTATTTTCCTGTAGGACAGGATAGATTTCTATATACCATTTCCTATATATCTTATTTCCCAGTTGCATGTGAAAACAATTTTTTTAACATTTGTTTTTAAAACTTGGAGTTTCAAATTTTCTCCTTTCCTCCCTCCCCACTCACCTTCATGAGAAGGCAAGCAACTCAATACAGGTTATACTTATGTAGTCATACAAAACACTTCCAAAGTAGTCATGCTGTAGAAAACAAACTACATTTCCCTTCATCCTATCCTGCCCCCTGTTTATTCTGTTATCTCTTTTGACCCCATCCTTCTCAGAAGTGTTTGCTTCTGATTACCCCCTTCTCCAAACTGCCCTCCCCTCTATCATCCCCCTGCTCTCTTTTGTCCTTCCCCCCTATTTTCCTGTATGGTAAGATAGTTTTCCATACCCAATAGAGTGTATATGTTATTCCCTCCTTAAGTCAAATCTGATGAGAATAAGATTCACTCATTCCCTCCCACCTTCCCCCACTTCCCCTCCACTGTAAAAGCCTTTTCTTGTCTGTTTTATGTGAGATAATTTATCCCATTCTACCTCTCCCTTTCTCCTTCTCCCATTATAATCCTCCCTCACCCCTTAATTTTATTCTCCAGATATTACCCTTCATCTTCAACTCAATCTGTGCCCTCTATCTATCAATCTATCTATACATATAATTTTTCCCACCAACTATCCTAATACTGACAAAGGTCTCATGAGTTACAAATATCATCTTTCCATGAAGGAATGTAAACAGCTCAACCTTAAAAAGTCCCTTATGATTTCTCTTTCCTGTTTACCTCTTCATGTTTCTCTTGAGTCTTGTATTTGAAAGTCAAATTTTCTATTCAGCTCTGGTCTTTTCATCAAGATGTCCATTTTCCCCCTAAAGGATTATACTCAGTTTTACTGGATAGATGATTCTTGGCTGTAATCTTCTTTGACATCCAGAATATCATATTCCAAGCCCTCAGGTCTTTTATTATAGAAGCTGCTAAAGCTTGTTTTATCCTAATTGTGTTTCCACAATGCTTGAATTGCTTCTTTCTGGCTGCTTGCAATATTTTCTCCTTGACCTGGGAACTCTGGAATCGGGCTACAATAGTCCTAGGAGTTTTCCTTTGGGGATCTCTTCCAAGAGGTGATATATGGATTCTTTCAATTTCTTCTTTACCCTCTGGTTCTAGAATATCAGGGCAGTTTTCCTTGATAATTTCTTGAAAGATGATGTCCAGGCTCTTTTTTGGATCATGGCTTTCGGTTAGTCCAATAATTTTAAGTTATCTCTCCTGGATCTATTTTCCAGGTCCTTTGTTTTTCCAGTGAGATATTTCACATTGTCTTTTATCTTTTCATTCTTTTGAATTTGTTTTACAAAGTCTTGATTTCTCTTAAAGTCATTAGCTTCCAATTGCTCTATTCTAATTTTTAAGGAAGTATTTTCTTCAGTAAGCTTTTGGACTTCCTTTTCCATTTGTCCAATTTTGCTTTTTAGGGCATTTTTCTCCTCATTGACTTTTTAGACCTCTTTTGTCATTTGGATTAGCCTCTTTTTAAGGTGTTATTTTCTTTACTATTTTTGGGTCTCCTTTAGCAAGCTGTTGACTAGTTTTTCATGATTTTCTTGCATCACTTTCATTTCTTTTCCCAGTTTTTCCTCTTCTTCTCTTACTTGGTCCTCAAATTTCTTTTTGAGCTCTTCCATAGCCTGGGACCAATTCATATTTTTCTTGGAGGCTTTGGATGTAGGACTTTTGATTTTGCTGTCTTCTTCTCATTGTATGTTTTGATCTTCTTTGTTAGCAAAGAAAGATTTTATAAGCTGACTTTTTTTTTTAGCCTTTGTTTGCTCATGATTCCAGCCAATCACTTGAGTTATAAACTCTTTGTTAATGTAGGGGTCTGCTTTAAATGTGGAGAATGTACTGTCCCAAGGTTCAGGGGTTTTGTGTAGTTGTTTTCAGAGATAATTTAGGGACTTGTAAGTTTTCAGTTCTTCCAAGTGTTATGATCAAGGGTGAGGTGTTTGCTCCTTTCCTGGACTGTGCTGTGGTCTATGAGTGGCCACAAGCACTCTTTTCTGCCTTGGAACTGTGAGGAAAATTTCCTCTTCACCACCACTACAAGCTCCACCACACCTGCGTTCCTCCTTGCCCCAGGATTGCCACTAGAACTGTGACCCAGATCCAAGCACAGGCAAAGCAAGAGAATCCTGCCTCAGCCCCAGCTAAAGATTCCTGCAGTCCCCCTATGAGCAGCTACTCAATTCCCCCATCAGTCTGTGGGCCAGATGCTCCAGAAGCAGCCACTACCCTGGAGCTGCAGCCAGGGCAGGGGCTGGGACCATGCCTCTCTCTCAATGAAGTCTCAGACTTTTCCTATTAACCTTCTAAGTTGTCTTTGCTGTTTGTGGGTTGAGAAGTGTGGAAACTGCCACAGCTCACCTTGACTCAGTCTTCTGAAGCCTGCTCCAGGTTTGCTGAAGCCTGTTTTACCTGCGCGCCCACGCCGAACTGCATTCCTCTCCCAGTCAGATGTGATAGAGCTTTCTAAACACCCATGTACATTGCCTTGGGATGTGAATTTGTTTCACTCTGTCTTTTTTGTGGGTTCTGGTGGTCTAAAATTTGTTTAGAGTCATTTTTTTACAGGTATTTAGAGGAGTTTGGGGGAGAGTTCAAGCAAGCCACTACTTTCACTCTGCCATCTTGGCTCTGCCAAGAACAATCTTTTGACAAAATGCAATATGCATTCCTATTAAAAACACTAGAAAGCATAAGAATAAATGGAGTTTTTCTTAAAATTATAAGTAGTGCCTATCCAAAATCATCAGCAAGTATTATCAGTAATGGGGATAAATTAGATGTCTTCACAATATGATCAGGGGTGATGGAAGGTCATCAAGCAGCCCCAATATTATTCAATATTGTAGTAGAAATGCTAAATATAGCAATAAGAGAAAAAAGTAAATTCAAAAAATTAGAATAGGCAATGTCAAACAATCAGTCTTTATACATGATATGATGGTATACTTGGAGAATCCTAGAGAATCAACTAAAAAAAAACTAGTTGAAATATTTAACAACTTTAAGAAAGTTATAGGATAAAAAATAAACCTATATAAATTATTAGCATTTCTATATAAATTTCTATTTCTATTACAAATTTCAATAGCAAGAGATAGAGAAAATCCATTTAAAATGTAACAATATAAAATACTTGGTTATCTACCTGCCAAGACAACCCGAGGAACTATATAAGTATAATTGCAAGATAGTTTTCACACAAATAAAGTTATATCTGAAAAACTGGAAAAAAATTAATTGCTTTTAGATAAGCTGAGTCAATGGGCAGCTAGGTAACACAGTAGATAGAACACTGAGCTTAGAATCAGGAAGATTCATCTTTATGAGTTCAATCCTGCCTCAGACACTTACCAGCTATGTGATCCTGTGCAGATCACTTAACCCTATTTGCCTCAGTAACTCATATGTAAAATGAACTGCAGAAGGAAATGTCAAAGCACTGCACTATCTTTGCCAAAAAAACTCCAAAACTTGGTCATGAAGAATTGAACACAACTTAAATGATTAAACAACAAGGCTGAGCCAATATACCTAAATTAATTTTCTTATCTGGTGGCATAACAATAAAACTACCAAATAATTATTATATAGAGTTAGAAGAAAATAAGAGAATTCATCAGGAAAAAATAGTTAAGAATACCAAGGGAATTCATGAAAAAAATGTGAAGGAAGGTGACCTAGTCATACTAGATCTCATAGTGCAGTACGTAGTAGTAATAATCAAAATAATCTGTACCAGCTAAGAGACAGAGTGGTGGATTGTTGGAATAGATTGGGTACACAATAGAGTAGGTAATTACCATAGTAATCTAATGTTTATAAATTTAGAAATTACAGTTTTTAGGATAAGAACTATTTGAGAAAAATTGCTAGGAAAACTGGCAAGTAGTTGGGTAGAAACTTGGTATAGATGAACATCTCACACCAAATACCAAGATGAGATCAAAATGGGAGCATCATTTATACAAAAAGGTAATAAAATAAACAAATTAGGGGAGCATAGACTAGTTTACTTGTTGGGTGGACAAGCGAAGACTTTTTGACCAAACAAGAGATAGAGAACAATACTGGATGTATTACATTAAACTTATTTTTTTTTTTGCACAAACAAAACCAATTCAACCAAGATTAAAAGAAAAGTGAGAATCTATGAAATAATTATAGCAAATTTCTCTTATAAAGGCTCATTTCTCAAATACATAGAAAATGAAGTAAATTTATAAGAATATCAGTCATTTACCAATTAATAAATGAAATAAGGGTATGAATGGGCAGTTTCCAGATGAAGTAATCAAAGCTGTAAAGAGACATATGAAAAAAAAAAAAACCTCTCTAAATCACTATTGATTGGAGAAATTAAAATTAAAACAACTCTAAGGTACCACCCAATAGCTTGACTAATATGACAGAAAAGGAAAATGATAAATGTTGGAGAGTATGTGGGAACACTGAGACACTAATGCACTGTTGGTAGAGTTGTAAACTGATATAATTATTCTGGAGAAGAATTTGGAACTAAACCTAAAGGGTTATAAAATTGTGCATACTCTTTACCCAGAAATAGTACTTCCAGGTCAGTATCCCATAAAGATTAAAAAAAGGGAAAAAATGACCCATATGAACAAAAATATTTATAGCAGCTCTTTTTGTGGTGTCAGATTACTAGAAATCATGGTGATGCCAATAATTTGGGCAATGGCTGAACAAATTGTGGTGTATGATTGTGAAAGAACAGTATTACACTCTAAGAAAGGATCAGCTGGGGGATTTCAGAAAAGCCTGGAAAAATTTATGTGAACTGATTTAAAATGAAGTGAACAGAGTGAGAAAAACATTATAACTATTACTAATATTGTACAATGATTAATTGTGAAATACTTAGCCATTATCACCAACATAAAGATCCAAGACAGTTCTGAAGGACTTAAGATGAAAAATGCAATTCACCTCCACAGAAACATAATGGGTTGGCTACAAAGATGTCAGGAGTTGATGACTGAAATAAAGCAACAACTGAAATAGTTGATAAAGAAAGAGACTAGAGTACATGAAAAAAGAATAAACACCTTAGGTAAAAAGGTGGAAAATCTTTCTTAAGTAGTAGACACTTTGAAAAAATAGAATTGTAAAAAAGAACTCAAAGATTTAAGGAGATAACAAAATAACATAAATCAATAAAAAAGACTAAAAATAGAATACATGCAATTTCTACCATTAAATAAACAGACCTTGGAAATAGAATAAGAAAAGATAATTTAAGATACATCAGAATTCCTGAGATCATTACCATAAACAATCCAAAAAAACCCTTCTATGTCATGTGTCAAGATATCATAAAACAAAACTGCTCAGAAGTATTAAAATGAGAGGGCAAGTTTAAAATTAAAAATATTTACAGGTCACATCCTACAACAACTCCAACTGAACTTAAAGACAAATGTAAAAGCTAAAATCTAGAGTTTGCAAGCAAAACAAAACAACAACAAAAAAACCAACCAAATAAAAATAGATCAAATACCAAAGAACCACAGTCAGAACCACTTGGGATTATGCAACAATTAGTCTAATAGAAAGAAATCTAGAAGTTTGACACACCAAAAGGAAAAGAAAGAAGATCATAACCAAAAATAGCATCCTATAATACTAAGTGAACTTCACCAGAATAGAGACATTCAAAAACTCTTGTTAACATCACCAGAACAAAGGGCAAATATAAGACATTAGGAAAACCTACACACACAATTGTGCTAAAAAATAAAAAATAAATAAAAAGGTTAAGTGGTAATCAAATTCTTACATCCTATGAAAATAGAAGTGGTAATTGTTGTTTCAGGATCCCACTGTAGTCTGGAGTAAAGGAAGAAGAAAAGAAAGACAAACTAAGGGAATTGATATAGTTTGCCTTATTTTATTTGCTTTAAGAGAGTAAAGAAAAAGGGAAGGAAAAGTAATATACTAGAGGAAACATGAAGAAAAAGAAAGAGGAACTTTCTACTTCACATAATTGGAGGTGAGATTATTGCAATGGCCTCCTAATTAGGCTCCAGGCTTGTATCTCTCCATTTCAGCTTATCCTGCTCATAGTTGCCAAAGTGATTTTTCTTAATAAGACCATGTCACTCTCCTACTCAGTTAACTCCACTGGATTCCTATTACCTCTAACATAAATATAAACTTATCCATTTATCCTTTAAAGCTAGATTTTAGCAAACCTAATTTTACAGCCTTGCTCTAATCTATCTCCCTAAGCTAATTGCCCATTATTCCCCTTACTGTACTCTGTGGTCCAGCACAAATGGCCTATTTCTCACATAGCACCCCATCTCCCTTCTCAGTACCTTCGGACTAGGTGACATCCCTGCTCTAAATACAATCATAACTTATCAAATCCTCATAAAATGTTTCCATTCCTTCAAATCACATTTCAACCATCACCTTCTTCATGGTCTCTCTCTCTCTATCTCTCTCTCTCCCCCCTCTACCCCCACCTCTCTCTCTCTCCCCCTCTGTCCCTCTTTCTGTCCCTCCCTCCCTCCCCCATTGCAATATTAGATGTTCACAAGTTTGGTTTATTGCATTTATTGTATTCATGTCCCTAAGTATATTATATCCCTAATATAATGCTTGGCACATAGTAGGTGCTTAATAAATCTTCATTTCATAATATACCAAGGCATACAAACTCACAAGAAAGTCTTTTTACTAATCACAATACAATAAAATATAAATAATACATTTTATTTGAAGAAAGGATTCAGATTTACAGAGAAACTAATATTATCCTAAAGAATCTGTAGGTCAAACAACAAATCAAAACAACACTAAATAAGTTTATCAAAGAACAACAAATATGACAACAATGAAGCAGTACACCAAAACTTTTTGATATGGCCAAAATACACTGTAGGGAAAAATTTATATCTCTAAACACTTCCATCAAACGAAGTGAGAAAAACAATGTATAAATCAGTTGGATATACAGCCAACAAAACTAAGAAAGAAAACAATCAAAACCCTTAAAAAAATACAAAATAAATTAGAAATTTAAAGGAAAGATTAAAATGAAAACAAAAATTGAACAAATTAATTGAAAGATTTTTTTAAAGTAATAAAGACAAGTCATTATCTATTGTTTTTATAGAAAGGAAAACCAATTTAACCAAATCAAGAACAAATTGCAGGTGATGAAGGGGAAATAAAAGAAATGATCAGAAACAATTTTGTCCCATTATATTCTAATTAAATGGATAACTTAAATGAAGTAGATTAATGCTCATGAAAATATAAAATAACCAGAATAACAGAACAATAAAAATAATTTAAATAACTTAATCTAATAAAAGAATGTCAAATAAGCCGCAAATGAACTCATCAATGGGAGGAAAATAAGCTCATAGAGTTTTTATCAGTTAATTCTATCAAAAATTCCAATTGTGTCACTCCAATATTATATAAATTATTTGCAAAAATAAAGGAGTGTTACCAAACTCCTTCTATGAAACAAATATGAGTGTGATAACTATGTTGGGGAGAGATTAAGAAGCATACCCCCCAAAAAAATCCAATATTTTCATGCATGAATGAATAGATAGATAGATAGATCACTACATTCTAAGCACTGTGCTGAATTCTAGGGACACTCAAAACTGAAGACACTCTCTGCTCTGAAGGAGCTTACGTTTTGTTTGAGGTAGATAAATACATAGAGAAAATAAGTGGACAGGGAAAGATGTTTTGGTTATAATGTTATCATTATAGTAAATGGAGCAATAATGGACTAGACTGGCTTTTTGATATAGCCAAAATACACTGTAGGGAGTTTCCAGGGTGGGAGTTTCCAGTAGTCAAAATTTAAGTCCTCTAGGTTATGGCTTCTGGTATGTGGGTTGAGGTGACTAAAAAAGAAAGGGAGATAGAGCTATGTATAGATTGAATAAAGTATTTGTAAAGAGAATAGCAACATAATAAAAAAGATTATTCACTCTGACCAGTTGGGATTTATGCTGGGAATACAGTATTGTTTCAACTTTAGTTAAACTATAAACATTGCTGACCACATAAATAAAAGCAACAAATTCTTATAATTGTATCTGATATGGTGGAGGGGGGGAGAAGGAGGCATTTTTTGGGGGGCAAAATTCAATGTTTAGTTATGTTAAGTACTCCGGAAAACATAGAGCTAAATGTATCTTCCTTAATGTGGTAAGCGGTACGTCTAATACTGAATACTAGTATTACCATAATGAAGGAGAAGTACTAGAAGCTTTTCCAGTAAGATCAGGAATAAATCAAGGATTTCCATAGTCAAAACTATTATGTCATAGAATTATAGAAATGCAAGCTATAACATTAAAATGAGGAAGAGGAAATTGAAGAAATAAGAGTGGATAAAGAGAAGCAGTAATATGATTCCTGTTGACAAACAATATGATGGTTTATTTAGAGAAATCCAGTATTTCAACTAAAATAAAATGATGTGTAAATTCACAAAATATAAAATAAGTCCATAAAATTATAAATCTTTATGGACATTATTTAAAAAATCTACCTATTGTTATAAAAATTCCACTCAATATAACTATCAAATATCAAGGAAGGAATTTAAAAAATATTAATAGAAATTGTGAAAAGTTTATGTAACTGGAGAATTATTGATTGTTCAAGGTTGAAGCATAAAATGATGATACCAAGTTACTTAGTTTTATTGCCTTATAAATCAAACTATCAAGACATTCCTTTATGGAAATAGACAAATATAGTATTAGAAGAATCTAAAGATCAAGAGACTCAAAGAAAACAATGAAAAAGTAAGAATTAAGGGATCTAGCACTACCAGATCCTAAACTATAAAAAAAAGTAATTACCCAAACAGTTGGTACTGCTGAAAATAATAGAAAAAAGCTGATCAATTAAAAGGTAAACAGCATCTCCAGTATGCCTCTGAAAATATTGCCATGTGACAAATCAATACAACCTGCCAAAAGGCTGAGGAATTAAGGACTGTGCTGAAACTTCAAGGACATTAACACAAGGGAGAATATCATTACTACTTTTAGCAGCAGTCTCCTTCCATTCCCTAATGCTTGGCTTAGAGTACTTCTATACTTATTATACTTCTTGCTATTCCCATCTTACTGATGCTGAAATCCTGACTGCTAAAAAGCAAAGCCTCCTCTTTAAAATCAACTTCCTGCTTTCTGATTCCTGTACACTTTGACTCTACTTCCCCAGTATCCCCTTCTCAATTGGCCTGCTTCTCTCATGGTGCCCTCTGGAATCCTCATTCTATCATCAACAAGCTTCTTTTCATTTCAGTAGTCTGCCACTCTTGCTTCTCTGCCTTCTGTATTCATCAAGACCTGAGACATGACTCTCCCTGCATGACACTGCATTCCTGGCTATCCTTTCCAATAAGTGCTGAACTTCCTCTTATTCTTGCTTTTTTCATTGTTCATGGTGAGTGAGTCAGAACACCCCTAGATTCTCATTGTTACTTCTAGTCTTTCCCTCTACTGCCATAACCAAACAACTTATCCTCCTTTGAGTTTCACTATAACCCAATCACTACCAACCCCCAAGGATATTCTTGCTCCTTTATCTGTGATTTCAGTGCTTGACTCACATTATCTTTCTCTACCCCAATTCCTTACTTCATAATAACATGCTTCAATATCCATACTGATGTTCTCTCAAAAACCAAGTTCCTTAATCTACTCAAGTCCCATGATCTACTCCTCCAGTCTTTTCCAGCTACATATAAGACTTGTCAAACTCTTTATCTGGCAGTCACTCACAGCTGTTCCAATTTCATGTTCAAGAACTCTGAATTTCCCTTATTTGATCATAATATTTTATCATCCCCTCTCTTCCATTTGCTTTTTTCTTCCTAAATGTATTTTTCATGGCCATTATTATCCTCATTCCTTCCATCCCAAGTTCTTCACTGTCCTGGCAACAATACTCTTCCTCACATTCTAATCTCAACACTCAGTTGAACCAGTTCAACTTTACACTTTCCTTGACTCTAAAATATCTTTCTTCCCTGTCTTATCATGCAAATAAAACCATAGATCACTCCCACCATCTACCTTTTTCACTTATACTCACCTATTATGGTATTAAAATGGAGAAAGTCACAAAATTATAATGAATATATTCACTATAGATCTATGATATCTAATCTCAATTAGCCCTTCATGTCAGCAATGAAATTCTTCTACTCTTTCCTAATCAATTCTCTAGCCCACTCACCACAGCATCTGTTTCAAATCTTCTTTTCTCAAGTTTTCCATATGAATCCTTCAGCTTCTCAGCTGAGGACCTTACTTCGTACTTTTCCCACAAAAAGATGTCATTCTCTGACAGCTGCATCTTCTTCCACTCTTCAACTCACATCCCTCCTAAATCACTCCCCATTATATCTTCCTTAACTCCAGTCTTAAGTGAAAAGATGGCCTCTCTCCTTGCCAAAGACAACCCCTCTCCATTGGTTCTTGTTGAGTCATTTCAGTTGTGCCTGCCTCTTCGTGATCCCATTTGAGGTTTCCTTGGCAGAGATACTAAAGTGGTTTGTAATTTTCTTGTCCAGTTCATTTTACATATGAGGAAACTAAGACAAACAGGGCTAAGTATATTGCTCAGGGTTAGTAAGTGTCTGAGGCTGGATTTGAACTCACAAAAATGAGTCTTCCTGAGACTAAGACCATTATACTATACACTGTGCACCCTCTTCATGTACCTTAGGTCTTATTTTGTCCCATCTCCGGCAAATTGCCCTCACAACTTTTCCTCCATACCTTCAATCTTTCACTATTTACTATTTCCTTCCTGGTTCCTATAAGCATGCCAAAGTCTCCCCATCCATAAAAATCCCTCACTACATTCTATAATATCTGTTGACTATCATCTTTGATCTCTACTCCACTTCTTAGCTAAACTCTTTGGGTTTACACTTGGTCTCTTCTCTTCCTCTCTTTTCATTTACCTTTTGCTACCTGGCTTCAAACATTATTATTCAACTGGAACTGGTCTCTCCAAAGATAGAAATTATTTCTTTATTTCCAAATCTAAAGGCCATTTCCCAAGGTCATTTTTCTTGACTCCTCTAAAGCACTGACATTGTTGACTACCATTTTTTTCTGAAAAAAAAATTATTCTCTGAGTTTTTGGGACACTACCATTTCTTTTACCTGTCTGCTGGCTCCTTTTCAGGTACCTTTGCCAGGTTGTCAATCTTCGTCATATTCACTAACTGTGGAAACTCCCCAAATCTCTGTCCCAGTCTCTCCTTTTATTCTTCCTATATATACTTTGTTCTTCAGCTATGTCATCAGATTTCAATTTCATGTCTATTGAAAATGTAATAATTAAATCTTCAGTTTCTAAATTAACATTGAATATTCTATTTCCATCCATTCATTCATCCCTTCAGTCTTTCAATCTTTTTATATACATTATCTCCCTTTATTAGAATATAAAGTCCTACATACAAATTCACATGTGATCTTCCTTTTCTACTTGTTTCCCTAGTGTTTAGAAGTACTTGGCATATGATATGCATGTAATATTTTTTGTTTTTTTTTAAATTTTTTTTAATTTTTAATGGTAATTTTTATTTTTTTTTTGTTTTCAACATTTACTTCCACAAGATTTTGAGTTCCAATTTTTTACCCTATCTCGCCCCTCCCCCCACCCCAAGATGGAATGTTTTCTAAATACCTCTTCCCCTAGTCTGCCTTCCCTTCTATCTCTCTCCCGCCTTCTCTTATCCCCTTTCCTTTCAATTTTCCTGTAGGGCAGGATGGATTTCTGTACCCCATTTCCTATATTTCTTATTTCCCAGTTGCATGTGAAAACATTTTTTTTAAACATGTGTTTTTAAAACTTTGGGTTCCAAATTTTCTTCCTTCCTCCCTCCCCACCCACCCTCACTGAAAAGACAAGCAACTAAATATAGGTTATATATGTGCAGTTATGCAAAACACTTCCATAGTAGATATGCTGTGAAAAACTAACTCTATTTCCCTTAATCCTATCCCGCTCATCCGTTTATTCTATTCTTTCTTTTGGCCCAGTCCCTCCTCAGAAGTATTTGCTTCTGATTACTCCCTTTCCCAATCTGTCCTCCTCTCTATCATTCCTCTACTCTCTTGTCCCCTTCCCCTCCTATTTTCCTGTAGGGTAAGACAGATTTCCATACCCAATTGAGTGTGTACATTATTCCCTCCTTAAGTCAAATCCTATGAGAATAAGATTCACTCATTCCCTCTCACCATCCCTTGCTTCCTCTCCACTTTAAGAGCCTTTTCTTTCCTGTTTTTTTTGTGGGATAATTTACCCCATTCTACCTCTCCCTTTCTCCTTCTCCTAGTATATTCCTCTCTCACCCCTTAATTTTATTCTCCAGATATGACCCCTTCATTTTCAACTCATCCTGTGCCCTCTATCTATCTATCTATATCTATATGTATGTACATATAATTTTTCCCTCCAACTATCCTAATACAGACAAAGGTCTTATGAGTTACAAATATCATCTTTCCATGCAGTAATGCAAACAATTCAACCTTAATAAGTCTCTTATGATTTTCTCTTTCCTGTTTACCTCTTCATGTTCCACTCAAGTCTTCTATTTGAAAATCAAATTTTCTATTCAACTCTGGTCTTTTCATAAAGAATGCTTGAAAGTCCTCTATTTCACTGAATGACCATTTCTTCCCCTGCAGGATTATACTCAGTTTTGCTGGGTAGGTGATTCTTGGTTGTAATCCTATCTCCTTTGCTCTCTGGAATGTTATGTTCCATGCCCTGAGGTCCCTTCATGTAGAAGCAGCTACATCTTGTGTTATCCTGATTGTGTTTCCACAATACTTGAATTGTTTCTTTCTGGCTGCTTGTAATATTTTCTCCTTGACCTGGGAACTATGGAATTTGACTACAACATTCCTACGAGTTTTCCTTTGGGGATCTCTTTCAGGAGGAGATTGGTGGTTTCTTTCCATTTCTATTTTGCCCTCTGGTTCTAAAATATCAGGGCAGTTTTCCTTGACCATTTCTTGCAAGATGATGTCTAGGCTCTTTTTTTGATCATAGCTTTCAGATAGTCCAATAATTTTTAAATTCTCTCTCCTGGATCTATTTTCCAGGTCAGTTGTTTTTCCAATGAGCTATTTCACATTGTTTTCTAATTTTTCATTCTTTTGAATTTGTTTTACAGTGTCTTGATTTCTCATAAAGTCACTAGCTTCCAATTGCTCTATTCTAATTTTTAAGGAAGTATTTTCTTCAGTAAGCTTTTGGACTTCCTTTTCCATTTGTCCAATTTTGCTTTTTAGGGCATTCTTCTCCTCATTGGCTTGCTGGATCTCTTTTGCCATTTGGGTTAGGCTATTTTTTAAGGTGTTATTTTCTTCAGTATTTTTTTGGGTCTCCTTTAGCAAGCTGTTGATTTGTTTTTCATGATTTTCTTGCATCACTCTCAGTTTTTCCTCTACTTATCTTACTTGCTTCTCAAAATCCCTTTTGATCTCTTCCAAGGCCTGGGACTGGTTCATATTTTTCTTGGAGGCTTTGGATGTAGGAGCTTTGGCTTCGTTGTCTTCTTCTGGTTGTATGTTTTGATCTTCTTTGTCACCAAAGTAAGCTAACATAGTCTGACTCTTTTTGCGCTGCTTACTCATGATCCTGGCCAATTACTTAAGTTTTAAACTCTTTGTTAAAGTAAAAGTCTGCTTCCATTGTGAAGAGTATACTGTCTCAAACTTGTGGGATTTGTACAGCTGTTTTCAGAGGTACTTCTAGGGACCTGTAAATTTTCAGTTCTTCCAAAGTGGTATGATAAGGGGCAAGGTGTTTCCTCTCCACCACCACAACAAGCTCCACCACACCAGTGCTCCTCCTTGCCCCGGGACTGCCCCTCAGAACTGTGACCCAGATCCAAACACCGGTAGAGCAAGAGATTCCTACCTCAGCACTTGCAAAGAGATCCCTGCAATCCCCCTGTGATCAGCCACTTGATTCCCCCTCAGTCTGTGGGCCAGAAGCTCAGGAAAAAGCCGCATCCCCAGGCCGAGCTCGAGACTTGTGGCTGAGACCTAGCTCCTCTCTCACCTCAGTCATAGACTTTTCCCACTGACCTTCTAAGTTGTCTTTGTTGTTCATGGGTTGAGAAGTCTGGAAACTGCCACAGCTGCTCGTGATTCAGTCCTCTGATGCCTGCTCCAGGGTCGTTCCATGTAATATTTTTTCAATAATTATTTATAAATTATTAATTTAAAGGATTTCATATTTTGAAAAATGTTCTCAAGGGAAAAAAATTAGCCTTTATCAAAAAGTTTTCATCTTTTTGCCCTTTACTCTCAAGAATATCTTTGCCTTACCAATCTGCCCATTTCCCATCTGCCAATATCAGTAACCAAAAAGAATTTATTAAATGCTTGCTATGAGCCAAGAACTATGATAAACATTAGGGATGAAAAGATAGATGAAATCTCAGTCCCTGCTTCCAAAGAGATTACATTCTAAGGAGGAAAAAAGCATGCAAAAATGTACATATAAGATATATATACAGTATAAATGGAAAGTGAAGCCTATAATACTTCCAACATTGTGGGAATTCCACATCATTCTCTGAAGTACTTAGTATTGAAGTATACCTGACAAATTCTTTGATTAAACAAACGAGATTCCAGAAATTCTTTCTATTCCATTCTTTAGTGTCTAGAAGAGTTTTTTTTTTGGCACAAAACTCTCCTAATCTGTCTAAATAAAAGTGATTTTCCATCTTCTAACCTTGGTCAGTAGTTATTAGCTATTTAATTCTCTTGACAATGAATAATATTTTTGTCTTATCAAATGAAATAATGTGTGAAAAGTATAAAACATAGCATAAGTGCAAGCTATTATTGCCATCTGATGAGTTTTAATATTATTTAAATATTTTATTGTTATTTCACTTCCATATATTTGTATCTTGTCTGTTTGTATCTCGACTTTCACAACTTTTTGGAATGTTGGCACTAAGAAACCATACAATATATTATTTTATATGTTGTACAACATCTAATTTTTCCTGATTAAATTCAAATGTTCTGTGTTCTGTTAGAAATCAACCTGAAGTAAATTTCTGAAGGTGGACTTGGTTGTCCCATACTAGTTTTTAAAAAATTTAAAAATATTTATTTTGTTAAATATTTGTCATTTTTATGTAAAATTATATATATATACATATATATGTATATATGTATGTATGTATGTATGTATTTAAAATTTGAGGTCCAAATTCTCTCTTTTTGTACCATCCTCTCTCCTTGATAAGGCAAGTAATTCGTTATTACTTATATATGTGAAGTAATGAAAGATATATTTTCTTATTAGCCATACACCAAGAAAAAACATACATAAAACAATAAAAATAAAGTAAAAAAAAGTCTGTTTCAGTCTACATAGAAAGTTAATAAGTTCTTTCTCTGGAGGTAAATAGTATTTTTCATCATTGCAACCTTTGGAATTGTCCCAGGTCTTTGTCTTGATGAAAGTAGTTAAATCTTTCACAGTTGATTTTCTTTACAATTCTGATTATCACACAGTATTGCTGTTACTGTGTACAATGTTCTCCTGGTTCTACTCATTTCATTGTGTATCAGGTCATATGAGTCTTTCCAGATTTTTTCTGAAACTATCTTATTCATCATTTTTAAAAATTAATTTATTTTTAGTTTTCAACAATCACTTCCAAAAGTTTTTGAATTTCAAATTTTCTCCCTCTCCCTAATTCCCTCCCCAAGATGGTGTGAAATCTGATATAAGCTCTACAAGTACATTCTTATTAAATATATTTTCACATTAGTCATGTTGAAAAGAAGAATTAGAACTCATAAGAGGAACCATAAGAAAGAAGAAACAAAACAAAACAGAAGAAAAAAAAGAACAAATAGTATGCTTTGATCTGCATTCAAACTCCATAGTTCTTCTGGATTTGGATAGCATTTTCCATCATGAGACTTTTGGAGATGTCTTAGATCTTTTTATTGCTGAGAAGAACTGTCTATCAAAGTTAGTCACCACACAATGTGGCTGTTACTGTGTACAATGTTCTCCTGGTTCTGCTCACTTTACTCAGCATCAGTCCCTACAAGTCTTTCCAGGTTTTTCTGAAGTCTGCCTGCTCATAATTTCTTATAGCACAATAGTATTCCATTACATTCATTTGCCACAGCTTGTTCAGCCATTCTTCAATTGATGGGCATCCCCTCAATTTCCAATTCTTTGCCACCACAGGAAGAACTGCTATAAATATTTTTGTACATATGGGTCCTTTTCCCATTTTTATGATCTCTTTGGGATACAGTCCTAGAAGTGCTATTGCTGGGTTAAAGAGTATGCACATTTTTATAACCTTTTGGGCATAGTATCAAATTGGTTGGATCAGTTCACAACTCCACCAACAATGCATTAATGTTCCAATTTTCTCACATCACCAACATTTGTCATTTTCCTGTTTTGTCATGTTAGCCAATCTGATAGGTGTGATGTGGTACTACAGAGTTGTTTTGATTTGTGTTTCTCAAATCAGTAATGATTTAGATCATTTTATCATATGACTATAGATAGTTTTAATTTCTTCATCTGAAAACTGCTTGTTCATATCCTTTGACCATTTACCAATTGGGAAATGACTTGTATTCTTATAAATTTGACTTAGTTCTCTATATATTTTAGAAATGAGGCCCTTATCAGAGACACTGGTTGTAAAAATTCTTTCCAAGTTTTTTGCTTCTCTTCTAATCTTGGTTGCATTGGCTTTGTTTGTTCAAAAACTTTTCAATTTAATGTAATCAAAATTATCCATTTTGCATTTCATAATGTTTTCTAACTCTTGTTTGGTCATACATTCTTTTGTTCTCCATAAATCTGACAGGTGTTCCTTGCTCTCCCAGTTTACTTATAGTATGAGCCTTTATATCTAAATTGTGAACCCATTTTGACTTTATTTTGGTATATAGTGTAAAGTTTTCATGTATGTCTAGTTTCTGTCATATTCTTTTCCAGTTTTCTCAGCAGTTTTAGTTAAATAGTGAGTTCTTATCCCAGAAGTTGGAGTCTTTGGGTTTGTCCAAAAGTAGATTACTGTAGTCATTGACTACTATTTCTTGTGTACCTAACCTATTCCACTGATCCACCACTCTATTTCTTAGCCAGTACCAAGGAGTTTTGATGATTGCTGCTCTATAATACAATTTAAAATTTGGAAGGCTAGGCCATCTTCCTCAGCATTTCTTTTCATCAGTTCCCTTGATATTCTGGACCTTTTGTTCTTCCAAATGAATCTCATTATTTTTTCTAACTCTATATAATAATTTTTGATAGTTTGATTGGTAGGCATTGAATAAGTAAATTAGTCTAGGTAGAATTGTTATTTTTATTATATTAGCTCGGCCTACCCATGAGCAACTGATATTTTTCCAATTATTTAGATCTGACTTCATTTGTGTGAAAAGTGGTTTGTAATTGTGTTCATATAGGTCCTGAGTTTGTTTCAGCAGGTAGGATCCTAAATATTTTATAATGTCTACAGTAACTTTAAATGCAATTTCTCTTTCTATTTCTTGCTGTTGGATGTGGTTGGTAATATATAGAAATGCTGATGATTTATGTGGGTTTATTTTATATCCTGCAACTTTGCTGAACTGTTTGTTATTTCAAGTAGTTTTTTTTTTACTTGATTCTCTAAGTATATTATCATATCATCTGCAAAGAGTGATACCTTTGTTTCTTCTTGGCCTATTCTAATACTTTCATTTTTTTTTTCTTCTCATTGCTAAATCTACTGTTTCTAGTACCAAATTGAACACCAGTGATGATAATGGACATCCTTGTTTCACCACTGATCTTATTGGACATGCTTCTAGGTTATCCCAATTACATATAATGGTTGCTGAAGGTTTTAGGTAGATGCTACTTATTATTTTAAGGAAGACTCCATTTATTCCTATGCTCTCTAGTGTTTTTAATAGGAATGCATGGTGTATTTTGTCAAAAGCTTTTTCTGCATCTATTGCGATAATCATGTGGTTTCTGTTGGTTTTGTTGTTGATATGATTAATTATGCTGATAGCTTTCCTAATATTGAACCAGCTCGGCATTCCTGGTATAAATCCTACCTGGTCATAGTGTATTATTTTTGTGATAAGTTGCTGTAATCTTTTTGCTAATATTTTATTTAAAATTTTTGTATCTATATTCATAAGAGAAATTGATCTATAATTTTCTTTCTCTGTTTTGACTCTTCCTGGTTTAGGTAACAGCACCATATTTGTGTCATAAAAAGAATTTGGTAAAACTCCTTCATCTATTTTCCCAAGTAGTCTATATAGTATTGGAATTAATTGTTCTTTAAATGTTTGATAGAATTCACTTGTAAATCCATCTGGCCCTGGAGATTTTTTCCTAGGGAGTTCATTGATGGTTTGTTCAATTTCTTTCTCTGAGATGAGGCTATTTAAGAATTTTTACTTCCTATTTTGTTAATTTGGGCAATTTATATTTTTGTAAATATTCATATGTTTCACTAAGATTGTCAAATTTATTGGCATACAGTTGGGCAAAATAGTTCCAAATTATTATTTTGATTTCTTCTTCATTGGTGGTGAATTCACCATTTTCATTTTTGATACTGGTAATTTGGTTTTCTTCTTTCTTTTTTTAAATTAAATTCATCAAAGGTTTATCTATTTTATTTTTTTTAAATAAAACCAGCTCTTAGTTTTATTTATTAGTTCAATAGTTTTCTTAATTTCAATTTTATTAATCTCTCCTTTGGTTTTCAGTATTTCTAATTTGATATTTAATTGGGGATTTTTAATTTGTTCTTTTTCTAGTTTTTTTTTTAGTTGCATGCCCAATTCATTGATCTTCTCTTTCTCTATTTTATTCATGTAGCCATTTAGAGATATAAAACCTCCCCTAAGAACTACTTTTGCTGCATACCATAAGTTTTGGTACATTGTTTCATTACTGTCATTCTCTTGGATGAAGTTGTTGATTGTTTCTATGGTGTGTTGTTTGACACATTCATTCCTTATTATTAGATTATTTAGTTTACAATTAATTTTAGTCTATCTTTCCATGGTCCTTTATTACATATAATTTGTATTGCATCATAATCTGAAAAAGATACATTTAATATTTCTGCCTTTCTGCATTGAATTGTGAAGTTTTTATGTCCTAGTACACGGTCAATTTTTGTGTAAGTGCCATGTACCACTGAGAAAAAAGTATATTCCTTTCTACCCACATTCAATTTTCTCCAGAGGTCTACCATATCTAACTTTTCTAAAATTCTATTCATCTCCTTAACTTTTTCTTGTTTACGTTATCAGAGAGGGGGAGGTTGAGGTCTCCCACTAGGATAGTTTTGCTTTCTATTTCTTCCTGTCACTCCCTGAACTTCTCTAAGAATTTGGATGCTGTACATCTTGGTGCATATATGTTTAGTAATGATATTACTTCATTGCAGATGGTGCCTTTCAGCAAGACGTAGTTTTCTTCCTTATCTCTTTTGATAAGATCTACTTTTGCTTTTGGTTGTCTGAGATCAGGATTGCTATCCCTGCTTTTTTTTTTTTTTTTTTTTACTTCAGCTGAAGCATAATATATTCTCCAGCCTTTAACTTTACCCTGTGTGTATCCCTCTGTTTCAAATGTTTCTTGTAAACAACATGTTGTAGGATTATGGTTTTTAATCCATTCTGCTATCCATTTCCATTTTATGGGGCAGTTCATCCTATTCACATTCACAGTTATGAATACTATCTGTGTCTTTCTCTCCATCCTATTCCCCTCTCCCCTGTTTATGATTTTCTTTCTCCTTTTCTCCCTTACCTTCCTCAGTAGAATTTTGCTTTTGATCACTGCCTCCCTCAATCTGCCTTCCCTTCTATCAAACCTCTCCCTTTTCTTTCCCCTTTTCCCTCCCACTGCCTATATGGCAAGTAAAAATTCTATACTTAACTGAGTATGTTATTCACTCCTTGAGCCAAATCCAAGGAGGGTAAAGTTCAAACAATGCTCATCTCTCTCCCTTCTTTCCCTCTACTGTAATATGTCTTTGTGCCTTTTCATGTGATATAATTTACATTTTCTACTTCTTCCTTTCCTCTTCTTATAACAATTCCTTTTTACTAGTTCATTAGGTTTTTTATTATCACCTCAAAGTCAACTTAATCCCACCCCCTCTGTCCATGTATATCCCTTCTAAGTGTCATAATAAAGACACAGTTTTCAAGAGTTATAAGTATAATCTTCCAGTAAACAGTTTAAACTTATTGAATAACATTTTTTCCCTTTCCTGTTTGCTTTTTTATGCCTCTTTTGAGTCTTGTATTGAATATCAAATTTTCTGGTCTTTTCATTGGGAAAGTTTGGAAGTCCTCCATTTTGTTGAATGTCCGTCTCCTTCCCTGAAAGATTATGCTTAATTTTGCTGGGTAGTCTTGGTTGTAATCCAATTTCCTTTGCCTTATGGAATATAATAGTCCAAGACGTTGATCTTTTAATGTAGAAGCTGCAACGTCTGGCATAATCCTGACTGTGGTTCCACGATATTTGAATTGTTTCTTCCTCGCTGCTTGCAGGATTTTCTCCTTGACCTTATAATTCTGAAATTTGGCTATAATATTCCTTGGCGTTTTGATTCAGGATCTCTATCAGGAGGTGATTGGTGGATTCTTTCAATGACCATTTTACTCTCTGGTTCTAGGGCCTCAGGTCAGTTTTCCTTGATGATCTCCTGAAAGATGTTTTCCAGGCTCTTTTTTTCATCATGACTTTCAGGTAGACCAATAATTCTTAAGTTCTCTCTCCTGGATCTATTTTTCAGATCAGCTATTTTTCCAATGAGTTATTTTACATTTTCTTCATTTTTTTCATTCTTTTGATTTTGTTTGATTGATTCTTAATGTCTCACAGAGTCATTAGCTTTCAATTGCCCAATTCTATTTTTCAATTAATTGTTTTTTTCAGTTAGCTTTTGTACCTCCTTTTCCATTTGGCTAATTTTACTTTTTAAAGATTTGTTTTCTGCAGTTAATTTTTGTCCTTCTGTTTCCAAGTTATTGACTCTGTCTTAAATACCTCTCATTTCTTTTCCCAATTTTTCTTCTCCTTCTCCTATTTGACTTTTAAAATCCTTCTTGAACTCTTCCAAGAAGGCTTTTTGGGCTTGAGACCAATTTATATTCCCCTCTGAGGTTTGAGATTTGGGTATATTGACAATTCCCCTCCTGAATTTGTGTTTTGATCTTCCCTCTCACCAAGGTACTATTCTATGGTCATTATTTTTCTATGTGGCTTCTTGCTCATGTTGTTTGTTTGTTTGTTTTTTTCTGGTTTTTAAAGTTAGTCTCTGCTTCTGGGAAATGGGGCACCATCCCAGGCTTCTTGTGCTGGGGGCTATGGGCCTGGTTACTGCATTGCTGAGGTGGGGTTTGCCACTGTTTTTCTGGGACGCCTCCCTTCCTGTACTGATCCCCTCGAGCCACAGCAAGAGGGACCTTTCCTGTTAATCTCCCTGGCCTCAGGAGATAAAAGACTGTGTATCTAATCTTTCTGCTGACTCTACTATTTCAGGATTTTTCATGGTGTAGTATTTTCTGGATTTTTCAAGGTCAGTAAGGGAGGATGAGAGCTACTTACTTCTTCCTCCACCATCTTGGCTCCCGGAAGCCAAAATAAGTGACTTTCAAACATTCAGTCTGTGGGCTGATAGCTCCAGGAACAATGCCACTGCTGCTGCCACTACTACTGCCACTGCTGCTACTGCACTACTGATGATGATTCAGTCCACCAGAGCCTGCTCCAGCTTTGCTCAGGCCAGGTGTCCTGAGTGCTGGATACTCCCCTCTCAGGCCATACAACAGACCTTTCCTGTTGATCTTTCAGGTTGTTTTGGGCTGGAAATCTGCCTCATTCTGTCTCTTTGTGGGTTCTGCTGCTCTAGAGTTTGTTCAGAGTCATTTTTAGAGGTATTTGAAGAGATTTGGGGGAGAGCTCAGGTGAGTCTCTGCTTTCATTCTACCATCTTGGTTTTGCCTAACATTCACTTTTAAAATTTTTCCTATTCATCATTTCTTATACTACAATAGTATTTCATCATAATTACATACCACAACTTGTTCAAGAGTTACCCAATAGATGGGCAGCCCCCTGATTTTCAATTCTTCACCACCAAAAATAGAGCTGCTATAAATATTTTTATGTGCAAATAATTCTGTTTCCCTTTCATTTGATTTCTTTGAGATATAAATGTAGTATTAAATCCAGACAAGTATCTTAATTAAGGTTTTTTTGACTCCAGATCCAGGATTCTATTGTACTGCCTACTTTTTATTTTTTTTTATAAATTGTACTTTTCCCAATAACCTCAGCCTCTATTAGAAACTCCTCTTATGTTAATACAAGTTGATATATCAATTCAACTTACCATGTCCTTTGTCCACAACCTGACTACCAAGAAGAATTATGCCTCCTTTTTGGTGATCAAAACCAATATTGATACCAAATTTAATTTTATTTCTGTTATCTTTTAATCTTATCTTAATTTATATTTTTTAAGTCATTATCTATGTTGTATTTCTGGTTCTTCACTCTACTCAGTTCATGTAACTACCCATATTTCTCTAAATTACTCATATTTATAATTTCTTACTGCATAATAACATTTCTTTATATTTACATATGATAGTTTGTTCAGGCATTCATTAATCAATGGCATTAATTTTATCCTGAAGCATTTGTTACCATCAAAAGTGCTACTATAAATATTTTGGAACATTAGACCTTTCTTTTGGTCTTTAACATCCTTTTGTTATCTTCTAGTGAGATACCTGGGTCTAAGGTTATCAATAATTTATGAACTTTTTTGACATAGTTCCAAGTAGTTTTCTATAGTGGTTGAACTGATTCTCAACTCCACCAATAGCATTTTAATGTACCTACCTTCCTATAGCCTCTCTAAGATGGGTGATTTAATGAATGCTTTTGCAAGCATAACTACAATGCCATCTCTGATGTGCTTTCTTAGAAGGGTCAGTAGTAATTTAAAGACCATTTTGGAAAAGCAGTCTGACTAGTTGATAAAAAAATATAGTATAATGGCACCTGAGAAAATATAGTATAATGACACCTGCTTAGACTGGCTGGTTGTTATTTTGCCACAGCAGGCAAAATTATGAATGATTTATCTCTTATTTATTAATATAGATGAAACAATTACCTTTTCTTAACAATCTCATTTGATTTACTCATCTATCCTCATCCCCTAAAAAAAGCAATTTGTATACATGGCAAAATGCATAAAGTGTGACCAGGTACATAATGTTCCAGAGGAGAACACAGATATGATGCTGCTCTCCTAAACTATATTTCTGTCATGAGGCAGATATCTGGAGGTGTTTGTCAATAGGGAGGTCACTAAAAGTCACTGAAAATCAGAAAAGTTTGCCTATTTGCATAAATTAACCTGCAATAACCTTACAGATACATTTATAGGTCACAAATGTGGTTTTGGGCATGTTTGTACTTAACAGGGCATCTGTTCTTTTTTGAACTATTAGATTTTTTCTTTGAGGAAATGATTATGTTAGTACCGATAGATAATGAATAATTGGCAGTATGGCATACCTCATGTATGGTGTATAACTGATAAATGTCAAAGTATAAAATCTATAGGGTTTATATCAAAATGTGTGGCAGCTCAACTGTCTAAATAAATATTTATGCACTTTATGTTTAGTTCCATTACCATGATGGAGTCTGGGCTATCTCCTTATAGTTCTTAATAGTATAAACACTTTAAAATAATCAACGTATTTTATTAATGAGTCCAAAGACTTTATGCTGTTAATTCTGAACAAAGGTGTACTGTTTGTTTTTAATTCAATATGTTTTGTATATTATCCTAGGAAAGTCTATTAATACCCTTTGAAACCCTTGTTCTTTATGAGGGATAATAATCATTATTTCTCATATAAATGACAGTTAAAACTATACTAGATATGGGCCCAACTAACTGAATGACAAAATCAATGAATTTCCCATGATTTAGTATTGGGAGGGGGCACAGATAGGACTCATTAACAGGGAATTGATTAGATTAATATAGCTTTCATTCAATTCAGTTTTTCAAATTACTAGAAAAACTAATAATCTCATGGATTGCTCAGAATTATTAAGCCTATATTAACCTTCTCAAGTATACCAGTCAACGAGAATTACACATTTTTGTATAGCTCTGTTAGGAAATAAATTGACATTAAAAACAAATATAAATGTTTATCATTACACAGTAACACAAAGTGGATCCTAACCTGTTTTATGATGTTTAGTTTAGTCAAAATGTTGTCTGATTAAATAGCAATGCTCTGTCTTGCATTGTTCATCATTCAAATGAAAGGGGTAGGAGTAAATGACCTCAAAGTTTTCTCCCAGCTCCAAAAGTGTGAAATCACCTAAGTATATTAATTCTGAAAGAAAAACAAATCATTAGATTGTGCTTTTCTAATAGGTATAAATATAAGTCAGAATTTCATTTATTCAGTCATTTAGCTTGCAATACTCAATTTGTTTTCAATGAAAAAATTTCCTGTTCAAATATTTTGCAATATAGAGAAACAGAATGGTTAAATAGTGATTGTACTTTTAGTATGAATCAACAACCTGGTAAAGTGATTTTCACAAATAGATTAGAATTAAGAAAACTCCATGACTGCAACATTAAATAATAAAATAATTAATGTAATATAATTAGCTTTGGAAACCTGAAATATGACAACCATACCGAACAGTAATTTGACAGATTAAAAAAAGCCTGAACTTTGAAATTCTTGTTTTATTCAAGGTCCATTCTGAATATTTATTTAACTATTGTTATGTGTTGAAAACAGTGTTAAATATTGGAAATACCAATAAAAAAGCAAGGACAGAGTTTATTAAAAATTGATGTATTTACTGTTCTGTTTCCTTCCAAATTTACTGCAGATATTGAAGTCTAAGAATACTCACCTCTCCAAGGAACAAATAAATTTTAAGAATAACTTTAACTTGTTTAACTCTAATAACTAGAGGAATGAAAATCCAAACAACTTTCAGATAATGTCTTACATTCTTCAAATTGGCAAAAAATCACTAACAACTTTGCACTTTATTGTTGTTTGAGTAGAGGGAAACAGGACTGTGAGATATTCTGGAACTGTGGATATGTGTAAAATCTTTTTGGAATGAGACCTGGTAATACAGAATGAAATATTAGAAACTCACCATATCCATTGATTCTAGTGATGCCATTACTAGGACTACATACCAATATTGATATTAAAAGGGAAAAATCTATCTACACAAAATATACATAATGATAGAAAAAGTATAAACTGAAAAATAACCAATATGTACAATGATTTGAGAGTGGCTAAATAAATTGTGATACGTTGGTATAATGGAATATTGTCATACCATAAAATAATGAACATAAAGAATATAAAGATGTGTAGAAACATTTTTGCAAGATGTGGAACCAAGAAAGCAGAATTAAAATAAATATATGACTTCTCAGTGTGACTACTTAAGGAGATTGGAAAGGTATAGAGAGTAATTAAATTTTTATCATTACCATATTATTAAAGTTTACATATTTACTTTTCATTAATGTAAATATTTTACAGCTTATGGTGTGTTTTAGTTTTATATTTTAGTTTTTTTATTTCATTATTATACTTGTTGTGACCAATGAATCAATGAACAAATATCCATTGAGTACTTACTATGTGCTAGGTATTTTCCTAAATGTTAGGGACATGAACATAGAAATAAAAGAGTCCTTGCCTTCAAAAAGTTTCTATTTTAATGGAGAAAAAAACACGCATACATGCAAGTGTATAGAGAATACATATAATATGAGTACATGGTCATTTGGGGGAGAGGATGCTTTAACAGGTGAGAGGATTAGGAAAAACTTCATTAAGAAAGACTACTGGGACAAAATGCCAACCTGAATTGGAAGCATACTGCCCAGCTCCCATGTACCTATTGCAAAAAATTCTGAAGTTCACATCAGACAGGATAATGATTAAGAAAGTTCATGAGAAACAAAAGTGAGTTCCTTCCTTAACTTCAAAACTGGACAAAAGACTAGTCATAAGCCCAAGGGCAGGAAAATGGAACTTTGAACTCCAGCAATAAGTTAATATTCCACTGTGACCAGAATAGGCCAGTGGCACTTATGACCTATAAGGCTGTATGACTAGAAGAAAGGATGGAGAATTTCCCTGAGAAAGCCCCAAGGTTATCAGAAAATCCTAAAGTGAGGATTTAGGAAGCCTTTGGGAATTACCATGGATACTGATCAGTATGGTCCCATAGCATGAGACTTAGAGAGTCTATGCTCAGAGATTTTGAGTTTGAAATGGTGGCCCTGGCTATTCAATATTTTCAATCTAAAAAATTGAGAAGACGTGTGGACAAATGCTTGGAGGTAGAGTTCAGGGCAAGAATCTAGGAGAATCAGGGTGAGAACTAGCAGGGCTGATCACAGAACTCCAAAAGTTCAAGCCCAAATTCTCAAACTAAAGTTGAATAGATGAGTATGTTAAAGAAAACTCTATCTGGCATGAAAAAAATACTGAAAATCCAATCCCTTAATAAATGTGATCAAAGACTCACAGAAAAAAGAATGAATTTTTGAAAAAGACTACATGAATATCTGGACAAAATGAAGTAAGAGATAAAAAAATGAAATAAAACCTCTAGAGGAAAGAATTAGGAGAATAAGAAGCTTAGGACAGAACGTAATAAACTTTGTTCAAGAAATAGAATCACTAAAAAGAGTTTGAATCATGCCTTAGATGCTTACTAGGCATATTTCCCTAAGCAAATATTTGACTTAACAATTCTGGGTTTCATTTTTCCTTTCTACAAAAATGAGAATAATACTAGCTCCATTTTCACAGCTTTTTTTGTGAAATGCAAATGTATATAAAGTGTTTTCCCAGATGATATAACTATGTATTATTAATATAATCATCATCATAGTAATTGGTTATTGGCATTTTCATTGAATATTTTTTTCTCAAGCCAAGGAAGCCATTAAGCCTTTGTAGGGAGAAGTTGGATCTGAATTCCTGGGTTTGTATAACCACAAACCCAATTTCAACACCTTGCAAATTATAATGATTTAGTAGATGTTTATTGTTGTCATTGTTGAATAAATTGTAAATATTTGTAAATAAAGTCTCATTCAGTGGGCACCTGGATTTCTATCCTGTGAGTTCCAAAACTGTCCTGATAGAATAAGCAAGGCATCCCAGGTCACTATGGGAATCAGTGTCAAAACTAAGATTGAAACTGATTCCCTAACTCATACCTATATCATTAGATTGGGCTTGCTTCCATGACTACATCCATAGTCCTTTTTTTCTCCTCAGAGGCAGCAATTTGGCTAATTTAATCTCTTCCATATATTCTTTTCAGTTTGAAAAATGAAGCCCCTTTCCTTTATATAATAATACTTCTAAACTGTCACAGACATTTAGTAGAAGTCTGATGCCCCTTTCTCAGGTTTATTACAAAATTCAGACTAGACAGGATAGAAATTGCTTGACTTATGATCTACTCTGCTTTCGAAATAGAGAATGATTTTCCTGGTCATTGTTTAAATTACCAATTTGGATAGCTTCTTTGTTTTCCCAGGGGAGGGACTACAATTCTGAGGAATGAATAAAAGCTTAAGGTGTCAACACCAATTGGAGCAGAAGCAGGTTACAATAGCTTGTAATGTTTCTCATTCTCAACATAAAGAGCTGTTGGGGTGATACCTTGAGTAACAGGATTTAAATGTAAGTCTTTTTAAATTGGTTGAACCTTATTTTATTTGAATTCTTAGAGTTATTCTTACTTTCAGGAAAACAAATGGTAACTGAAAGATTTAAAATCATAGTCCATATATTTGGTGGCAATGTAAAGGAAGGAGAATTTAACCCAGCCTCTGCTTGCTGCTTGGATATGCTGCAACTGTTCTTTTCATTTACAAATTTTGAAAGTAAATGTGGGTTTAAGAGAATTTTCCTAGTACTAGGATATAGTATTGAATTTTGGAAAATTCTCATAGAATACTTAGATGAGAGATTGAGAGTGGGAACTAACCTCAGAGGCTACTTAGGCCACCTTCTTCTTTTAAAGGTTAAATAAACTACAATCTAGGGATTTTGTGTAACTTGCTCAAAGTTACAAGGTAGACCAGATTCTCTGATTCCAGAGTCAGTGCTCTACCTATTTCCTACTTATTGAAAGAAGGAATTTATCTGAAACTATAAAAAACACATTTAATAGAAAAATAATATTACAAAAAGGCAAGAGTGAACATGAATCATAAAAGAATTACCTAGGAGTAATCCTGTATTTAATCCCTAAACCTAAATCAACATCCCAGAATTTCAGAGATGGAAGGCACCTCAGTCACTATCTACTCTAATCAGTACCAGAAAATGGATAACTCTAATTGTTAGCATTTTTTTTTTCTTTACGTGATAGAATTTGTCTCTTTGAAACTTCCATCCAGTGATCATGATTCTAACCTATGGGCCCAATCAAACCAAGTCTAATCATTTACTAATGATAGTTTTCCAGTACATGAAGACAGCTATCTTGGTTATCTTGTCTTTCTCCTCAACTCTTTGCCTAACCCTGTCTGTCTTCTCCCAACTAAATATCCTAAGTTTCTTCAACTGTTTCTCATATAACATGGTCTCAAGGCCTTTCACCATTCTGGTTGACCTCCTCTAGACATTTTCTAGCTTATCAATGTTCTTAAACTACAACACCCAGAACTGAAAACAATTCTCAAGATGTGGGCTGACTGTAGGGACTATTATCTATTCATTCCTGGAAATTATGCTTCTCAAAGCATCCCAATGTTTTATCAGCTTTTTTATGCTATTGCTTTGCTAACTCAGATCTACCCTATAGTCACTAAACATTCCAGATTCTTTTAAGTAAAGTGACTGTCTCACTCTGCTTCCCAATTGTGCCTTTGAAGTAATTTTTTTTATCTGAACTATCACAATTTATATTTTTCCCTTATTGAATATCATCATATTAGATTGGGTCCAATGTTCTAGACCATGAATGTTTTTTTTGGATACTGATTCTATCATCCAATGTGTTAGAGGTCTCATCTCACTTTCTGTCACCTCTGAAGTTAGTAAGTATTGCTGCTGTTCCTTTATCCAAATCATAAATAAAATGTCAAATAACACAGGATCAAGCAGTGATCTTGTGGCCTCTTTTCAAGTTGTCATTAAACCAATAAATAAATAAAAAAAACCTATTTGTTGATTTTGGCCATTCAAACAGTTTTTAACACCTAATTGTCCTGTTTTCTAGCACACATCTCTACTTTAATATGAAGTGACATGAGAGCTGGTTAGTTGTTATCTAGGTAACTTACATACTATACGAAACCCATCTACATATAACTTAATGTAGATATTTTATGACATCACAGGACTCTAAAACATCTTTGATAGAGCCTCATTATCTAGTGAATCAAGTCCAAACTCTATCTTTCCAGCCTGCTACTGCTCTAATCCCATATATGATCAGATCCAATAAAACTCAACTAATGGATATTTCATACTAAAGACCTGCACTTTCCTACCTTTGATTTTTTTAAATTTCTCCCCTTCTTTTCAAAAAGGTTCTCAAGCCTAGCCCCAACAGTCAAAATCCAGTAAAAGATGTCTCAAGGAACGGCTCAAATTATATCTTATGTAGGAAACTTTCCCTGATCTTCCTACTTGGATTATTGACTGTTCCTTCTGAACCTTTATAACACTTCTTTTCTTCACTTTTCTTATGTCACTTACTCATTACTGTACCACGTTAGAATTATTTCTGGAAGGGAAAATTTTCCCTGCTAGGTTTTCAGCTCCCTAAGGGCATTGGTTATATTTTCGTCTTCCTTTCCTATTCAATGACTCACACATTGACTTGATCACAGTAGACACTCAAACATTTGTCGAATAAATGAGCAAACGAATGAATGAATTGATTAATGGTTCAGATCAAATTCCCTATCTTATTATAATCATAAAGAAATACTATTCAAGGAAAATCATTTTAGGAACTAAATTATTTTGGTTATCATGTATAATTTTTTTCTCCCAATGCTTCTAACAATGATAGACTAAACTTGCTAAAATGTAATAGTTTAAAACACATATCAGCTTTTCATGACAACAGAAATAGATACATGGCCATATATGCATGCATGTACACATATAGTTATATATACACATCCATATGAACATATTCATCCATATATGTATATTCATACAGACGTATTTTAAATATATGCCATATACCTATATAAATCTAAATACAATTCAATGTTTTAAACACAAGTATTGGCTTTACATCACGACATAGAAAAGTATATAGATGCTGGCCTTGGATCCAGGGAGACTTGGGTTCAGGTGTTTCCTCTTATAAATTAAAAATTCATATTTTCATGGTTCCAAGATCACCTTTTATAAATGATATCACAGAACCTCAGTTACATGATATCATTAGAAAGCACTAAAGACCTTTTAACTGAAAGCTAAGAGGTTAGTCAAAATTTTGCTTCTTTGAGAAGTTCACCAGAGTCTCTGTTTTATCGTGACTCTTCTCTAAACATTAATATGATGAAGTGAGGTTTAATGATACATATGGTTGTATTAATTCATCATGTTTCCATGTTTTAATCAAGATGAATAATCCATTCATCAATACTGATAGTGTCACCTCTATATCTTGGGAACACGGGTTGCCAGGGCCAACAAAAAAAATCATTATGTGGCCAATTATTATGTGGTAGATAACTGTTTCTGATCAGGAATTTCTTCAAACTTACCTAGGCTTGGTGTCCTATGATAAATTAATTATGTCTTAATACTTTAAAACTTTCCATCCAAGCATAAAGTATTCTTCTGTCCCACCTTTACTTAGTGATTTCCCTAACTTCTTTCAAGAATCAACTCAAAGCTGACTTTCTGCCATTCCATTTCAGTTACACAGAGATGCTCTATACCCACAAGCTTTCTACTTCTATGATCTTAAACTTTGAAGTTCTTTGATCTTAATCTTTGATCATTCTGTTATTTTCTGCCTTACATATTCCAAACCTTGTTCTCCACCATCCCTATGAGCTCCAGTTCCTCACCCCTCAACTCATTCCCAAATACTCTCTCTTAAACTACTTACACTCTCCTTCTTTTCCTATCTCAACCTCTTGGTAAATCATTTTATTTCTACACATGCTCTTTACTTGAGTGCCTTAACCTCTTATTCCAACACTGATTGTGACTTGGTAAATTCCAACTTTGCATTACTCACATGATACACCATTGTTGCTCCTATTCACATGCTGCCTAATGAACAAGACATGAAATTGCTAATGAACGCCATTTTCCAGGGTGAAAAACCTGAAAGAAGCTTGGCACAGCAGGCTTCCAGAAAATCTAATTATAATAATGGCCAAGGACTGACAATCTCACTTATAGGAAGTAGGGAGTTCAGACAGAAATTTGTAGTGACTTCTATAGATGTTTCAGTATTTACATTTCTGATGATTATTGGTGCTAAAAGTTCAGGCTGGTTTTCCTCCTGGAAAAGACCATAAAGGCATGCTACTAAAATGATGAGGAAAAGAGTACTTAAAGAAACTGATACACAGATGCAAGGGGAATTCATTCAACACTTTGGGAAAATGAAAGCAAGAGAAGGTTATATCTGTTGAACTAAAAGGACTAGTAAGGTTTTGTAAGAATAGTATCAGAAGCCCTAAAGTTTGGCAAAAGGATATTTGAGCAAAGAAATCAAATAATGTATCTGTTTCAACTCAGCTCAATCATTTATGATTTGGGAAACACTTCTTAGCTGTCCTTGTACTATGTTAGGCACTGGGACATATTTTTTGTGGGGGTAGCATTAGAATTTTTTTCTCCTCTAGTCTGTCACTTCATTGATAGAAGGAAATCCCAGAAAGTAACTCTCTCTACTAATACAGATTGGGATTTTTTCCCCATAATTTATGTTTTTTGAGAATTTTCCTGGGCAAAGTTATATGATTTGCCCAGTGTCATATAGACAAAACTTGTCAGAGGCAGGATTTGAACACAAGTATTTCTGACTCTGAAATAAAAAAGTTAGAAGCTCTCTATGTCACACAATCTCTCAGGATTTGGGGATACAATTACAAACAAAAAAATCATCCATCCTCTCAAAGAGCTTATGTGATAGGTAAAAATGATATTTCAAATTAACAGCCCAAGGATTGGTATTCCATGATATTTCAGAATATTTACTTAAATCATCTGCTTTAATGTCAGTCAGTCCTCTTTATAGAAAATAAAGAAACTTAGAGTCCATTCTATTTGATGAGAACATAACAAACTAAAATGAACTGTATTGTGAGTGTATGTGTGTGTCTACTTCTACCCCTCAGTGCCTAGAAAGGAAATAGGGTGGGGGTGAGGAAGGGGAAGAAGCTCATTGAATCTTAAAATTTTCCTAAGAAAAATAGCTTTAGTCTTAAAATCTGAGGCCTCTTGGCATGAGGAAGAATTCCTGTGGCCCGTAATGTACATTCTTGAGGTTATTCTGGAGTGCAAAATCCTCAATCTGGTATCTTGTATAAATAAGCATCTGATTCATTTGAGAACAAAAAAATAGCTACTTGACATCTGAAATGATGGCTTTAAATTTATAATTTGCAGATTGCCAAGATCATGTGAGGGCAACTGATGAGGGCTTTTCAAACCTTCAAGCTATGGTTATCTAGGCTTGTTGCACTATGTGTGAACCAAATAGGTTATTTAAAGCAGGGTGATATAAAGAACATTGACTAGAAATGCATAGCAATTGCATTCTTTTTAAAAGTTTGCCACAGAAATGTCATTTATAGTTCACAGGGATTTAAAGCCTTCTGCTACTATTCAGCCTGACTTGCAGAAGGAAGATCATTCTTCTTTATTTATGTAGGAACTAATGACCAAGTGAGTTAAGCACTAAATTTTCTCAATTGACAAGAGAAGCTCATCACCTGTCCTATACAATCAGAGGGCAGCATTTCACAACAATGCCTTAAAACAAATATAATTGTAAAGTATACAATCTGCATAATATTTGCTTATACTCATCTCTTGACTTTGAATTAGAGTGGTTGGCTATGATAAAGTTGAGAGACACAGAGAGAGATAGGGTGAAGTGAGAATGAGATAACAGACACAAGAGTTGGAAGGTAGTAAGTATTACATTAAATCCTGAGTGTTATGATACTTACTTCAATGATTGTCAGTCAATATGCAATCAAATATATAAAATAAACATTTATTAAATACCTACTTATGTTCCAGGTACTCTGATAAGCACTGAGGATACACACAAATGCAAAAAAAAAAAATCTGTCCTCAAGGAGTTCACAATCTAATAGGGAAGACAAGAAGCAAACAAACACATACAAATAAGTTATATACAGGATAAATGGGAAATAATTGAAACAGAAAAGGCACTAAGAATTTGAAAAGGATTGAAAACTTTTAATAGAAGGTAGAATTTTTTGTTGGGACTTAAAGGAAGCTAAGAGGCAGAGACAAGGAGGAAGAACATTCCAGGCATGGAGGGCAGCCAGAGAAAATGTTCAGAGCCAAGAGATGGAATATCTTATTTGCAGATGAGCATGGAGGCCAATGTCACTGGATTGAAGAGTTGAGGTGGGAGTAAGAGAGGAGGAATATAAGACTAGTATGAAGAATAGAAATGTGTGTGGGGAAGGATATGTTATGGATGGCTTTGAACAACAAACAGCAAATCTTACAATTTCATCCTGGAAATGATAGGGTGTCTGTGGACTTTTTATTGAGTATCAGGGTGATAAATTTGGACTTGTGCTTTAGGAAAATCACTTTGGCAGATGAATGGATATTGGATTGGAGTGGGCCTGTTGTGGCAGTGTTAGAGGAGAAGGGGAACATATTCAAGAGATGTTGTAAAGGTTAGGCTTTGGCAATACTTTTGATATGGGGTGTGGGGTTATGAGAGATGAAGAATCCAAGATGACACCTATATTGTGAGCCTAAGGGAGTGTTAGGATTGTGTTGCCCTCCATAGTATAGGCAAGGTGGAAGAGAGTCATTTTAGGGGGAAAGGTTATGAGTTTCATTTTGCATACATTGAATCTGAGATATCTTTAGAACATTCAGTTTGAGATGGCAGCAGGACAGTTAATGAAGTGAGATTAGAGGTCAGCAGAGAGGTTAGGGTGGTATGGGTAGATCTGATAATCATAAGTATGATGACAAATCCATGAAAGCTTATTAGATCACTAAGTGTAGAAGTATAGAAAGAAAAGAGAAGAACCCATCACAGAGTCTTGTGGGAAAACTGTGGTTAGAGGGCACAATCTGAATTAGGATCCAGTGAAGAAAACTGAATCAGAGTGGTCAGAGAGGTTGGAGATGAACCAGGCGAGAATACCACCCTAAAACTTAGAAAGAAGAGAGTATCTAAGAGCAGAGAATGATTGAAAATGTCAAAGGATGTGGATAGGTCAAGAAGAATGTGATTGAGAAAAGGCCATTGGATTTGACAATTAGGAGATCATTGACAACCTTGGAAAGATCATTTTGGTGGAGTGATGAGGTCAGAGGTTAGATTGTAGGGGTTTAAGAAGAGAATGAAAGGAGAACAGTGGAGGCGATGACTATAAAGGACCTTTTTCTCAAAGTTTTAACACAAAGGACAGAAGAGATATAGAATGATAAGTGGTGGAACGATCAAGTGAGGATTTTTTGAGGATGGAGAAGATATGAGCATGTTTGTAGGCAGTAGGGAGGGATCCAGTAGCCAAGGAGAGATTGAAGATATGTGAGAAAGTGGGAATGACAGAAAGAAAATTATGTTGGAAAAGTTGGGATGGAATGGAATTACTTGTGTAGGTGGAGGGTTTTGCCTTGGCAAGGAGTAGGTCCAACTCTTTATGTAAGAAAGTAATGAAGGAAAAAATAGTTGGAGAAGATATTTGAATGCCATGGGAAGAAGAAGAGAGGAGAACAGGGAGTGCTTGACAAATTCTATCAATTTTTATGTGAGCTATGGGGCAAGGTTCTTAGCTGAAAGGATACCTGGAGGGGGGCTTTGATGGATAACTTGCAAAGGTATGTAAAGTTTTGGAAGAGCTACTATGGAGATTGGAATAGTGTGTTAATATGGTAGATTTAGATGGACTATCTAGCTGCAGGTGATAACTCAGGTGAGATTGGGTAAGAAAAATTTTAGTGTACACAATCAGAACAATGGCTTGATTTTCTCTACCGATGTTAAGCAGCATGCAAGAAGGAGCTACAACAGCAGACTGTGGAAGTGAGTCAAGGCTGAGGACTGACAGAGAACAACCAATAAGGAGGCCAAGAACTCAAGAAAGGAAAACAGTATTGAGTATAACTGGTTGACCAGAGGGTCAAGATTGGGAAAAGAAGAGAAAGTTTCTAGTTCAGGAACATTGACCTGGGAGAGAATTGAGCACTCAAAGGATTGAAGATCATAACGTGAATGAAGGGTTTGATATGGGAAGACAGAGAGAAGATGAGAAGCCAGTGGATTCTGGTAGGATACAGGGATTTAAGACTTCTTGAACACGAAAGTGGTAAATTTGTGGGTGATGATAAAACCAAAAGTATGGCTGTCTTTGTGTATAGCTAAGGTGGGGTGGGGTCACGAGAAGTGAGTAGGTTGAGGAACTGAACAGTTGCGGGTTTGAGAGAGTATCAATATATGCAATGCACTTCTCTACCTATTAAGGGGACAGTAGTTGAGGAGGAAAAAATTATTATAAGTCAGGTACTGAACTTGTTTAGGAAGGAAGGGGAGTGTCCTGGAGATCTGTAGAGCTCCAGGAATAAAAAATGGAATATGGAATATATGAACTTCAAAAGAGAAGGGGTTAATGAGTGATAGAGGTAGGGGGAAAACAAGCAAGTGTCAATATGGAACAAGATGTAGCCCAACTCTTCTCTTTCAACCATAGTAGTTATGCTGCAGCTTTCTAGTTATGTTCAGAGTTAACTAACACCATTCAAACAAACACTGAACATGCTGCATTGAATCAGTTTCTCCCTTTCTAAGGATAGCTACAACTCTTCTAACAACTCCCTCCAGCTAATGGCTATGATGTTCGCTTTAACAATCTTAAAGCAGACCTCTCAGCCATTGTCTGTATAAGCCTGTTTTAGAAAGTAACAGAGTCTCAGATAAATTTCCAGCACTATATTATTTTATGTGTTTTTTATGAATATCTTGATTATTTAAACTATTTTCTGCTATCTCCTTTCTTGCTCTCAATTTAATTGTCATCTAATTTATGCTCAGAAACCAATTTTAGTTCTCAGACCTTATGCCACTTCAGCTTGGAAAATATCCCCAGGACTCTATATTTTAACTACATCATGTTTCCCTGTTTTATGGTAGAGAGTTCTGGGTTTGGATTCAGAGGACCTGGGTTAGTATCTTAACTCTTAAACTGATTGTATTTATTACTTACAGCTAACCTCTCTGTCTCACTTTTCTCATCTAAAAATGAGGAGATTTGACCAGATGGTCCTTCCTATGGTACTTTGCCTGTGATCCTTTGGTCTGCAATCCTATGCTACAATCCTATAATCCTATGCTAACTAGAAAAAGTTGAAAAGACTTCTGATCATTTTCTCATTTGCTCTAAGAAAAAAAAAATCCCAGCCTGGTATCTCCTAGGTCTCTCTCACATATATAAATCTTTGTGATACCTTACGGAGCCGGGATTTTGTCAATTGGAGTTCCTCCACTGAGACACATAACAATAGTTTTACGTGTTAGTAGCCAACACTTACCACAGAGCCTCTAGCATTTAGTGCAATGCCTAACACATAATAGATGTGTAATCCATGCTTTTTGTTATTAGATAGTTTTTAGGGGATACTTTGTCTGAAGAATTCATCGCCCTGCAGCAAGCCTGTAGATGAAACTCTCTGAACTTAGCTTGACTATACCTTTAAATGACCTGTGTGTCCAATGACAAATAGATTCTATTGTAGGGCCTGTAATCAAAGCCTTTCCCAGTCATTAAGATTATCCACAGCCTATGGTGTGGCCTTTTAGAACCCGGAATCATGACAACAGCACAATGCTATTGTTTGAAGTTTGAAGGAAGAATTCAGTGCAAAAAAAATTAATAATAAATTCTCATTTCAAGTATTCACATAGACTTTCACTAAAGTTCATAACAAAACAGCAATCAGAGACTTTGCCATTTGGATTTGGAGACAAATTTAATGAAGTTTTATATATTTCTAAAGACATTTCCTATTTAATAATAGAACACAATTTATTAACAACTCAAATGGGACTTGAGATATGAGACTAGAGAGGAACCACATCAATTTTTAAAAGTGCTAATAAAAATCTAGTAATTTATCAACTCCTAATATGACAAAATTGGTTGCTACCTTTGTTACTTAAAGCAGAGATTCTTAAGTTGAGGTTCATTAATTTATTTCATATATAATGTGTATATATGCCTATGTATTTGCTGGGATTGGGACTAGAACCATTTGGGCCTAGAGATCTATCCTAACCTACAGGAAATTAGGAGAAGAAGATAAGAGGAGGGGGGCAGTGACAGAAGGGAAGGCAGATTGGGGAGGTAAAAGTCAGAAGCAAATCATTTTTGAAGTTGGACAAGGTAAAAGGAGAGAGACAGAGAATATGATAAATGGGAAGGGAATAAGAGGGAGGGAAATACACAATAATCATAACTATGAAAAAAAATTTGTAACAAATTTCCCTGATAAAGGTTCATTTCTCAAAATATGGAGAACTGTGTCAAATTTTTAAGAATACATGTCATTGTCCAATTGACAACCAGTGAAAGGATATGAACAGGCAATTTTTGGATGAAGTAATCAAAGCTATCTATTGTCATATAAAAAGCTCTCTAAATCACTGTTTATTAGAGAAAAGCAAATTAAAACAATTCTGAGGTACCACCTCCCACCTATCAGATTGGCTAATATGACAGAAAAGGAAAATGACCAATGTTGAAGGGGATGTGAGAAAAATGGGACACTAATGCACTGTTGGTGGAGTTATGAACTGATCCAATCATTCTTGACACCAATTTGGAACTATGCCCAAAAAGTTATAAACCATGCATACCCTTTTACATAGTAATACCACTACTATGTCTGTATCCCAAAGAGACAAAAACAAAAATGAAAAAGATCTATATGTACAAAAATATTTATAGCAGCTTTTTTTGGGATAGCAAAGTATTGAAAGTTGAGGGAATGCCCATCATTTAGGGAATGGCAGAACAAGTTGTGGCATATGATTGTGATAGACTATTATTGTACTGTAAGAAATGATGAGGGAGCTGCTAGGTGGTATAGTGGATAGAGCACTGGCCCTGGAGTCAGGAGGACCTGGGTTCAAATCCCGCCTCAGATATTTGACACTTACTAGCTGTGTGATCCTAGGCAAGTCATTTAACCTCAATTGCCTTATATAGAATAAACTATATTCTTGGGGCAGCTAAGTGGCACAGTGGATAGAGCACCGGCCCTGAAGTCAGAAGGACCTGAGTTCAAATCTGGCTTCAGACCAAACACTTGACACTTACTAGCTGTGTGACCCTGGGCAAGTCACTTAACCCCAATTGCCTAAAATAAGAAAAAAAAAAGAGATGATGAGCCAGGTGCTCTCAGAAAAACCTGAAACGTTTACATGAACTGATGCAAAGTGAAGTGAGCAGAACTGGGAAAACATTGGACATAGCAACAACAATATTGTAATCATGATCAAATGTGAAAAAACTTAGCTTTTCTAAGAAATACGATGATCCCAGCCAATTTCTGAAGATCTCAGGATGAAAAATACTATTCACTCCCAGAGAAATAACTGATTGAGTCTGAATGTAGATCAAGCATATTTTTTTTAAAAAGTCTTTATTTTTCTTGTTTTTTGGGGGGAGGTATGTTTTCTTTTATAACATGACTAATATGAAAATATGTTTTACATGACAGCACATGCATAACCTAAATAAAATTGCTTGTCTTCTCAAGGAGGGGAGAATGTAGAAAGGAAAGGAGGGAATTTAGAACTTCAAATCTTAAAAATGAATGTTGAAAATTGTTATATGTAATTGGAAAAAATAAAATATTAAATAAGAAGAGAAATCTTTAACTTATGTTTTATGTTTAAACAACAATTGAGCATAAGGAAGCCTAAATATGTCATCAAATTAATGCCATATAAAAAGTGATTGAGTTATAGAGAAGAAGCCATGAACTTTACCTCTTGGGTAGTCATTTATGTGAAGCAAGAAGAGAGATTTGACTTTGTTATTTAAGCCTGAGGCCTGTTAACTTAAAACCAGAACTAGATGTCTACTGACCTTGCAAAATCAGATGAAAATAGCTGTAGATAGATCAGCAGAGAAGCTATTTTAAGTAGCAAAGCTCTTTCTCTTTGCAAATAATAATTAAAAATGAATAGCTTTTAGGGAGCTTAACCTGCTCACACTAAAATATTTTTGTGTTATTTAAGATATCATTTTTAAGAAGTAGGACAAAGCTAATATATAATCAGGAAACACCAATATTTGTATTCTGTGGCTGTTGAAAGATGCTTGTTTAAAGTCCTCTCCATTGTTTCTAAAATTTCTATTTCATATAGTTCAAATCCTCAGAATTCAAGAACTTTCAAGGGCATCCATTCAATGTCAGCCTCAGGTCAATTTATTAATGTTGTTGAAATTCACTTTGGCAACTACCTCCTTCCTATTTCTGTTGCTTCTTCCTGACTCCTCCCCTTCCTCAAACTCCAAGCGCAGGGGCTTATTCTTGCACTTATACTTAACCTTGACCTCTAATTAAATCATAAGATCATGGATTTGGAGTCAGATAATCAGAGATCTTCTAATTCAACTCTTCTCATTTTAGAGTCAATGAATCTGACACTTAAAAGAAGAAAAGAAACAAACATTTTTTAAGTGCTTACTTTGTGCCAGGCACTGTGCTAAGTTCTTTACAATTATCTCATTTGATCCTCACAACAACCCTGGGAGGTAAGTGCTCTCTCTCATACACACACACATTTTACAATTGTGGAAACTGGCAGACAGCAGTTAAATGACTTGCCCAGCATGAAACAGATAGTGTTTAAGGCTGGATTTGAAGTCAAGCGTTTCTGACTCCAGGCCCAGGATTCTATATTAGTCAAAGAGACTATGACTTGCTAAACAAGTAAACAGTGGAGCTATGAATGGTTCAATCCCAAATTCTCTGAATCCAAATCTAGTACTCTGTGCTACTAGACCATATAGCCTTTCATTAAATTTTGTTGAACTAAGCTGCTAGTTGAAAAAATGAATTCTTTTTAAAACTTTCCAGAATTCTGTATACATTTCGACTTGTTAACATACCTCCAATAGCAAAGATATTTATTACCTGTGTATCATCTCTTAAAATACTGAGTTAAATCTAAGTCCAGAATCAATAATAGAAGTCCTCTTCCTTTTCTGTCTTGACAAATGTCTACTTTAAACTAGAATTTAGAAGAGCAGCCTATTCTAGGCTAACACTTAGGACACAGTTATGTAAACTCTCAGAGGCTCACTTTCTGCAACTGTAAAATGGGAGAAACATCTACCATAGTAAGGCCTGGGGTCAGGGAGGGGAAGAGGGAGAAAAGAAAAAGAAAAAAAAAAGTATCCTTTACCTGATAGCCAGGCTTCTGCTAGTGAGAGTCACTGTGTTTAGCTGGCCTGGTCTTTGTACAACAGGTACAAGCTTGGGTGAGCTTGGGTTCTACTGGTATAGTCTTTGGGAGTTCTACATCCCCTTGATGCCCTGACAAGGCTGAAGTTCCTTCTAACTCATAGTCTTTGTGATTCTACAAGCCATTAATATTACTTATCTCATGTCTCCACATCAGTTTTTTACCTATCACAAAATATTCTCCCTAGTCTTATATTTAATTTTTCTTTTTGGCTAGGCAATGGGGTTAAGTGACTTGCCCAGGGTCACACAGCTAGTAAGTGTTGTGTCTGAGGCAGGATTTAAAGTCAGGTCCTCCTGAATTCAGGGCCCATGCTCTATCCACTATGCCACTTAGTTGCCTCTTATATTTAAATTTTTAGATAGTTTAAATATAAGTTAAAAAAGAAGAAAATATCTGTAAAACCTGGAAAATTATTGAAAATATAGAATTAATTGATCAATTAATTATTAAATATTTATTAAGTGCTTACTATAATCCTGAGCTGATGGTGGGTACTAACTAGAGAAAGACAAAAATCAAATAGCTTCTTATCTGAATTATATATATATAATACATATTAATATATTAATTTATATTATAATATATTTGAGGTTTGAGGAAGGGGAGGAACCAGGAAGAAGCAACAGAAATAGGAAGGGGGAAGTTGCCAAAGTGAGTTTCAGCAACATTAATAAATTTACCCGAGGCTGACATTGAATGGATGTCCTTGAAAGTTCTTGAATTCTGAGGTTTTGAACTATATGAAACCAAAATTTAAGAATATTATTTAGAATATTATATTATATTAATATATATTGCTATATTAATTATATATATATAATTTGTATTTGTTGAGTTTGATATGCCTATAGTTGATATACAACTTTACATGTATAATGGACAGTTAATGATATGGAACTGGATGTCAAGAGATCAACTAGGACTAGATATAAAGATCTAAGAATTATCTGCATAGAGATGATAATTGAACTTGTAGGAGTAGATGATTTCACCAAGAGAACAGGGGACAGAGAGAGAGAGAGAGAGAAAGAGAGAGAGAGAGAGAGAGAGGGATCAGGTCAGAGTCCTGGGGGATACACTCACATTTTTGAGGTGGAAAAAGGATTATGTGCAAGCATTTGGAGGCAATCGGGGTTAAGTGACTTGACCAGGGTCACACAGCTACACACACACACACACACACACACACACACACACACACACATTCATACATACATAGATATATATTCTTCCTTCCTGCTATAAGTTGTGATTATAAAACATGTGACTTAAATATACATATCCGTGCACATATGTATGCATATACACATAGATGTGAATGTATGTATACATACGTGTTTGTATATGTGATGATAGATGAGAGAAACAGAGGCAAAGAGACAAAGAGAGAAGGAGGAGGAGAAGGAGGAGGGGGAGAAGGAGAAAAGCAATACACCATCTATAATTCTCTATAGCCACAACTAACATAATTGAAACCACCAAAGCACCAAGTCATCAAATACACATGTAAAAATGTATCTGTAAAAAGTATTATTGCAGTAAGGAGGGGATGAATAACTCACAATAGATATACCAGGTGATGAAAAAAGCTGTGCTGATGAGTTGTATCTTCCTTTTTTCTATTGATCTGGGGCTACAGTGAAGCTTACTATGCCTTGGTTGAAGGAGAGACCTTTCTCATTCCAGTAATCCACAAATGACAGAAAATAGGCAATGACTGAGCAGTAAAATACGTGTCCTGTCAAAGTTCAGCACATGGATCATTCGTATTTAAAGGCACATGAGATTTTTCTCCCCATCCAGTTCAAGCAAACTGTAATCTCTTATAGCTATAAAGTAGATGTAAAGAGAGATTTATCCCTCCATTACCAATGATAGATGGTCATTTCAGGGCAATTCTTGTAGAGAAACCCATCTTCTGAGTCAATGAAGTGTGATTGATAGATAGGTGTAGTTGGTCCCTAATGGGTTTTAACTTAAGAATTAGTATTTTGTTCAATTAGAATTACTCTGCAAATCTACTCAAGAGAATAGTTGGTATTATTTAGAGTGTCTTGTGTCAGAAAGCACATGCAGTACATGTATCCTACTTCTGTTCAGCAGGGGATGGAGTTAATGAGGATGAATGGGTTTCTACTTTATGGCATGATCAATAGGCTAATTCTTTATTAACATTAATCAAGATTGTATGAGCAGTAATAAGGGCAATGCAAAGGGAAGGAAATGAGGGCACATCCCTGACAACTGGGTCCCTAGTCTTTATTTTCTTTTGGTCTGATCTGCCTCCTTCTATAGTCACTTTAAGTATCATGAGATGCATTGGACCAATGTCCATTACAGCTAATAAAGTTTGGATATTATATTAGACCCCACCCCTTTTACAAACAGCCATCCCAATGTTTCCATTTTTTTTCAAAACTTTCCCATTAGGGAATGAGTTTTCTTTTCAGAAACAATAGCTTCCTACCAATGTGTTCACTCACTAAGGCAAATGGAAATGAAATTGACTGGAATAAAACCTCATTAACTGGAATCAAAGGATCAGAGATTTAGATATGTAAGGAAATTTATAACTCAACTTCTCTATCATACTATAAATGAGGAATCTGGAGCCCCAAGAGATAAAGTGATTTACTAAGCTTATGTAGGTGATAAATAGTAGAACCAGGAGTGAAAAGCAGATCCTCTGACACTAAATCCTCCCTCCTCTTACACTACATCCCACTACTTCTCTTGTGTTATTCTTACTGAGACCTAAGTAGCTTAACTATAGTGCTCCATTCCTAGTCCTAAGCAAATGAACATCAATGAAGTCACCTAGCACCAAAGGTCATGTCGTACTGGTCCTTATTGACAAAGCTTCTTTTTGTAAAGTGTAACATTATGATGAGAGATGACACTCAGGTTAATGGATAGGAGTTCTACAAGGAGTAGGGTTTATTTTGTCAGTTAACACCCCAGCTCCCACCATCAGCCACTACCCCTTATAAACATAATCTCATTTTTTTAATAACTCACCAAAATGGCCTCCGTGCTTCATCTAAGTGAGCAGCCTTCTATTTTTTTTTCTGTACACTTTTTTTTGTTCATTCTCTGACTGGTTGCAACTACATAAAAATATAATGCCCCTTTCAGGATAAATTCATTGCTTCTAATCTCATCATAATGCTACCAACTTAAACGTTAATTGACACTACCTCTTTCAGCCTTCTCTCACCTCTAATTGGAGGGCTGGTGTACCAAATACCTCCCAATTCCTCCCTTTATAGAGGGCAAAAACTGAGCTCTCTCTTTGCTCTACTTTGCATCAGCACTTTGCCTGATTTCAGCTTCACGAAACAAGATGCCCCACTGGTTACTCCCTGCTGTCCCATTCCCTTACACCTACCCTCTAATACATTCCTGCCTCCTTTTGTGTGCTGTCTTCCTCCAGTATATTGTGAGCTCCTTGAGAGTAGCAGCAGTCTTTTTATTAGTTGCTTAGCTCACTGCCAGGTGTTTAATAAATATTTATTGGAGTGGATACCTAGAAGACCATCTTATCCATTTCTATGACATTTTGGACAATACAAACCTTAATTTTCTCCAGGAAGCTGTTCTTTCTTAGAATTATTCCATCTCAGGCCAATAACCCATAAATTTTATCCAAATTGGTTTCTGGGTGGAAATATGGATGCTATTTTCTCCCATTGCAAGGTTAGTGGGTGAGGTTGGGTCATCTGCTAGCTTAGTGGGCATAGATTGATGACTATAAGACTTTAAGAAGATTTTCTTCCACCAGTTAAAAAGCACATACTTAGCAGGACCAACATGTGGCTAGTAATGTCTATAGGATGTAATACTTTTGATTACAGATAATGAGCTCTTTTTTTTCCGGGAAAACATGTTGAACATCTCCAACATGCCACCACTATTCTGATTCTATTCTCAAATTCTGTTTCTGTTTTCTGAGAGCCCCAGAATCCCAGACTTCCTTTCTAGCAGACAGTGCTTAAGACAGGGTGTTTGGCAGAGATTTAGAGTGATTGAGGTGGAATACAGTTTATCTGGGAGTTTAGGCTCTCCAACCAGGTCCTCATCAAACAGGATGTGCAGGTAATTGGCTTCTGAGGAGAATCTATACCGAGAAAGAGTAAAAACATTTCTAAGGAAGAAAACAACAACCCCAACAACAATTACAGCAACAAAAATCTCCAAGGTTTTTAGGCCACATCAAGTGAATTATAAGGGCCGTATCAAGCTAACTTTAGCTTTATTCTTGTACTTCATAATGGACAAATGCAAAGCCATTAGGCTTTTTTTTAACCTTTTACAATCCCATTATTACTTAGAGTTTTAGATTACTTAGAGTTTGGAATGTTTTTTGTGTGAATACCTTTGATACTCAATCTATAGTCCCAGAAATGCATTCTATTCAAAACAACAAGCTTTTATTAGACAACTACCACTAGGAGTTCAAAGAATTCAAGGTATTACAAGGTAGTTCTTGCACTTACAGAGATTATAGTCACTGAGTAAGATAAGCCACGAGTCACAAACACAAATAACTATATGGCACAAGACATGAGTTGATAAATGTACTAGACAGGTAAACAAAAAAAGTATTATGTGAAATCTGAGGTGAAGGTCAATATTGAACAAGAAGTTTTCACAGAAGAGATGGCATTCAAATTGGGCTGGAAAGGATATGTAGGAATGGAATAAGCAACATCACAGCCTATTCCAGGTACTGGGAGCAGGGTGAGCAAAGTCGCTGAAGTGGGAAAGTACAGTTCCCAAGGCAGGTTTGTTGGAAAAAGAAAAGTCCAGTTTTGTTTTGTTTTGTTTTTGTTTTTGTTTTTGTGGAAGGAAGTGAACAAATAAGCATTTATCAAGTGCTTACTATGTTCTAATGACTTGAATATAAGTACTATGTGAAGGGAAGTCATAAGAGGAAGCTAGAAAGGTTAAAAGGTGACAACTTCTGAAGGTACTTAGATGCCAACTCTTCAATTCATTGAAGAAAAAATATTTGCAATATAGGCACTTTGAGGGCAGAGACACTTTCCATTTTTGTTGCACCTCCTGTCTAGCACAGTGCTAGGACATAGTGCTTAAAGCAATGTTTATTGAGTTGAATGGAATTGAATTATAAAGAAACTGTCCTAGATGCTGGTGAAGTTAGAAACACAAATTCATTCAATGTAGGACACTGAAAAAGTGTTTGTTAATATCATCTATCTACTCCCTATGTATCTTATACATATCTATTTACATGTTTTTTTCCCTTTAGAATGTAAGCTCTTTGAAGACAGGAGCTATTGAGAACCTTTCTTTGTAGCCCTAGTACTTAGCTCAATGGCTGGCACACAATATGTATTTACTGAATGCTTTTTATTTTGCCTTGTATCTTCTTGAATTATACTATATCATTAAGAACCTATTATGTGGATCTCATTGTGAAGTATACATTTTTTGCTTTCAGTATTTATGCTATGACATGAATACAAAAAAACCTAACACAAATTAGCATATGATGTGACTACTTTTCTAAGAATTAGTTTTTGCAGTACAAACTACCTCATAACATATAGAGATTTCTCATTAGTACTCTTAGGCAGAGAACTTGGGAGAATGGGCATTGAAATTAATATCTGCTTTATAGGGGTTGTAAAACCAGCATCTAGGACAGTTTCTTTATAATTCAATTCCATTCAACTCAATAAACATTGCTTTAAGCACTATGTCCTAGCACTGTGCTAGACAGGAGGTGCAACAAAAATGGAAAGTGTCTCTGCCCTCAAAGTGCCTATATTGCAAATATTTTTTCTTCAATGAATTGAAGAGTTGGCATCTAAGTACCTTCAGAAGTTGTCACCTTTTAACCTTTCTAGCTTCCTCTTATGACTTCCCTTCACATAGTACTTATGTTCAAATCATTAGAACATACTAATGTCCAGCCCATGTCCAGCCCTTCGTGACGCATTTTGGGGTTTTCTTAACAAAGATACTGAAGTGATTTGCTATTTCCTTCTCCAGATCATTTTATAAATGAGGAACTGAAGCAAATAGAATTAAGTGACTTCCCCAGGGTCACATGGCAACCAAGAGTCTGAGGCCAGACTTGAAATCAGGAAGATAAGTATACACAACATACATGCGTACGCACGTACATACACATATATGCACATGTACACATATGTATACATACATATATAGGTATCTATGTATACATGGGTACATATAAACATATATGCATATATGTATACATTGTACAAACACATTTAATAGATGTTGAATACATGTATACGATATATATTCTATACACATGTATGGACATATATACATTTATATATTGTTCATGTTGTACAATATATGTTGTATGGTATTATGAATTTAATGATCATCAAAAGCACACAAATTTAATGTACAAAGAAGAGGAAGAGCTTATGGAAGAAACCATGAGTTTCCACTTTATGCAATTTATTAAAAGAAATGTAAATATTAAATTTAACAAGAAGTAGCAAAATCACTCTATTTGGATATTCTTTTTGTTTGCTACTATGCATTTTAGAATGATTTATCAATGCTCTATTTTCTTTATGCATCACTACCCATTTACACACCCCTAACCTCCAAGCATAATCCCTCCCTTGCAAAAAATAAGTATAGTCAAACAAGACAAATCAACACATTGGTTATGCCTGAGAATGCATGTCTGATTCTATATCTGGAGTCATCAGCTCTCCACCATGAGGTAGGAGGGATACTTCATCATCAGCTTTTTGAAATCATGATTACAGGCTATCACTTTTTTAGACAGCTCACATTGTTAGAAAGTTCTTATAAGCATGGATCTAAATTCTGCCTTCCTTGAACTCCCACTATTGGTCTTCAGTCTGACCTCTGACCTCTGAAGCTACATAGAAAAAAAATCTAGTTCTTCCACAACAAAACATTTCAAGCACTTGAACACAGATTACCTCAACCCAAATAGGTCTTCTAATCTTTTATCTTCATAGCACAAAATTAAGTGAAAGTCAAGGAATTCTAATACTGAAAGAGCATCAGAGAGATTAACCAGTCCAAGTACCTTCATATTCACAGATGAGGAAACTGAGGCTCAGAAAGATCAAACAAATAGTAAATCACAGTACCAAGATTTGAACCCAGGACTTTTAGCTGTAAATACAGTCTTGGATCCATTATTCTATTTATACCTTTCATACCACAGTGTGTTCAATTCAATAAAATTCAGTTCAACTAGCTAATTAAGGACCAACTTGCTGTAGAGAGGTAAGCAAGGATGAAAATGAAATAGGTCTTATTTTTAAGATGCTTACATTTTTAATATGCTTTACATTTAGGATGCTTGTGTGAAGACACATATAATATATACATACTCAGTGTGGTACAGGGGAAAAAAAACAAAACACAAGTGTACTTATTCCACTTGATGTCAAGGGCACTGAGTTTAAGTTATACCTGAATACTTGCTATATGTCTGATTTGGGACAAGTCATCTAACATCCCTTGGTTTTAATTTCCTTATTTTTAAAGTAAGAGGTTTGGGATAGATGGCCTCTGAGATCCTTTCTAGCTCTTTATCTATTATTCGGTGGGAAATCTATACTACAAAGTAATACTACAAAGTAATTCCAGAGGGAGAGAACACTAATAATGTCAGAGATCTGAAAAGACCTCCTGCAGGAAGTGGCCCCAATGTTGTGGCCCTTTGAAGAATGTTGGCATTGTATGAGGTAGCTTCAAAGAGGGAGTACATTTAATGTATTTGAGAAGAGTCTGTGGAAAACTCCAGAGAGTGCTTAACTACTTTATCCATTTGGTGAATATCACAGCCAAAAGGCATAATTTAGATAAAAATGTTTTTCCTTCAGACAATATTATTCGGTCTGACTTTCTGCATTAAACAAGGTAATATGATAATTGCTAAATGCCTACTCCTTTCCATGCTTTACAGAAAGGTCCTGACACAGTAAATTAAATTACTTTAGAACCTTCATTATTTTTGCCAATACTTTCATCCATTGTGAACACATGAAGGTCTTCACTGATCATTTTTAGTGTAATCAGCATGAGGAAATCATCCATATCCTAGATGATTTATTTGATATTGGAAAGTTTTCCTAAAACAATATCTGCACATGAAGTGAAGAGGGGAAGATAGATAACTACAAAGGTAATTTAAAAGTTGGATTTGACAGAGATTGAAGAGGGGAGATATTTTTTATCATATAGATCTTTCATGTGAAGGTTTTTTTTTCTTTTAGAATTATCCAGGTAGTCAGTCTAATGTCTCATTTCATTTTGACTGTGTTCATATCTCTATATAGATATATCTTTACATAGATATATCGTCATTGGTAGGAGGGGAAAAATACATGGAATTTGGAAAAGCAGTCTTTAATTCACCCTAAAGATAAACCCTTGACGTGTTCCCAAGGCTCTTTAATTTAAGACCTTTTGCTTAAAGACAGTCCAAAAAAATGCTCAAGGAAACACTGACTGACTAATCCTGTAATTCTGACTTCCAGACAGCATGAAGTAGGTTAATTCATCTTACCTCTCCTTGTAAAAGAAGGAAGGGAAATTACTGGATCTATACCATTTTCCTTCTCCTAAGGGTACATTACCAATGTCATGCTGGGTAGATTGATATTTGTCACTTTCTTAAATATCTAAGAAAGTAGATACAACTGCCTGAGATTTAATGACTGGAATGTTAATGTCTTTTTCACTTGGATCTTTACCTTCCAGAATATGCATTTAACTTAATTAGTATATGAGATGTAGCCAAAGAATTTAAAACAATGTACAGTTACAGATATGATAAAAATAGATTTTAGGAGGAATTGATTTTCAAATATCCTTAGAAAATATCTTAGAATAATTCTCTATGACTCCTGCCACTGTGATCATTGCATCTTGATACCTAAAGGGAATATTTCTAACTGATTGTTTTTTTGCTTCCAGGAAGCAAAAGAAGGTCTACTGAAGGAAATGTTATTTGGTTTGGGTTTTAAGTGATAAAAAGGTGTGGAGTCGGAAGTGAGAGAGAATGAGTGTTCTCAAAATATATACACTAGACTGAGCAATGGAATGGAGATGTGAGAGAATAATACAAAGTATTTGACCTTGGGAGTTGCTAAGGAACAATCAAATTTTTTTAATAAAAGAGTGAAATGACCAGATCTATAAATATTTATGATAATTCTAGCAGCAATCTGAAAGATAAATTGAATAGGAGCCTCTATGAATACCTGGGCAAAAGGGGTGATGGGACTGAGCATGAATTCAGGTAACAACTCATGATACATGTATTCTGGCTGCTTGTTAAAGATCATATTACAGCCAGAAGCTCTGAGTACATCTCTTTGTCCCCAAGACCTAGTTATTTTTCTAGTTGATTTAGAAAGTGACAAACTTTTTTTAAGTACAAGGCAGAAGTGAATTTATGGGAAATAAATTAAATGTTTCTTCTTGCCTGAATTTGTATAATAGTGTATTTGGGAATGTTTGTACTTTCCAGGCCTATGAGCTATTGAAAGCCATAACCACCCTTAAATTATTCTGAAACTGAGGATTGTCTAAGAACTTTAGAAAATGGACTGCTTGAGACTCTTTTCATGACATTCAGAAAATCAAGAACTATATCAAAAACAAAACTTCAAAGAAAAATAGATTGAACACAAACCCAAAAACAACTCCTAAAGGACCTAAAGAATGGGATTAAAATAATCTTAAAATAAATAAGAGAGGTAGAGGAAAATGGGAAAAGAAATGAATGCTATGCAAAAAAATTATGAAAAAATAATTAACATCTTGGTAAAAGAGGTCCCAAAATACTAAAGAACATAACTTTTTAAACATCAGAATTGACCAAATAATAAAAGAGGCACAAAAACTCACCAATGGAAAAATCTTTTTAAAAATTAGAATTGGTCGAATAGAAGCTAATGACTCCATGTAATATCAAGAACAAATAAAATAAAGTGAAAATATTGAAAAAAGAAGAAAATGTGAAATATTGGAAAAAAATTGAACTGGAAAATATATTGAAGAAAGAGAATTTAAGAATTTTTGGACTACCTGAAAGTCATGATAAAAAAAAATGGCTCATATATACACCATATTTCAAGAAGTTATACAGGAAAACTGCCCAGATATTGTCAAATGAGAGGGAAAAGTAGAAATTTAATGAATCACCTGGTTACCTCCTGAAAGAAATCCCCAAAAGAAAGCTCCCAGGAATATTATAGCCAAAACCCAGAACTCTCAAGTGAAGGAGAAAATATTGCAAGGAGCAAGAAAGAAATAATTTGAATAATACAGAATCAGATTCAGCATCACACAAAATTTGGTAGCTACCACTGTAAAGGAGGAGAGGGCTTTGAATATGATATTTCAGAAGGCAAAGAAGTTATGATTACAACCAAGAATAACCTACCCAGCAAAACTGAGCATAATCATACTGGGGAAAATTAATATTTAATTTTTTGCTAAAAGTTACCTTGAACAATGAATTAGTAACAATATTGAACATATATGCACCAAATAGCAAAACATCCACATTCTTGAAACAAAAGTTAAGAGTTACAGGAGGCAATAGAAAATAATATTATACTAGTGGTGAATCTCAATTCACTATTCTCAAATCTAGATCATTTTAACCATAAGATAAACAAGAAGTTAATGAGATGAATAGAATTTTATAAACATTACATATGATAAACTTTTAGAATGTATTTTAAAGCATTTATTTAGTATTTTATTTTCCTAATTACATGTAAAAACAACTTTTAACATTCATTTTTAAAACTTTATGTTCCAAATTCTCTCCCTTCAACTCTCCCTACCCCAACTCATTGAGAAGGCAAGCAATTCAATATAAGTTATACAGGTATGGTCACACAAAATATGTTGATAAGAGTCATGTTATGAAAGAAAACAGACAAGAAATAAAAAACTCAAGAAAAATAAAATTAAAAAACTATACTTCAATCTGTATTCAGACAGCATCAATTCTTTCTCTGGTGCTAGATGTAATTTTTCATCATAAATCCTTCAGAGTTGTCTTGAATCATTGTATTGCTGAGAATAGTTAAGTCATTCATGGTTGATCATCTTACGATATTGCCGTTACTTTGTACACAGTACACTTCACTTTCTATCAGCCGATGCAAGTTCCGGGTTTTTCTGAGAGCATCCTGCTCATCATTTCTTATAGTACAATAGTATTCCAATATAGACATATACCATAGCTTGTTCAGACATTTCCCCAATTGATGGGCAAATCCTCAACTTCTAATTCTTTACCCCTAGAAAAGAGCTGCTATAAATATATATATTTTTTACATATAGTTCCTTTTATTTTTTTTTATCACTTTTGAGATACAGACCTCGTAGTGGTATTGCTAGGTCACAGGATATGCATAGTTGTATAGCCCTTTGAACATAGTTTCAGATTGCTCTCCAGAATGGTTGAATCAGTTCACAACTCTACCAACAGTGCATTAAAGTATCATTTTTCACACGTTTCCTCCAATGTTTGTCATTTACTTTTCTGTTCTATTAGCCAATCGAATGAATGTGAGGTAGCACCTCAGAATTGTTTAAATTTGCATTTCTCCAATCAATAGTGAGTTAGAGTATTTCATATGGCTATAGATACATTTGATTACTTCATCAGAAATTGATCATATCTTTTGATCATTTATCAGTTGGGGAATGGCAATTGTATTTTTCAAATTTGACTCAGTTCTCTACATGCTTGAGAAATGAGGTCTTTATCAGAGAAACATGTATAATTGTTTTGGTTTTCTTTTTTAAAAATTTATTTATTTTTAGTTTTCAACATTCACTTCCACAAGATTTTGAGTTCCAAATTTTCACCCCATCTCGCCCCTTCCCCCACTCCAAGACGGCATGCATTCTGAATTCCTTTTCCTCTAGTCTGCCCTCCCTTCTATCTCTCTCCCCTTCTCTTATCCCCTTCTTCTTCTATTTTCCTATAGGTCAGGATGGATTTCTGTACCCCATTTCTGTATTTCTTATTTCCCAGTTGCATGTGAAAACATTTTTTTAAACATATGTTTTTAAAACTTTGGGTTCCAAATTTTCTCCCTTCCTCCCTCTCCACCCACCCTCAATGAAAAGGCAAGCAACTCAGTACAAGTTATGTATGTGCAGTTATGCAAAACACTTTCATAGTAGTTATGTTGTGAAAAACTAACTCTATTTCCCTTAATCCTAACTCGCCCCCCCATTTGTTCTATTCTTTCTTTTGACCCTGTCCCTCCTCAGAAGTGTTTGCTTCTGATTACTCCCTCTTCCAATCTGCCCTCCCCTCTATCACCGCTCTGCTCTCTTCTCTCCTTCCCCCCCATTTTCCTGTAGAGTAAGATAGATTTCCATATGCAATTGTGTATGTTATTCCCTCCTTAAGCCAAATCTGATGAGAATAAGATTCACTCATTCCCTCTCACCTTCCCCCCATTACCCCTCCAATGTAAGAGCCTTTTCTGTTCTGTTTTTTTGTGAGATAATTTACCTCTCCTTTTCTCCTTCTCCCAGTATAATCCTCTCACCATTTAATTTTATTCTCCAGATATCACCCCTTCATCTTCAACTCACCCTGTGCCCTCTATCTATCTATCTATCTATCTATCTATCTATCTATCTATATACATATATATAATTTTTTCCCTCCAACTACCCTAATACTGACAAAGGTCTCATGAGTTACAAATGTCATCTCTCCATGCAGGAATGTAAACAGTTCAACCTTAATAAGTCTCTTATGATTTCTCTTTCCTGTTTACCTCTTCATGTTCTACTGGAGTCTTGTATTTGAAAGTCAAATTTTCTATTCTGCTCTGGTCTTTTCATCAAGAATGCTTGAAAGTCCTCTATTTCACTGAATGACCATTTTTTCCCCTGCAGGATTATACTCAGTTTTGCTGGGTAGGTGATTCTTGGTTGTCATCCTATCTCCTTTGCCCTCCGGAATATTATATTCCATGCCCTGTGGCCCCTTAATGTAGAAGCAGCCAAATCTTATGTTATCCTGATTGTGTTTCCACAATACTTGAATTGTTTCTTTCTGGCTGCTTGTAATATTTTCTCCTTGACCTGGGAACTCTGGAATTTGGCTACAATATTCCTAGGAGTTTTCCTTTGGAGATCTCTTTCAGGAGGAGATTGATGGATTCTTTCAATTTCTATTTTGTCCTCTGGTTCTAAAAAGCAGGGCAGTTTTCCTTGATAATTTCTTGAAAGATGAAGTCTAGGCTGTTTTTTTTTTTTATCTTGGCTTTCAGATAGTCCAAAAATTTTTGAATTCTCTTTCCTGTATCTATTTCTAGGTTAGTTGTTTTTCCAATGAGATATTTCACATTGTTTTCTAATTTTTCATTCTTTTGGATTTGTTTTACAGTGTCTTGATTTCTCATAAAGGCACTAGCTTCCAATTGCTCTATTTTAATTTTTAAGGAAATATTTTCTTCAGTAAACTTGTGGACTTCCTTTTCCATTTGGCCAATTTTGCTTTTTAGAGAATTCTTCTCATTGGCTTTTTGGACCTCTTTTGCCATTTGGGTTAGGCTATTTTTTAAGGTGTTATTTTCTTCAGTATTTTTTTGGGTGTCCTTTAGCTATATGTTGAATTGTTTTTCATGATTTTCTTGCATCACTCTCATTTCTATTCCCAGTTTTTCCTCTACTTCTCTTACTTGCTTCTCAAAATTCTTTTTGAGCTCTTCCAGGGCCTGGGACTGATTCATATTTTTCTTGGAGGCTTTGAATGTAGGAGCTTTGACTTTGTTGTCTTCTTCTGGTTGTATGTTTTGATCTTTGTTACAAAAAAAAAAAACCAGAGTCTGTGCTCTGACTCTTTTTGTGAGATTTGCTCATGATCCCAGCTAATTACTTGAATTATAAACTCTTTATTAAGGTAGAGGTCTGCTTCCAATGTGGAGAATGTACTGTCCCAAGCTTTGGGGGTTTGTACAGCTGTTTTCAGAGATACTTCTAGGGACCTGTAAATTTTCAGTTCTTCCGAGGTGGTATGATAGGAAGCACGGTGTTTACTCCTTTCCTGGCCTGTGCTCTGGTCTATGAGTGACCACAAGCACTCTTTTCTGTCTTGGAACTGTGAAGAGGATTTCTTCTGTACCACCACTACATGCTCCACTATGCCAGTGCTTCTCGCCCCAGGACCACCACCCAGAACTGTAACCCATATCCAAGTATGGGCAAAGCAACAGAATCCTGCACTAGCAAAGAGATCCCTGCAATCCGTCTCTGATCAGTCACTCAATTCCCCCTCAGTCTGTGGGCTGGAATCTCAGGAAGCAACTGCTGCCTCAGGGCCATGCTCGGGAACTGGGACTGGGACCCTAATGGTCTTCTCTCTCATCACCGCAGAAACAAACTTTTCCCACTGACCTTCTAAGTTGTCTTTGGTGTTTGTGGGTTGAGAGGTTTGGAAACCACCATAGTTGCCTGTGATTCAGTCTTCTGAGGCCTGCTCCAGGTTCACTGAGGCCTGCCTTGCCTGTGTGCCCATGCTGAACTGAGATTTTCTCCCCCTCCGGTATGAATGTCTTTCTGATCAACCAACCAGGTTGTATTGGGCTGGAAATTTTTTTCACTCTCTTTTTGTGGGTTCTGCTGCTTTAGAATTTGTTTAGAGCCATTTTTTTGCAGGTATTTGGAGGGGTTTGGGGGAGAGCTCAAGCAAGTCACTGCTTTCACTCGGCCATCTTGGCTCTGCCCCCTCTATTTTTTTCAGTTACTATTGCTAACTATATTTCCCTATAACCTATTCCTCCAAGTTTATTCTATACTCTCTCCTTTCACTCTGTCCCTCCTGAAAAGTGTTTTACTTCTGACTACTTCCTCCCCCAATCTGTCCTCTGTTCTATCATATGACCCTTCTTTTATACTCTTTCCCTCCTACTTTCCTGGAGGTAAGTAAGATAAATTTCTATACCCAATTGAGTGTGTATGTTATTCCATCTTTGAGCCAGTTCTGATGAGAGTAAGGTTCACTCACTCCTACTCATCTCTTGCCCTCCACTGTAAATACTTTTTCTTGCCTCTTTTATATGAGATAATTTATCCCATTCTATCTCTCCCTTTCTCATCCTCCAAGTACATTCTTCTCTCACCCCTCAATTTTAATTGTTTAAATATTATCCCATCAAATTCAACTCACACTTGTGCCCTCTGTCTATATATGCTGCTTCTAACTTCCCTAAAAATGAGAAAGGTCTTATGAGTTACCAATATTATCTTCCCATGTAGGAATGCAAACAGTTTAACCTTATTAAAACCTTTATGATTTTCCTTCCCTGTTTATCTTTTTTATACTTCTCTTGAGTCTTGTATTTGAAAGTAAAATTTTCCATTCAGCTCTGGTCTTTTCATCAAGAATGCTTGAAATTTCTCTATCTCATTGAATGCCCATTTTCACCCTGAAGGATTATACTCAGTTTTGCTGGGTAGGGGATTCTTGGTTGTAATCCTAGCTCCTTTGTCTTCCAGAATATCTTATTCAAAGCCCTCTGATCCTTTAATGTAGCAACCACTAAATCTTGTTCTGTCCTGATTGTTTTTCCATGACACTTGAATTGTTTCCTTCTGGCTGCTTGCAATATTTTCTCCATGACCTAGGAACTCTGGAATCTGGTCATAATATTCCTAGCGGTTTTCTTTTGGGGTTCTCTTTCAGGAAGTGATCAGTGGATTCTTTCCATTTCTATTTTACCCTCTGGTTCTAGAATATCAGGGCAGTTTTCCTTGATAATTTCTTGAAAGATGATGTCTAGGCTCTTTTTTTAATCGTGGCTAGGAAGTTCAATAATTTTTACATTATCTCTTCTGGACCTATTTTCCAGGTTAGTTGTTTTTCCAGTGAGATATTTCACACTGTCTTCTATTTTTTTTTCATTCTTTTGGTTTTGTTTTATATTGTCTTGATTTCTCATAAAGTCATTAGCTTCCATTTGCCCCATTCTAATTTTTAAGGAATTGCTTTCTTCAGTGAGCTTTTGAACCTCCTTTTGTATTTATCCAGTTCTGCTTTTTAAAGTATTCTTCTTCTCCTTGGCTTTTTGTACCTCTTTTACCGTTTGACCTAGACTGTTTTTTAATATGTTATTTTCTTCAGTATTTGTGTGTGTGTGTGTGTGTATGTCTCCTTTACCAAGCTGTTGACTCATTTTTCATTATTTTCTTGTATCAGTCTCATTTTTCTTCCCATTTTTTCTTCTATCTCTCTTATTTGATTTTCAAAATCCTTTTTCAGCGCTTCTACAGCCTGAGACCAATTCATATTTTTCTGGGAGGACTTGTATATAGGAGCTTTGACTTTGTTGTCTTCTGAGTGTATGTTTTGATCTTCCTTGTTACCGAAATAAGTTTCTATGGTCAGCTATTTTTCTGTTGTTTGCTCATTTTCCCAAACTATTACTTGACTTTTTAATTCTTTGTTAAAGTAGGGTTCTGCTTCCATTGTAAAGGGCAAACTGTCCCAAGCTTCAGGGGTTTTGTGCAGCTGTTTTCAGAGATACTTCTAGGGACCTGCAAATTTTCAGTTCTTCCAAGGTGGTATGATCTAACAGAGGTGTTTACTATTCTCCTGGCCTGTGCTCTGCTCTGCAAGGGACCACAAGCACTCTTTTCTGCCCTGGAACTATGAGGATGAATTGTGGCTTCAAACTCTGCTATACTAGTGCTCCACCTTGCCCTGGAACTGACACCCAGCACTCCGACCTCAATCCAAGTATGGGCAAGTCCTGCCTCAGTGCTAGCAAAATGATGTCTGTCACCTTCTTCTGACCAGTTGTTTGACCCCCTTCCAGTCTGTGGCCTGAGAGCTCCAGAAGCATCTGCTGAATTGCTGATTCAGTCACTCCCAAGGCCTGCTACTGGGTTCCTGGGGCAGAGGATGTATTGGAGTGGCTTGAGCTGGACTGCACTCCACTCTCACCCAGGTGTGATGAACCTTTTCTATTTACCTTCCAAGTTGCCTTGGGCTGGAAATTTGTTTTACTCTATCTTTTTGTGAGTTCTGCTGCTCCAGAATTTGTTTAGAGGCATTTTTAAAAGTATTTGGAAGGGGTTGGGTATGGGATCATGTGAGTCCCTGACTTTATTCAGTCATCTTGGTTCTGGTTCCACTTCAGAATGAAAATTGAAATGAATATGCCTGTTCTCAGCTCTATATGACACGTAGTTGACCAGGTATTGGGGCATAAAAACTTTACAAACAAATACATTAAAGCAGAAATATTAAATACATCTTTTTCTGTTCATAATGTTGTACTAATCACACTAGATAAATTACCTTTGAAGCATAAATTAAAACTAATTGAAAACTAAATAACATAATCCTAAAGAAAGAATAACATAATCCAAAGAGTAAAATAATAGAAAAATAAATAATTTCATTAAAAATAATGTCAATAATGAGACAATATATCAAAACCTGCAGAATGCAGACAAATCAATACCTTGGAGAAAAATTATATCTCTAAATGTGTATAATAATAAAAAGGAAAAGAAGCAAGAAAATCAGCAACTTGGCCATGCAACTAAAAATGAGAAACAAACAAACAAAAAGAACAAATTACACCCCCCATACACACACCCTTAAAAACCAAAATAGAAACCAGGTAAGAAATTAATAAAACTGAAAACCAAAAGAAATGAACTAATATCTACAACTAGGAACTGGTTTTATAAGGAAAACAGCAATAAAATAAATAAAACATTGACTGATTTTTTTTAAAAGAAATCTAATTGCCCATATCAAAAATGAAAAAGGTGAATTTACAACCAACTTCAGATGAAATTAAAGCAATTATTATGAGCTATTTTGCCCAATAATAACCCAATGAAGTTGGTAATTTAAATGAAATGGATGAATATTTATAATTTATAAAAATTACCCAGATTAACCAAAGAGGAAACAGAATACTCATATAATCTCATCTTAGAAAAATAAATTGAATAAGCCATAAAAAGTGCCCTAAGGGAAAACTAAAAACAAAAATAAAACTAGGTTAACTTTCAAGCAAATTCTACCAAATATTTCAAGAAAATTAATTCCAATCCTATATGAACAATTTGAAAAAAGCATAGGTAGAATCCTACCAAAATCTTTCTATGGGCAAAATTGACCATATCAATAACAAAAACAGCAAAAACAAAACAAAACAAAACATATGATTATTCACAGAAAAAGGTTTTTATAAAATACAGCACACATTCTTATTAAAAACATTGGCAAGCATAGGGATAAATGTCCTTCATCTGAGTTTGTGTTTTGATCCTTTTCTCTTATCAACAATGATTTAGAACATTTTTTGCATATGACTACATATAATTTACACTACTTTGTCTGAAAGCTGCCCATTCAAATCCTTAGACCATTTATCAATTGGGAAATCACTTATATTTTATAAATTTGACTAATTTTGTATATTTCTGAAATGAGACTTTTATCAGAGAAAGTTGCTTAATTTTTCAAAGTTATAATTACTAATTGTATATTTTTCCTATTTACCCTATTCTGTTTTTCACCCAATCCATCTTCAAAAAATCCACCTCCTCCTACCTGACCTCCCTCCAATGAGCCCTATGTCTTCTCTTTTCCCCTTTCCTTCATTCTTTCCTGTTGGATAAGATAGATTTCTATGCCCTACTGAGTGTGTATGTTATTCTTTGAATCAATTCCAATGAGAATAAGGTTCAAGTACTCTCTTCTATCTTCCCCTCTACTGTAAAACCATTTTCTATCTCTTTTATGTGAGATAATTTACCCTGTTCTACCTCTTCCTTCCACCTTCTACTCCACTCCTCTTTCTCATTCCTTATTTTTTAGATATCATTCCATCCTATTCAACTCACACCCATGCCCTCTGTCTATATATATTCCTAACTTCCCTAATAATGATAAAATTCTTAGAAATTTTAAGTAGCATTTTGTCATGTAAGAATGTAAACATTTTACCCCTATTGAATCCTTTAGGATTTCTCTTTCCTGTTTAATTTTTTATGCTTTCTGGAGTCTTATATTTGATGGTCTTTTTTTTTTTTTTTTTTGCTCATTCTGCCCTGGACTTTTCATAAGGAATTCTTGAGAGTCCTCTATTTCATTGAATTTCCATCTCCCCCTATTCACTATTATCCCCCACCTTAGAGATGACCACCATTAGACACAAATAGTATATATGTGTAAAATCATTCTATACATAATTCTATTTATCAGTTTTTTCTCTGGATACAGATAGCATCTTTCTTCATATGATCTTCATAGTTAATTTGGGCATTTACAGTAATCAAATATGAAAATAATATATTTTCTTTATTATTTTTATACTTATTTCTTACCAAGCTGTTGACTTTCTTTTCATAGTTTTCTTGTATCACTTATTTCTTTTTCCAATACTTTCTCTACCTCACATCTGATTTTTATATTTTGATCTGTTTCAGGACTTTTTTGTCTGAAACCAATTCACATTTTTCTTTGAGGATTTGCACATAGTAATTTTTATTTCATTATCGTCTTCTGAGTGTGTGTCTTGATCTTCCCTGTCACCATAGTAACTTTTTTTTATTGTCAGGCTCTTTTTTTTCTATTAGCTCATTTTTTCACCCTATTTCTTGATTTTTAACTTCATGTTAAATGTGGCCTCTGCTTCCAAGGTGTAGGGGGCACTGTCCCAAGTATTACGTATTTTGTGCTGCTGTTTTCAGAGCTAGTTCCTGGGGTTGTGCAAGTTTTAGGTTCTTCTAAAGTGGTATGATCTAAGAAGTGTTGTGGTCACTGCTTTTTTGGTGTGGCTCTGGTCTATGGGCAACCATAAGCACTTTCTTTGCCCTGGAACTCTGACCCTGCTCCCCAAGACTGCAAGTGCAATCTCTCCCTGTCTTCCTAGAAATGTGACTCAGGTCTCTGATCTTTTACAATTACGAGCACTAGTGCTCCTTTCTGCCCTGCAGCTGTGACCAGATCTCATGATCCCCAGTGACTCCACCTTCAACTTGGTTTTGACCACTGCCTCCCTTAGTCCCACCTCCTTTCTATTAGCCCCTTCCCTTTTCTTCTCCTTTACCCTTACTCTGCCTTACCTTCCTTCTATCCCCCCTCCTTTTTCTTTCCCATTTTCCCTCCTACTGCCTATAGGGCAAGTTTGATTGCTATACCTGATTATGTTTCCTTTCTTGAGCCAAATCTGATGAGAGTAAGGTTCAAACAATGCTCATCTCCCTCCATTCTTTCCCTCTACTGTAATAGATTTTTGTATCTTTTCCTATAATGTAATTTACCCTTGTCTGTCTCCTCATTTCCTTTTCTCTCAGTACATTTTCTTAGATCATATTAATCTACTTACTTGGATCCATTTAACCCACTTCATTGGATTTTTTTATCATTACATCAAAGTCAACTTATATCCACCCCTTTTATGTATACCCATTAACATGGTGTAATAACAATGTAGTTCTCAAGAGTTACAAGTGTCATCTTCCCTTGTAGGGATGTAAACAGTTTGTCCTTATTAACAACATATTGTACCTTTTTGTCCCGTTTACCTTTTATATCTCTCTTGAGTCTTGCATTTGAAGATCAAATCTTCTGTTGAGCTCTGGTCTTTTTATCAGGAAGGTTTGGAAGTCCTCTATTTCACTGAATATCCATCTCCTTCCCTGAAAGATCATGCTCATTTTCACTGGGTAGTTGATCTTTGGTTGAAATCCAAGCTCCTTTGCCTTATGGAATATCATGTTTCATGCCCTATCATCTTTTAATTTAGAAGTTGCGAGGTACTGTGTAATCCTGACTGTGGTTCCATGATATTTAAATTGTTTCTTTCTGGTTGCTTGCAGTATTTTCTCTTTGACCTGGTAATTTTGAAATTTGGCTTTTATATTCCTTGGCATTTTCAATTTGGGATCTCTTTCAGGAGGTGATTGGTGGATTCTATCTATGGTTATTTTACCTTCTGGTTCAGTTTTCCTTTATGATTTCCTAAAAGATTCTGTCCAGGCTCTTTTTTCATCATGATTTTCAGATAGACCAATAATTTTTAAATTCTCTGTCCTGGATTGATTTTCCAGGTCAATTGTTTTACCAATGAGCTAATTTACATTTTCATCTATTTTTTTCATCCTTTTACTTCTTTTTGACTGATTCTTGCTCTCTCATAGAGTCATTAGTTTCCATTTGCCCAATGCTAATTTTTAACAAATTGTTTTCTTCTATTAGATTTTTTTACCTCCTTCTCCATTTGGCCAATTGTATTTTTTAGGGGCTTGTTTTCTACAGTTAATTTTGTCCCTTCCTTTTTCAAGCTATTGACTCTCTCTTGCATACCTCTCACTTCTTTTCCCAATTTTTCTTCTACCTCTCTCATTTGACTTTAAAAATCCTTCTTGAGCTCTTCTAAGAAGGATTTTTGGGCTTCAGACCAGTTCATATTCCCTTTTGAGGAACCCAGATGTGGGTTTGTTGACAATGTTGTCTTCTTCAGAATTTCTGTCTTGATCTTCATTCTTCTCATAATATGAATCTATGGTACATTTCTTTTTCCTCATGGTGTTTCTTTATTCCCTAGCCTTTAAAGAGATTGAGCTCTGCTGCTGGGGAGCAGAGGGCACTAACCCAAGCTTCTTGTGTTGGGAATCTAGGGCCTGGTCACTGACTTTGTGTGTTGGGCCCTCTGATGTTGGCAGTTGGAGACTGTAGGATTCTGGCAGCTTATCTGGTGTTGGGCTGGAATCAGCAACACTTGAACTCTAGGGGTAGGATTGGGTAGTCTGGCCCCTGGATGTTGCCTGCTTTTCCTTTCCTTTTGATTTCTTTAGCTCCCATTGGATGGATGTTGCAGGATGTTTATCCACCTGGGCCCCTTGGAGTGTTTCACAGATTTTTACTGAGGCAATGGGAGACTGCTGTAGAATGCCAAGGTACCTGGTTGTTTTCTGAGCTGTTTTTCACCAATTCCCCTGCCCTCACTGAGGCAATTAGGGGTCTAGGTGTTGGTGTTTGCCTGCTCCATCACCTGGGTTTCAGGATCTTCTTCTGGTATGCTGAGGTAGGGCTTTCTGCTAGCTAGCTGGGACACCTCTTGTTCTGTACTGCTCCCCTTCCCCCTAGGGCAAGAGGGTCCTTTCCCTTTAATCCCTCAAGCTACATGGGCTACTGGACTGCTGCACCCCATCTTTCTTCTGGTTCAGTTGTTCTAGGGTTTTTCCTGGGGCAATATTTTCTGGGCTTTCAGAGGTTGTTATGGGAGAGTGAGATCAACTTACTTTTTACTCTGCCATCTTGGCTCCCTCCTTCTTCAACTCGGAATTGTGACACAGAATATTTTGTTGGCAACATGATAGGGTGCTGCACTCAATGCTAATAAAGGTTCCCCTGTAATCTTCTAACAAGTTATACAGCTTCTTATCATCTATGAGCTAAGAATTCCTGAAACTGCTGCTGCTTCTGCTACAGTCACTTCCCAGGCCTACTGCTGACTTGCTAGGGCATAGCCTATGCTTCACTGGGCTCCTGGCCTGACCATCACCTTGGTGAGACAGACTTTTTCTGTTGACCTCCTAAGTTGTCTTAGGCTGGAAAATTGTTTCACCTTGACCTTCTGTTGCTTCTATAGCTCCAAAATTCTATTTGAGACATTATTTTAAAGTTATTTAGAGGGAAATTTGATAGAGTTCAGATAAGTGTCTACCTTTACTCTGTTACCTTGGCTTAGCCTCCTGGACTTTGTCTATTTAGCTCCCTTGGTATACTGTTTAATTAAAATATATGCATGTTACCATCACTTGTGGTTTTCTTATTTCATTCCCATCTCATACTCAGTGAGATACCTTAAGATTCAATGCTGTTGAAGACTTGATTTAGGTATATAACACTAGGGTGAGGGTATTTGGACTCAGAACATTTCTCATTTGTTTCTAGAATAGCAACAGCAACATTGTTGCAGAGGCACCACAGAGAACAGAGCACTCCAGCTTTTTCCTGAGAAAAATTATTTTCCTAAAGGCCAGGGATCTATGATAAAGAGGCTTTTGGTAAGAGATAGTAATAGTTATATATGCTCACCTCAACCTTTTTTAGCTTACTGGGCTTTTTCAAAGCTTAGTTCAAATCCCACCTTCTGAAGAAAGACTTTCCCAATATGCTAGAGTCCTCTTCTCTCGAATTATTTTCTTTCTACTCTATATATGTCCTGTATATACCTATTTATCTATATACTGTTTCCCCCATTAGAATCTGAGCTCTTTGAGGGAATGGACAGAATTTTTGCCTTTATCTCCAGGATTTAGCACATAGTAGATAACTAATAAATGTTTTCTAATGGATTATTTTTGTTGCCACTACCTGTAACAGTGGTGCTTTAACTGAGAGCCATAGATATTTTGGTAGGGAGGATCTTCTGATAGAAAAATTAAGCCTGTGACTTGGAGATCCACGAATATTTCACTTGGAGAGGGCAACAACATTTAATTACACTCTTTTCGAGATTATAAACATTATATTGTCATGGAAAAGGCCCCAGACTAAGAATCTGGAGTCTGAGTTCTGTTTTTTTTTCTATTACCATTAAGTAGTATTTTTTATTATTGTTTCACAAGAGATTACATACCATTTTTTTGCTTAGTATAATTCATTTCACCATCTCCTAAAAAGATAATTTCATGATATCCCCCGTTATTAACACACTTTCCTTTCTTGAAATTATTTTATATTACTCTATATTTTTTAACATTTATTTACTTGTGTACCAATAGTATCTACACAATACTCTGTAAACTCTTTGAGGGCTAGACTTATTTCCTTTTGCTTCTTGTATCACAAGTGTGATACAAGAATGGCACCTCTTATGTAGTGGTTGCTTAATGTATTTTTTAATTCAGTTAATTTTGGTGAAGTAATTTTTAGCACACTGGGACACAATTTCCTTATATGTAGAATGTAGGGATTAGACTAGATTTTCTCTGAAATGTCTCTGGCTCCATATACCTGTATTCAAAAGTTAGAATGGGGCATTGTCAGGGCAGAGGAGGAAGGGTGGGGGTAGAAAACATGGCAGCTGCCAGACTTTGAATAACCATTTTGAGATCAACTATTTAGGAACACTGACTTACAGATACCATCATCTATGATTTACTCCAACCAAGAACTTCTTCTTTGACATTTAGATAGGAAGTTTTGTGGTATTCCACAAATAGGAGAGTCCTGGCTAATTTAGAAGCTAAAAATGTAGCAAAACTTTAAAAGAAGAAGTGCTATATATTTACTTTCTTAACCAAAATAATGTTTGAGAGCATTGCTTGTGTGTTGTTTAAGAGTAGTAAGTCCTCTGTCTTTTCATTTTATCTCCTATTTCAGTACCTCAAAACTTTGGGATGACACACTACATGTCTTATTAAAAATTCAGTCACTGGAAGAGCTGAATAGGAGTTGCTAATGCTGCAAAATTAACTCCAAGATGCTATGATGTTTCAGTCTATGTACAAAGAGCCACTGAAGCTAAATCTTCTCCTAACTAAACTGTTTTAATTACTCGCCTAAATGGGAGAATATTGAGCTCTTGTGCTGCTATAATCCCACTGTGCAATAGCAGAGTTAAAAGCAGTTAACAATGGAAAACTTCCTGGATTTATCTTGATGTGTGGAGCAGAGAACAGAAATTGCTGACTAAAATTTATCTATGTGCCAGGCATACATTAGATATTTGGACTGCTTAATAACCAGTTCAGAAGTACACTAAAGCAGAATAAGACCTTGTAAATGCCATTTTAGTAAAACTCTATCCATTTTTTGCATCTCTCTGTGTCACATTCCACTATGATCTATTATATTGTTTTAAAGGTTCAGGCTTTTGTAAAACATAAGAAAAATGTTTTGCTTTCAGAATGAGGCCCATTTCTTCCCTGTGTGCTTGGGGAGCTGAACAGATTTTGGAATTAATTATTTACAAGTCATTTATGAGTTGGGATTTGCTAATCTCAAAGCCAAAGGTTAGAAAATATTATTGTACAACTTATTTTATGTTATGTTGGTGTTTTCACAAGAGGGATATTATCACTGACTATACCAGGGCAGAGTGTTTTGGTATTTATAATGCCCTTCAATTCTGTTGAATGAGACATAAACTAACTATAAAGAAGTAATTTCAACTTTATATTTTCTCAATGGAAACAAGATGGTTCTCTTCCTTTCAACTTATCATCTGTGTACAACTAACAATAGATGCAGCTGGCAGCACTGTTCTGTTGATAAAAGGCAAGCTGTCTTGTAAAGGCACTTGTTCTATATTTCCTAGGTTAACAGAGTTAAAGGAGCTTTTTATTTTTTCACCCCCCTCTCTCTCTTGAAAATAATTGGAAAAGAATTTCTATGTAGGCACCTCAAATGGTACTGCTTTACTAAATATCAAACTGAATCTAAATACCCCATTTCCATGATATCTATGGCACCATTATTTCTATTGTAATTTATTTTGATACTTTGTATGATTAGTGAAAAATACTCAAAAAAATAATTCATAGGTTACTGATGCTATAAATAGAAGATTGAAATCAATCAAATTCATTAAGAAGCAATGACCTGGAGTCAAGATGGCTGAGAAAAGATAGTGATTCCCCTGAGCTCTCCTACAAATCCCGTCTGAACACCTTTAAATAATGACAGAAAACAATTGCTGGAGCAGCAGAACCAATAAAAGGATGGGTTGACATCTTAACTTAAAGACAACTTAAAAGATCAACAGGAAAGGTCTGTTGAACCAGAGTGAGAGTGGAACACAGTTCAGAGCAGGCTAGCATAAACTGAGCTGTAGTAAACCAGGGACAGGCTTTGTAAGTCACTGAATCAGCAGTGGCAATAGCTGCTTCCAGAAATCTCAGCCCACAGATGGTAAGGGGGTTGAACAACTAGTCAGAAGGAGATTAAAGGGGCCTCTTGGTCAGTACTGAGGCAGGACTTTGATGCTTTGGTCATACTTGGATTTGGGTCACTGTCCTGGGGGTCAGTCCCAGGGCAAAGAGGAACACTAGCTTGCGGCTGAAGTAGAATGGGACTTTCTTCACAATTCCAAGGCAGAAAAGAGTGCTTGTGGTCACTCATAGACCAGAGCATGGACTATGAGAGTAGTAAACACCTCTCCTAAGATCATACTAACTTGGAAGAACGGAAAACTTATAGTTCCTTAAAAGTACCTGAAAATAGCTTCACAAAACCCCTGAAGCTTGGGACAGTGCATTCTCTACCCTGCAAGTAAAGTCCCATTTTAACAAAGAGTTAAAAGTCTAAAAATGGGCTAGGAAAATGAGCAAACAAGAGAAAAAATTCTGGCCAAAGAGAGTCACTACGTGACAAGGAATATCAAAGCACACACTCAGAAGAAGATAGCAAAGTCAAAGATCCTATATACAAAGCCTTCAAGAAAAATATGAATTATTCTTAGGTCATGGAAGAGCTCAAAAAGGATTTTAAAAATCAAGTAAGAGGGGTAGAAGAAAATTTGGGAAGAGAAACAAGAGTTATGAAAGAAAATCATGAAAAATGGGTCAACAATTTGGTAAAGAAGATAAACAAAAATACTAAAGAAAATAACATCTTAAAAACAAACTAGGTCAAATGGTAAAAGATATCCAAAAAAACCAATGCAGAGAAGAATGCCTTAAAAAACAAAATTGGCCAAATGGGAAAAGAGGCACAAAAGCTAACTGAAGAAAATAATTCCTTAAAAAAAAATTTAGCAAATGGAAGCTAATGACTTCATGAGAAATCAAGAAACAATAAAACAGAACCAAAAGAATGAAAAAATAGAAGATAATGTGAATATCTTTGGAAAAGCAACTGACTTGGAAAATAGATCAAGGAGAGATAATTTAAAAATTATTGACCACCTGAAAGTCATGATCAAAAAAAAAAACCTAGACATCATCTTTCAAGAAATTATCCATGAAAATTGCTCTGATATTTTAGAGCCAGAAGGTAAAATAGAAATTGAAAGGAACCACCTATCACCACATGAAAGAGATACCTAAATGAAAATTGCCAGGAATATTATAGCAAAATTCCAGAGATCCCTGGTCAAAGAGAAAAATATTTCAAGCAGCCAAAAGGAAACAATTCAAGTAATGTGGAGCCATTGTCAAGATAGCACAAGCTTTATCAACTTCAACATTAAAGGATTGGAAGGCTTGGAATATGATATACTGGAGGGCAAAGGGGCTAGGATTACAACTAAGAATCACCTACCCAGGAAAAGTTATTATAATCAATGGAGGGAAATAGACATCCAATAAAATAAATGACTTTCAAGCATTCTTGATGAGAAGACCAAAACTGAATAAAAAATTTGGCTTTCAAATACAAGACCCAAGAAGCATAAAAAAGTAAACAGGATAGGGAAATCATAGGAAAAATAAAAAGCTTGATAAGTTACATTCCTACATGGGAAGATGATACTTGTAGTTCATAAGAATTTTATCATTGTTAGAGCAGTTAGAAGGAGTATATATAGACAGAGGTCACAGGTTTGAGTTGAATATGAAGAGATGATATCTAAAAAAAATGTAAGGAGTGAGAAAATGATGTACTAAAAGAAAGGGAAAAGGAGAGGTAGAATGTGATAAATTATCTCACATAAAAGAGGCAACAAAAAGCTTTTATAGTGGAGAGAAAGAGGGGGGAAGGTGAGGGACAGTGAGTGAACCTTACTGTCATTAGAATTGGCTCAAAGAGGGAATAATATAGACATTCAGTTGAGCATAGAAATCTATTTTCTTTTTAAGATGCATTAATTTATTTATTTTTAGTTTTCAACATTCATTTCCACAAGATTTTGAGTTCCAAGTTTTCTCCACATCTCGTTTCTCCCTCAACCCAAAGACAGCGTGCATTTTGAATACCCTTTCCCCTAATCTGCCCTCCCTTCTATCTCCCCCCACCATTCTCTTATCCCTTTCCTCTTCTATTTTCCTGTAGGACAGGATAGATTTCTATACACCATTTCTTGTATGTCTTATTTCCCAGTTGCATGTGAAAACAATTTTTTTAACATTTGTTTTTAAAACTTGGAGTTTCAAATTTTCTCCCTTCCTCCCTCCCCACTCACCCTCATGAGAAGGCAAGCAACTCAATACAGGTTATACTTATGTAGTCATACAAAACACTTTCAAAGTAGTCATGCTGTGGAAAACAAACTACATTTCCCTTCATCCTATCCTGCGCCCTGTTTATTCTATTCTCTCTTTTGACCCTGTCCCTTCTCAGAAGTGTTTGCTTTTGATTACCCCCTCCTCCAAACTGCCCTCCCCTCTATCATCCCCCTGCTCTCTTTTGCCCTTCCCCCCCATTTTCCTGTATGGTGAGATAGTTTTCCATAGCCAATAGAGTGTGTATGTTATTCCCTCCTTAAGCCAAATCTGATGAGAATAAGATTCACTCATTCCCTCCCACCTTCCCCTCCATTGTAAAAGCCTTTTCTTGTCTGTTTTATGTGAGATAAGTTATCTCATTCTACCTCTCCCTTTCTCCTTCTCCCATTATAATCCTCCCTCACCCCTTAATTTTATTCTCCAGATATTACCCTTCATCTTCAACTCAATCTGTGCCCTCTATCAATCTATCTATACATATAATTTTTCCCTCTAACTACCCTAATATTGACAAAGGTCTCATGGTTTACAAATATCATCTTTCCATGTAGGAAATGTAAACAGTTCAACCTTAATAAATCCCTTATGACTTCTCTTTCCTGTTTACCTCTTCATGCTTTTCTTGAGTCTTGTATTTGAAAGTCAAATTTTCTATTCAGCTCTGGTCTTTTCATCAAGATGTCCATTTCCCCCCTAAAGGATTATGCTCAGTTTTACTGGATAGATGATTCTTGGCTGTAATCTTCTTTGACATCCAGAATATCATATTCCAAGCCCTCAGGTCTTTTATTGTAGAAGCTGCTAAAGCTTGTTTTATCCTAATTGTGTTTCCACAATGCTTGAATTGCTTCTTTCTGGCTGCTTGCAATATTTTCTCCTTGACCTGGGAACTCTGGAATTGGGCTACAATAGTCCTAGGAGTTTTCCTTTGGGGATCTCTTCCAAGAGGTGATTTATGGATTCTTTCAATTTCTTCTTTACCCTCTAGTATCTAGAATATCAGTTTTCCTTGATAATTTCTTGAAAGATGATGTCTAGGTTTTTTTTTTTTGATCATGACTTTCAGATAGTCCAATAATTTTTAAATTATCTTTCCTGGATCTATTTTTCAGGTGAGTTGTTTTTTCCAATGAAATATTTCACATTGTGTTCTATTTTTTTCATTCTTTTGAATTTGTTTTACAATGTCTTGATTTCTCATTACTTCACTAGCTTCCGTTTGCTCCATTCTAATTTTTAAGGAAGTATTTTCTTCAGTGAGCTTTGGCCAATTCTGCTTTTTAAGGCATTCTTCTCCTCATTGGCTTTTTGGACCTCTTTTGCCATTTGGGTTAGGCTTCTTCTAAGGTGTTATTTTCTTCAGTATTTTTTTGGGTCTCCTTTAACAAGCTGTTAACTTGCTTTTCATGATTTTCTTGCATCGCTCTCATTTCTCTTCCCAGTTTTTCCTGTACTTCTCTTACTTGCTTCTCAAAAACCTTTTTGAGCTCTTCCATGGCCTGAGACCAATTTATACTTTTCTTGGAGGCTTTGGATGTAGGAGCTTTGACTTTGCTGTCTTCTTCTGGTTGTATGTTTTAATCTTCTTTGTCACCAAAGAAAGATTCTATGGTCTGACTTTTTTTTTCACCTTTGTTTGCTCATGATTCCAGTCAATTACTTGTGTTTCAAACTCTTTGTTAAGGTAGGGTCTGCTTCCAGTGTGGAGAATGTACTTTCCCAAGCTTCGGGGGGTTTGTGCAGCTGTTTTCAGGGATACTTCTAGAGACCTGTAAGTTTTCAGTTCTTCCAAGGTGGTATAATTAAGGGTGAGGTGTTTACTCCTTTCCTGGCCTGTGCTCTGGTCTCATGAGTGACCACATGTACTCTTTTCTGTCTTGGAACAGTGAGGTGGATTCCCTCTTCACCGCCACTACAAGCTCCATCATGCTAGTGCTTGTCCTCACCCTAGGCTCACCACTGAGAACTTTGGCGCATATCCAAGCACAGGCAAAGCAAGAGAATCCTGCCTCAGCACCTCAGCACATTGCTACAACCCCCCTCTGATCAGCCACCCAATCCCCCCTCAGTTTGTGGGCCAGAAGCCATGGAAGCAGCCACTGCCCTGGGCACTCAGGGACTAAGGCTGGGACCAAGCTTCTCTCTCACCTCCATCACAGACTTTTCCCACTAACCTTCTAAGTTGTCTTTGGTGTTTGTGGGTTGAGAAGTCTGGAAACTGCCTCAGCTGCCTGTGATTTAGTCTTCTGAGACTTGCTCCAGGTTGTCTGAGGCCTGTTTTGCCTGAACACTCATGCTGAACTGCGTTTCTTTCCCAAACTGGTACGATAGACCTTTCTAATCAACGATTCAGGTTATCATAGCCTGGAAAATTTGTTTCACTCTGTCTTTTTCATTGGTTCTGCTGCTTTAGAATTTGTTTAGAGCCTTTTTTTACAGGTATTTGGAGGTGTTTGGGGGAGAGCTCAAGGAAGTCACTGTTTTTACTCTGTCATCCTGGCTCTGCCCCCAGAAATATATCTTACCCTACAGGAAAGTAGGAAAGGAAGGGGATAAAAGAGTGGAGGGGGTGATAGAAGGGATGGCAGATTGGGGAGGGGGTAGTCAGAAACAAAACACTTTTGAAAAGTGACAGGGTAGAAAGAGAGCAAGAATAGAATAAATGAGGGGAGTAGGATGGAGGGAAGTAGTTAGTAATAGTAACTGAAAAAAATTTGAAACAAGTTTCTCTGATTAAACCTCATTTCTCAAACATATAGAGAATTGAGTCAAATTTATAAAACTGAGTGCAATTTCCCAATTGAGAAATGATCAGAAGTTATAAATAGTTTTCAGATGAAGTAATCAAAGCTATTTATAGCCATTTGAAAAAAATGCTCTTACTATTGATTGGAGAAATGCAAATTAAAACAATTCTGAGGTACCGCCTCATGCTCATTAGATTGACTAATACTACAGAAAGGGAAAATGACAAATGTTGGAGGGAATGTGGGAAAAATGAGACATCAGTACACTGTGGCTGGAGTTTTGAACTGATTTCAACCATTCTGTAGAGGAATTTGGAACTATGCCCAAAGGGCTATAAAAATACTTGCCCTTTAAACTAGCAAAACTGCTACTATGTCTTTATCCCAAAAGATAAAAAAAGCAAAAAGGAAAAGGATCTATATGTACAGAAATATTTATACCAGCTCTTTTCTGGTGGTAAAAAATTGGAAATTGAAGGGATGTCCATCAAGTGGGGAATGGCTAAACAAGTTATGGTATGTGATTATGATGGAATACTATTATACTACAAGAAATGATAAGCAGAATGCTATCAGGAAAAAGAAAACCTAGAAAGACTTACATGATCCAAGACAATTCTGAAGGACCTATGAAAAATGCTATCCGTCCCTAAAGAAAGAACTGATGGTGTCTGAATACCGATTGAAGCATACTTTTTTTCACTCTATTTTTCTTGAGACTTTTTTTCTGGTGGTCTATGTTTTCCTTCACAAAATGACTAATATGGAAATGTTTTGCATGACTACTCAATATAATCTCTATTAAATTGCTTGCCTTCTTAGTGGGGAGAGGGTGGATGGGGAGGAAGAAAGAGAATAATTTGGAATTCAAAGTTTTGAAAATGAGTGTTAATTGTTTTTACATGTAACTAGGGAAAACAAAATACCAACCAAAATTTTTAAAAAAGAGAGAAAAGACAAAGAATAAATGACTTGTGATTCTGCCTGAAATCTATATTAATTGTTGCACTGGCTACTTAGAAACAAGATCATTTCTATTTAGAGGTGCTGCCCCTAAAGGGGCATGAAGCTTGACTCTTCCTTTGATCAAGAATGTACTAATCAGTTCCCCTCATGGTTCCTTCTATTTATATCTCAAAATTCACTTTTTCTATAAAATTGTTCCTAGATAGTAATGAATATTGGTAGCAAACATTGATTTCCTGTTTCCAATTCTAGGTATAAGGAAAGGGAGAAGTATGTTGTGGTCCACTGAACTATGTCTTTTCTTCTTTCTGGGTATGCATAGCAGGACATCTGATGAAAGTAAAAGGGGAGCCACCATTGTGCCCTTGGAATACCTAATCTGGTGTCATCATGGGCATGATAAATGGAATGATGTCTTTGGAATGCAGCTGGTTCCCTGGATTAACAGAGATTTCTTTTCATTATTTGAGAAAAATTAACTTGGTTTCATGTCCTAGTTCTGTTTAATAAGCTTTATGAAATAAAGACTAAATTTGTGGTTTCACTGGTACAGGAACTCCTTGTTGACGAAGCTCTCTCTACTGAGGCAAGTTAGCAACTCTTCTCCAACTTAAATTCTTAAAGGGTTGCACAGATCACTTACTAGTTAAATAACTTGACAAGGATTAGGTAACCTGGATGTGTCAGAGGAAATATTATTTGAATATCACTATTCCTGCCTCTGAAGACAGCTCTCTAAACACTGCAAAAAATGTGTCTCACTTCTTATTTCATATTGTACAAACTCTGAATTGTTTTGAACCTCATTTTCCTCAACTCTAAAATGAGAGAGTTGGAACTGATAATATCTGAAGTTCCTTCTAGGTATAAATTTATAATTCTATGATTTTCTGGACTTATGATTCAAGGGAAAGGAGAAAAGAACCCATATGTTTTAGAGGCTCCAAAGGATTCTCTTCCTTGCTAGTGGCATGCATCAATTATTTGAGCTTTGACATCTCTGCAGCTCCTCCCCACTCTGATTTCCTGTGTCCTGAACTTTATGCAATAGGTATAAACCTAGACAGCTGATGTCCATTGTAAGTATCTGAGAGGAGAGGAGAAAAGTAAAGCAAGCAGTGGGTCTCACTAGTAAAAGACAATAGAGGACTAATTACCTGAGGCAGGGTCAGAATCCTCATTAATAGAATAATGTTAACTTTCATGTAGATGTGTTTGTTTCTCTAGTGGGATTTTATCGACTTCCTATTTCCCTTTCCTGATACAGATATAGCAAAGGGCTTGATGAAGTAGAAGCCAGGAGAGAATTAATCATAAGGATTAGGAGGCCCATCAGGAGGGCTCTTGTGGGATTTCATAGGCAAAACTAAGGGAACAGAGACAAGGAAAGAAGCCTAAATCCAACTTAGTTTCTGGCATGGATCATTCAGGAATGTATTATATGAACATCACATTCAATTAGAACTGATGAATAGCCAAGGGGAGATGTTTCTTGGGCTTCAGTGACATCCTATCCTCTGAAACTCAGAGACACCTGAAAACAAAACCAATAAATCAACAAGCATTTACCAAGTGATTACCATGGCTCAGGCACTGTGCTAAGCACTGGAAATATTAAAAAAAAAGGCAAAAGAGAGTCCTTTCTCCCGAGGAGCTTGCAATTTAACCAGAGAGACAACATTAAAATTATGTAAAAACAAGCTATATATAAGAAAAAATGGAAATAATTAACAGAGGAAAAGGACTAGAGTTGTGGAGAATTAGAAAAGGCTTTCTATCAAAGGTGGAATTTAGATTTGGAACTAAAGGAAGTCAGGGAATCCAGGAGGCAAAAATGAGAGAGAACATTCCAGGTAGGAAGGACAATTAGTGAAAATGCCAAAGCAGGAGGCTGACTGTTTTTTTCAAGGAACGTCAAGGAAGCCAATGACAGAGTACATGTGAGGTGGATGTAAGGTGTAATTAAACTAGAAATGTAGGGGAGCAGGTTATGAAGGTTTTGAACAACAGATGATTTGATATTTGATCATGGAAGTGAGAGGGACTTACCAGAAATTATTGAAATAGAATATTAATATTGTCAGACCTGAACCTTAAGAAGATCACTTTCATAGCTAAGTGGAATATGGACTGTAGTGAGGAGAGCCTTGAGGCAGAGAGATGAGGAGGCTACTATTAAAGTCCAGCCATACAGTAATGAAGGTCTGCCTCAGCTTGGTGTCAGCAGAAAGAAAGAGGCATATATGAGAGATTTTATGAAGTTAGAATTGATATGATTCGGTAACAGATTGAATATAGGTAGTGAAAGAGTGTGAAAAGTTGAAGATGATAGCAAGGTTGTAAGCCTGCAGAACTGGGAAGATGGCATTGTCCTCAACAATAATAGAGAAATGAGAAGGGAGGAAAGATAATTAACTGATTTGTACATGTTGAATGTTAGATATCTATGAGACATACAATGTAAGATATCTTAAAGCAGGGTGGAAATATGAGTCTGGGGTCAGCAGAGAGATTATTTGGAGGGGTAGATTTGAAACACATCAGCATAAATATGATGATTAAGTATATGGGAACTGGTGTGATCACAAGTGTAGAGTGAGAAGTGAAGAGGGCCTAGGACAGAACATTGTAGGACACCCACAGTTAGAGGACATGATCTGGTTGAGGGTCTAACAAAGGAGACTGAGAAGGAGCAGTCTAAAATCTAGGAGCAAAATCAGGAAAGAGTAATGTCCTCAAAATCTGGAGATGAGAGAATATCAAGGAGTAAAGGGTGATTAATAATTACAAAGGCTTAAGAGAGGCTGAGGAAAATGAAGATTGAGTAAAGGTCATTGAATTTGTAATTAAAATATCATTGGTAACTTTGGAAAGAACAGTTTTAGTAGAATGATGAGATTGGACACTGGATTAAAAGGGGTTAAGGAGAACAGACTAGCTGGTCTCCAGATACAACCTCTAATTTCCTGTCCCAGCAGGAATTTAAGTTTCTTTTAGGGAAAGATGAGGCCAAGAAATGATATACATGTATACTCTTGCCTTCCTCTGAGACACATTGAGATAGCCTCAATCGATTTGTAAAGTGCTTACCAGAGTGGCTAGTGCATATTAGTAACTTAATAAATGCTTCTTCATTCCTTCCTTCTTTCCTTCCTTCCTTTCTTCTTTCCCCTCCCTCCTTCCTTCTCTCTCTGTGTCTCTTTCTCTTTCTTTCTTTCTTTCTTTCTTTCTTTCTTTCTTTCTTTCTTTCTTTCGCAATGGGTTTCCCTGTCTCAACAACACTGAAAGTATATGGCAACTGTTAGATCCTATTCACCTCCTGATTAGCACTGGAGCTTTGACATGCACTGTTTCAGGCCTGGGCCATTTTAGCCTTCTTTAGGCAGCTTAGTGCCCCTCCCACCATACCTTGAGTCACCATATTGCTGACAGACAGTGAGTTTATCTCACTGAAGCTCAGAACACCTCAGTTTAAGAGATCTGCCAGCCCCAATCTCCCTGGTAGCTGGATTAAAAGAGTGCACCATTATCCTCAGTCAATAAATATTGTCAAATAATATATATTCTAAAGAGGAAATCCACAAAGAGAGAATGCATTCCCAGGTTAGGGGACAGGTAGTCCAAAGATACAGAGAGAGGGAATGGAGTATCCTATGTTAAAAACAGAGAATGCTATATTGAATGGGTAGACCACAGAGTGGCAGGGAAAATCATTCAATGAGTTTGGAAAGATAGATTGGTGCTAAACACAGGTATTTTATCCAAGAGGTAACTCTGAGCCATCAAAATTAATTGAGTATGGAAGTAACATGGACATATTGAAATAGAGGCCACTAAGATTACCATACAAGTGGACTTTGGGATCAGGTTACAAAAATATTGCTTAATTTATGTTCACAAGTCTATGAGGTAGATACTAACCATGTGAGGTAAGTAAAACCAGTAACTAGAATAATTAGTGCATAATACATTATTTTTGATTGATTGGTGGATTGGATTCACAGTATACCTGACAGCTTGTCTGTATTTTCCTGATACTGACATGCTAAAGTTATAGAAATATTAAGATTTTCTGTAACACTGTAAAAGTTACAAGGCCAGAGAGACTCCTGGAAGGGCTATACATGGGCATCCCAAGTGCAAGTGTTTCTGATTGTTGAAGTTTCCATCTCCCTTTGCTTTCCTTCTGCCCAATATGCAGTTCATGTGAATGGTTTTTGACAGGCCATTCAAAATGATGATTAGTATCATATATAAATCAGTTGCAACTAAGTTTCATTTTTTTCACAAAAGAAATTACCCTAGAGAATAACCCAAAAAGCATTGAAAGAAAACATTAATCAACATCTGATTCAAATGAGGGGATATGACAGGGGAAAAGGTAACTGATTTCCTTTTTAGTACAAAAGAAAACAACACAAAAGAGAATATTTGATGAATTCTATTTTTTCCCAATAATTTGATGTGAATCTGATATCTAAGGTTACAAACAAGTGTCAGTGTAACTACCTATTCAATTTCCTTGTGTTACATTTAAAAATAAAATGTCACCTCACTGAACTTATTGTGGAAGAAAAAAGATATGGAAGAAAGAGGAAGAGGGAAGATGAAGAAAGAGAGAGAGACAGAGACAGAGAAAAAACAATTTATTATTGGTTTATCATCTCTATTGCATATTTTGTTAATTAACATAATATGTATTTTTGTAATAATAATTTCCTTTAAATCCACAGCTTTTATAGCATATAATTTGTATAGTAAAATGTTATAATTGTTATCTACTGTGTCTTCTACAAAACACATTTTTATGTTGATAATTTTTCTTCCTTTTTTTAATCAGATTAGCTAAAGATTTACTAATTTAATTAGTTTTCCAAAGAACCAAATTATAGATTTCAATTATTTTAAAGTATGTTTTCTATTTAATCTATTTCTACTGATTGCCAATTTTTTCTTATGCTTTACTTTGTAGATTCTCTATTTTTAATTGTTAATTTGATAAATCACTTTTTTCATTATTGTGAATGTATATTTTAATAGAGTTAATTTTGCCTTGAATACTGATTCCTGTAAACTAGTCTTCACAAATTGATATATAGTTTCATTATTCTCTTTAACATAGGTATTGACTGATTCTATGATTTTTTGATTCATTGTTTACTAAGAATACCCTTTTCAGTCTCCATTTAGATATGGATCTTTTGCAGGATTTTCCTTTTTTACATGACTATTTTATTATTTTATGGTCTGTAAAAGGTATATTTATTATATACTATTTTACATTTATTCATATAAATTTATAATCTGTTAATTTAGAATGTGCTACTGAGAAATATGAAAATTCCTGAATATTTTGATTTAAAAGATGATGTAAGGTATTTTTTCATATCTAATTTCTTTAATAGATCATTTTGTTCTAAATTTTGCTTCTTTCTTATTTTATTTGTCCATTTCTGAGAAATAACATTAGACTCTTTTATAATTATTACATCACTATTTATATGTGTGTATGTGGCATATCTTTTTTAATTTAGTTAGCTCCTTTATGAATTTATATCCTATGCCATTTACTACAAGTAGATTTGATCCTTATATAATTTCATTGGCTCTTGTACCTTAAAACAATATGTATGTACTTACATATATGTATATATGTATATATATATAAAGTTATTCAATACATATTTCTATTTCTCAGTTCTTTCTCTGGATACAGATAGTATCTTTATTCATATGCCCTTTATAGTTAATTTGGGTATTTTTAATAGTCAAAATAACTTATTCACTAAAAGTTATTCTGAAAACAGTATTGTTGTTAATATATATGTATATGTATGTGTATATATATGTATATATATATATAATGTTCTCTTGGTTCTGCTCATTTTGTTCTTCATTATTTCATGCAAGCCTTTCCATATTTTTTTCTAAAATCATTGAGCTCATAATTTCTTGTAGCACTGTATATTCCATCACAATCGTATACCACAACTTGTTCAGCCATTCTCCAATTGATGGGGATACCTACAATTTCCAGTTCTTTGCCACCACAGAGAGCTGCTATAAACATTTTTAGACCATATAGATTCTTTTCATTTGCCCCTAATTATCTTGAGAAGTATACCAAATAGTGGTATTGCTGGGTCAAAGTGTATAGATAGTTAAGTATCTCTTTGAACATAATTCCAGATTGGTGTCCAAAATGACTGGATCAGTTCACAATTCCACAACAATGAATTAGTGTCCCAATTTTTCCACATCTCTTCTAACATTTGTCACTTTTTCCTTCTATCATTTTAGCTAATCCGTTAGGTGTAAAATAATCTCAATGTTGCGTTAATTTTTATTTCTCTAATCAATAATGTTTTAGAACATTTTATATGACTATAAATTGGTTTGATTTCAACAGAAAAATGCTTGTTCACATCCTTTGACCATTAAAAAAAGATCTGATTCCATTACCTTCTGCACATTCTAATTGCTTCTGAGTATTCCTGACATTCAGAGTGACATAACTTTATAGATGAAGTCCTTTTTCCTGGCTTCAAGCAATTACTGTTTAATTTTGAAGTTGTTCAATTTAATAACTATATGTTTTGGGCTTTTAAAAAAGTGATTTTTCTTTGTCAAGGTTTTCAGAATTCAACAAGTACTTTACTGCCTCTTTTCAAAAGTTGTTAAGCATTTTTTTTGTTATTTCTTAAAATGTCATTCATATTTTCTTATTTATTATTTTTCTGGGTGACCTATGATCTTGAAGAGATCTGTGCTCATCTGCTCATCACATTTTCAGGATCAATCAGTTTAACTTGTAAAGAGTTCATTTTTTTATTTCCAATTTATTATATATCCCTTTCTCAATTTTCTTTCATTTTTGAATATTTTCACACAAAATTGCTATTTCTCAGAACTTCTACTTCTTTAGAGATATTTTGTCATGTGTTGCAGATATTTAATGTTGTTTTTTCTGTTGTCTTTATGGCTGTCTTCTATTGTCTCATAATGACAACTCCAATTTCTGAACTAATTTATAACTTTATATTTTATTTTAAAGGTTTTCTTTCTCTTTTTGATCTCTCTTCAGTTTTTTAACTATTATTTAATTTAGTATATATGATTGCTGAAAATTCCACAGAATTTTTTTTCAATAGACATTTTTGGTTCACTTTCTTTTATAATATACTTGTTCCATGTGTTATGGTTGCTTTTCTTTCTGTCTTTGTGAGGTTTTGTTGAATTATATTATTGGGAATAAGTCTTATGATTGGCCTTCATCTCCGGTTTTGTTTAATTTTATTATTTTTCAGCTGCTCTTTTTTTTGTCTTCCTAGTAACTTTTCTCTAACCTTTTTTCTCATTATTGACCCCTCTTCCTCTCTTACTGTGCATAATTCCACTACTCAATGGCCACCAGGCTCCTTAAGTTATCAGTTCAGAAATTCTAGCTCTCTCATACATGTCTATAACTTTCCAACCCTCTAATCTATTCTTTATGCTGCTGTATCTTCTTAGCACTATTTTCTACTGCTTAACCTTCAGTCAGCTTACATTGCATGACTGAACAAAAACCAGTGTCATTTACCTTCTGTAAAATGAGAGGTGTTTCAAATTGTGTCATTCCCATGGTAGGGAGACCAGGCAGCGACTATGACTGCTGGACTCTGAAGCATGAAACCTCATTTTTTCCTCCTTGTTACATCTAGTACACCTTTTTTAGGCTAGGGGTTGGGATTGATGAATAAATTTCCCAATATTTTGATTGTTCAATGTTATTTCATGAGACTTTTACCTGTGTTGTGTTTTTGATTAATCTTGCCAGTTCAGATTTAGTTCCCTCATATGTAAGTAATTCATTTTTGTGGTTGTTGAAGTTTTTAGTTTGCAGAGTTTCTTAGAAAATTACTACCTTTCCATCTTATCCATCATATTATCTAGTTATATGTAGAACAGGTATATTTTGATGAGAGAGGAAGATCAGAAAAAGTCCATTTCATAGAATACTATGGAATGTGGTAAGGGGAAAAGAATGAGCAGATTTTAATGAGATTGTTCAGTAGAGAACACTTTGGTAGCCTGGAAACATTCTGAACCATAGGGAATCTGGGTTGAAAGGGACAAGGTTTTGAAGGAAAGGAGAGGTGAAATTAATGATTATTTTTTTCTTTCTACTTCATCATTTTGATTAGGCTCTGGTCTTGGATCCAGAAGAAGTGCATTTGTAGAGTCAATTTGTAAAATTTACAAAAGTTGAAAGTGCAAAAATTTAGCTGGCAATAAGGATGAACGACAGTTGAGCAAGACTGATAGGTCAGGAGAGAAAATAAAATTACTGCCTTACCCATGTGTTATGCCAAATTAAATGGTTTATCTACTAATATAGCATAATGCATACCTGCAGGTGGGTAAGATAATGTCACTATTGCAAGCCTAAGTTCTGAATTTCATGATGCTCTGTATTTTACATTTGCAGTTTTATTAATGTAACCTGGAATGAATTCCCCTAGGGTTCAGGTCTCCCTCAACTCATTTCATGAATTTCTGCATCTAATTTGTTTTTGTGGTTTGTTTCTTTTCTCCCCCAAAAGTATAAATTGAAAAATGAATTGGAAAAGTAGTTGCCAGAGCCACAAATCACTTGTAGGTGACAAACTTTTTCCCCCACTTTTCTTCTGTTACAAATATTTCCTGTTTGGGATTCACAACTTATTTCAGAAGGTAGTTGTGAAGAAAGTACTTTCTTAAGCATGATGTGAATGGAAGGTATTATTCAGTAGGCTATAATGTATGAGACAGAGTAGTGAACTTGGAATCATAACAATCTTGGTTCAAATAATGCCTTGGACAAGTTACTAAATCTTGCTCTTTGATTCCTTATCTATAATATGAGGATAATAACAAGCCCTGCTTCCCAGGGTTATGTGAGGTTTTTGAAATAATGATTGCAAAGTGTTTTTGAAAGGCAGTAGAATGCAATGTGAAGGACATGGGATTTGTGGTTAGAAGACACAGCTCCACCACTTACTCCCTTTGAGACCTTATCCAATTCATTTAAATTCTTTGGCCATAAGTTTCTTCATCTATAAAATGAGGGAGTTGGGTTTGATAAATATTAAGGTCACTTTTATAAGTGAAAGATAAAGGGCTAAATAAAGTTAGTTGCTATTATTGCAGTGCATTGGTTAGAATACTGGACCTATAGTCAAGAAGACATGAATTCAAATCCAACCTCAGACAGTTGCTAGCTTTATGAACCTTGACAAGTCACTTATACTTAACTTCTGCCTGTTTCAGCTCCCTCATCTATAAAATAAAGATCATAATAGGGATCATGGATGTTGAGAAGATAAAATGAAAGAATATTTTAATGTACTTTGTAAACCTGAAATGATATAAATGTTGATTATTATTGTTGTTTTTGTTTTTATTGTTATTGTTGGTAATCTACACTCTCAGAAGAACAATATGAAGTGATACTGGGGCACTTACTGATCATTGTCTGAATCACGGGAAGAAATGCTTGTAGGTATAATCAGGTAAGCTTGGACTAGGAACAGGAGGAAGCCAGCCTCAGAATGCAGAAGAAAACCACTAGTTAAGGTAAAACTAGGGCTCTGGATCCAGATGAAGAATCTTGAAGTGAGGTAGGCCAGGGTGCTTCAGATGAGAGCAAGGAAGGCTGCCAGAGGTTAGAAGAACACAAATGTCAAAGAATCATACAAGGCAGTTGAACCAAGACTGAGCAGACAGCAAGGAAATGGCACAATACAATATACCATAGGAGATAGGAGCCTCAATAGGAAGTCAGAGGACCTATGTTCAAGACCTATCTCTGCAGGTTTAAAGTCAAGAGAGCACTAGCACAACAGAAAAGCCAAATGGAAAAGACAGTACAAAAATTCACCAAAGAAAAGAATCCCAAAAACAAAAAGTGCCCAAGTGGAATAAGTTGTTGTTAAATTATTTCAGTTGTATCTGACTCTTTGTGACCCCATTTGGGTTTTAAAACTGGAGTGGTTTGCTATTTCTTTCTATAGCTCATTTTACAGATGAGGAAACTGAGACAAAAAAGAGTTAAGTAACTTGCTCAGGGTCACACAGCTAATAATTGTCTGAGGTCAGATTTGATCTCAGGTATTCCTGACTCCAGGCTTGGCATTTTATCCATTTTGCCACTTAGCTGTCCCAGTTGGCTAAATGGAAAAGAAGATACAAAATCTCACAGAAAAAAAAACATTAAAAAATTAGAATTAGTGAAATTGAGGGAATGTCCATCAATTGGAGAATTGCTAAACAAGTTGTGTTATATGGTTGTAATGGAATACTATCATGCTATAAAAATGATCATTCTGAAAAGCAATAACAAAATTTACCTGCAAGACTATACTAATTCTAAAGCATAGCTCCAAAGTTGCTACACTTGACAAATACTAAAGTTGATAATCCTACTTGTTCCAAATCATGGTTATGGAGAAAATAAAGAAAAGACGTGGATTGGGAATATCGTTATTTCAGCAAAATTGGCCTTAATTTAAATGTTACCCTTGTTGGCAGACATTTAAGCCAAAATACAAATAATGAATTTTATACTCATTCCATGAATGACAGGTAAATATTAGCTTTAGGCCTTTAGTAGATAGATAGATAGATACAGATATGCACGTTATACACACACATATATACATATGTGTATATAACGTGTATATATATATATACATATGTGTATATTTACAATTACATGCATATGTATATACATAAACTGAAATAGGATTAGTAAACCCAACAAGCTAGCACTAAAGGCAAATATCATATGTACTGTTTCCATCATTCTCTGGTTGGAGATATCTAAAAGACATATATAAGAGATTTTGTTCTTCTTGTTACTGTTGATTAAAAACTCAGTATTTCTCAACATGGGCATTTAAAATTCATATTTATTGTTTATAGTTTGGTTCAGTTGTTTTTTGTTTTTTTGTTTTTTAATCAGTAGCTGGTCTCATAGTCAAGAAGTCTTGGGTTCATGTTCTTAAACATCTGGTCATGTGACCCTGAAAAAGTCACTTAACCTTTCTTTGACCAGAATACTCTGTTGAAGAAGGATTTCTTAACCTGAAGACCATGGATCAAGGGTCTATGAATAGATTTCAAAGAATATCAGTGAGAAAAAATACAGCTCCCTCCTCCCTAAGATGTCATTTGAAATCTTGTATATCTTATTTTATGCATTTTAAAACATTAATCTAAGAAGCAGTCCATAAGCTTCACTAGAATACCAAGAATCCATAACAGAAAAGGCTAGGAATATCTGCTCTAAGCTAACTGTCTTAAATTGTTAAGGGGAATTTACAACCACAGAGTACCTTACATTAATGTAATCATAAGTTCAGTAAGACATGTTTCAAGCAAAATTTACCAAAGGGAAAAACTGAAGCAATTCTCTGAGCAAAATATCATTTATTAACAGGGACAAATGGTCTGATAATAAAGGATAGGTCAAATGGCCTTGTGTCTGGTCAGAAGACCCCAAATTGATGGTGTAATGCATTTTTATAAGCATAGAACAAAGAACAGGGGAAAATTTTTCTTATTAACCCTCCTCATAGAGGTGAAAGATCATTATTGGTTGTATCAAAGGAAGTAGACATAGCCCCAACATGCTATAGGACCACCTCTCTTCCTCTAAGGAATATCTTTGTAAATTTACAGGTCCTGGTTACAACCTGAAGTCACTGATAAGGGCAACTTACTAGCCACTAAGGAATTAAATAGGGCCACCTTAATTGTTTTTTTTTTTTTATTTGGTTAGGCAATGGGGTTAAGTGACTTGCCCAAGGTCACACAGCTAGTAAGTGTTATGTGTCTGAGGCCAGATTTGAACTCACGTCCTTCTGAATCCAGGGCCTGTGCTCTATCCACTGCACCACCTAGCTGCCCCTACCTTAATTGTTAAAGATGGGACAAGGTCAGGTTGTTCTGGCTTTTCAGGGATACTCCACAAATCTCATTGTCCTGGCTTCAGGGTTACCCCACAAACCTTGCAGGAAATGCTCATTTAACATTTTGTGAAAGTATTGAGAGTATTTTCTTTAACTAACAGCAATTGTGGGAAAGTTTAACTTTTATTATCTAGGTAGAGAGAGGGGGAGGCTAAACTTTAGCACAGAGAAGAGGCCCATGCCTGTTATATAGCATACAGAATATGGTTGTAGAATAAAATCACAGAGGAAAATCAAATATAACTTACAAGATCAAGAATTAATTCCCTCACATGCAAAACAAAAACCCAAACAAAAACAAATTATGCCTCATAGAGATGATTGGGGGACTGGGGAGTTGATTTACTTCTCAATAATATACAAGGGAAGCCTCTCTAAGATTATGAGTTGCAAAGCTGCGTAGAGAGTTTACACACCAGAAGTCCCTACACCAATAAAACAATGAAATCACAGAGCTATAGATGTAGCCAATATGTGTGGGTATTTGCAAGTACGTATGCATTTGTGTAATATCTATCTATCTATCTATCTGTCTGTCTGTCTACGTATACACACACACACACACACACACACACACATATATATATCTGTGTCCATTCATCAAACAATTCCACAATTTTCAAATTCTATTGCAAAAACTGCATCATAAGAGAGAGATAGCCATGTATTCCAAGAAATACTTTCCTTTTCTAGAGACTAGTCTTGAATATATGAAAACAGCATTGCATAATATATAGAAAGAACATGCAAATATATGAATATGAAATGTACACACACATAAATATATAGTCATATGTATCATATAAATACATAATTTTAATTGCTCCTCCCTCTCTGTGTCTCTCTTTATTTCTGTCTCTCTCTTCTTGGTATAGGAATTTGTCATTCTGTAATAAAGTGTCTTACTTACTGTTGAAAAATAAAGACATAAACTTTTTATATTTGCATGCCAAAAATTTTGAAAATATTCACTTTTGATTAAAGATCCAAACAATGGGAAAATAGCTCAAAATAAAATGTCTTCATTTTCTCAGAGAAAATGAGAAAAAAATAAAAATCTGTGCTTTGGGAAAACTACAACATTGGTTCCATTCATTATAATATCATGCAATGTGAGCACAAATGAAGGATCTACTTGTTGGAGACTTATTATAATTGGATTCTCAGATAATTCAAAAACATGTGGAGGATGCCTTCTCCCTACTTGACCCTTAGATGGTTATTAAATAAAGGCAGTTGAGAAGTGGGGAGTGAGGTTCAGGCTCTCCAATGACATGATACAAAGACACCAGTGTAACTAGAAAGTAGCATTCTGCCATTTTTATGATACAGTTTTAGTAGCTGAATATGAGAAATGTGAAAGAGTTTGATGTGAATCAGCACCAGCCACTGATACACATTTGTGAGGACAGACTGAATATCAATTTTCAAGGTCTAGCAAATCAACAAAGAAAGCTGATAAAATATATTGCTCGACGGTGCATGATACAGTGCCCCAACATGATGGAATAAATGTAACATCACATCTTTTGCCTCCTCTTATCTATTTTTTCTTGCTATTTCTCCTTGATATATATTGCCAGTTGGATATTGCAATCACTGGTAGCTGGAGGCAAAGAACATTTGAAGTACAAATGTTGCTGTCTAGGAGACTCTGCTCCAAAGACGCCTAAAATTTTTCTGCTCAAGAATGTATGAGTGAGTTGCCAGGAAAATGAAATTGTTATCCACCCTCTAAGAGTGCCAGTTGTAATGGTCTTTATATTTAATATCGACAAATAGCCCAGGAAAACTGGGAAAATATTTCTTATCAATGATATAGATTCACAATGTCCAGGTCTTGACCATCTCGTTATTTGTGGTTTCTATTGTTATCTATCTTTGATACAACATTTATTATTTCAATGTATAGGATTGTTAAAGGAAAATATGAATTTTAACTTGGTCAGAGAGTAACTTAACTATTTAGTATAAGCCTGAGTCTGTAACTCATATATTCAGAAGTAATCAATGCTCCAAGTACTGTTGATTTCCTTGGAGAGTACTAATACAAATTCTAGCTTCTATAACATATTTGATAGGTATTAGAGAGTTGCTTGAGTTTCTGTAAGGTTAAATGATTTGCCTATGGACAAAAAGATATAAAGTAATAATTTGAATGAGTATTTTTTTTCCGGTTTTTTTTTTATTATCATTAGCTTCTATTTCTTATGCAATGTAGCTAATGAGACCATTTTCTGAGGGCAGCTACATACTACTAATGTTGCATTGGGCATTATTAATCTAATCTTTGATCATTTTTTATTATCAGTATTTTTAAATTTTATTTGTTTTGTCATAGTGTTTTGAGAGAATTTTTCTAAAACGCTTCCATACTTGAAGGAAGTCATACTTGCTCTGGCTTCATTTTACTCTGGTCACTGATTTGACCTTAAAATTGACTAGTTCAGTACAAAATGTCTTTTATCTTTGAATCTCTTGACAGTTTGAATTATTTTATCTTTTGTTCATTCATTCCCTACCAGGCTTCAACTCTGGGTCACCCTCAGCCTTTGTCTTCCCTATTATTACTCCTGTGGTACCGAATACCACTAGATGCAATCATGAAACTATGTCCAACTGTGTGCAATGAAGATTCTTCTTATTTATTCTCAACTGGGCACTCTTAGCACTGTTTGATACAGTATCATCATTATTCTTCCTCAATTAGCTATCATGGTCCTTGTAGAAGCTAATAAGAATCTTTACACTTTATATTAAAATTATTACATTTACAAATGATTTTAAGATTTAGCTTATGTCTTTAACAATCCAGGGCTGTATATATATATATTTTAATTCACACAATTTCCTTAATCCCTTTCATTTTATACCACATACATCACTTTTATAATCCTAAGAATGTTACTATTCTGAGTAAACTCTTGCACCAATGGGTAGAAAATAGGAGAGACTAGCTATTTCAGTCCATATGTTTGAGATGTATTGGATTTAGCTGGTCATAAGGATGATACGAACAGTCTACACAGCTGGCATTTTTTTTTAATCTTATTACCTCCGGCATGAGATATACTTATGGTTATTGGAAAGAGAGTTGGCCTTAGTGTATGAAAGAGCTGAATTCAAGTCCTACCTTTGACACATACTCGAGCAAATTACTTAACCATTCAGTTTTTCAGGTTCCTGTCTATGAATATAGATTATACAGTTAGTGGGTATCAATCTATAGTGGTCAGGGATTCTTCACTGAGAAGTCTCCACAGAAGGCCTGCACAACTTGGCAGTAGGTAGGGGCCAAAATTAAAATAGACTAAACTTCTTTGGGCCACAGATAGGTTTTTAGCAGCTCACTTTCCAAGGAAAAGTATAATTGATGAAACAATTTCTCAAAAACCCTTTTATTTAATCAGGACATAATCCAGAAACTGCAATCAGCAAACACTTCTTTATGAAGTCACCTTCAGGAAAAGACTTCCCAGCAGCAGCAATTTCTTTAGAAATCTTTTTCTTTTTTTGTAAACCAAAACAACTCTGAGGTTTTATCTCCCACCCAGGAAATTGTCAAAGATGGTCAAAGATGACAAAAGACAGAAAGAGTCAACATTGGAGTGATGATAGGAGGTCAGTCATGTTAATACACTATTGACAAAATTATGCATTGGTCCAACCATTATGGGAAATGATTTACAATATGAGAAAAGTCCCTAAATTCTTTATATTCTTTGATCCAGACATTCTATTACTTGGCATATACTCCAAGGAGGTCAAAGACAGAGAGGCCTCATGCATGCCAGTAAGTTTAAAGCAGAATTTTTTTTTTTGTGGTATAAAAAAACAAACAAACTAGAAATAAATGTGTGCCCACTGGGGATAAACAAATTGTGGTATATGTGTGTAATGCAATAAATATTATTTCATGGTAAGAAATACCAATACGACGAATTCAAAGAACAGGATGACTTGTATGAATTGATGCAAAAAGTAATAGGAAAATAATATATACAATAACTATAATCATGTAAACAAACAAAAACACCCCTTAAAATGAAGTCCAATTCTATGTAATTGTAATGACCAATCTTGGCCCTGAGACTAGATGAGGAAGCACCTCCCTCTTTTCTGTAGAGATATAGGGGACTACCAAGGAAGAATGTTGCATACACTGCCAGACAAGGTCATTGTACTGGTTGGGTTTGTTAACTGTTTTTCTTTTTCATGAGAGAGAGAGCACATTAAGTGATAGGAAGGTGGGAAGGAATGAAGGAGGACATTCCAAAATGACTGTGATGTCAAAAGCATCAAACAACATTATTTAAAAAAAAAATTGAAGTGTTTGGTGAAATGATAAGGTTTTTGAGCAGGGGAAAGGGGACTCTGTGACTAAGGGTGAGGTTCAATGACAGTGACTGCTCAGGCGAATGAAAGCTGTGAAGGCATTGGGGGCTCACTGTCAGGGACTGGACTAGTTTCAGTATATTGAGTGGTGCTCCGGAATCCTGGGCAACTCTAAGGCATGATCTGGGGCCCCATTAGTTGCTAGCTCAGCCTCTGCTGCAGGAAATCCTCTCCACCAAAAGTCCCCAAAAGATATAATTTGTTCATGCATTGCCTCCCAGTCTCCATCTGAGGTGGTGATTAGAAAGAGGTTGGAGACCAGACGGGTGTTCCTAGGAGTCTCTAAGGGCTCTAAATTTGAAGTCAGAAAAAAGGCTTCAACTTGGCTCTGGTTCTAACTTTGGGCAAGCCCCTTCCTTTTTCTGGCCTCAGTTTCCCCTTCGGTGAAATGAGGTAGTGTAGTATAGTGGTAAAAGTATCATGTAAGGCAAGTATCCAAGTCTCACTTTTGACATTGACTAGTTATATGTGAATCACTTAACCTCTCTCAGACTATTTTCTCATCTGTAAAATGGGGATAACAATACCTGTAATTCCAAGAGAAAGCTCCTTATTGGCTGCCAGTACATTCTCAATCTGTTTTTAATCTTATCACCTCCTTGAACCCCCCATTTTCAGCCTCTCTTCCTTTGCCCATGGGTCCACATACCAAACCTAGCCTGATGAACTTTCCCCCAGGGATGCTATCTCTGAGCTCTAAATCTGGAGTCAAGGGGCTGCATTAGAATTGGCCTCCACCACTTACTATCTTGGACTATCTTTTACTATCTCTTTACTTCTCTGGGCTCCAGGATCCCTATTTGCAAAATGAAGAGGTGGGACTGGATGATCTTATCTCCAAGGTCTTATCCAGCTCCAAATCTTAGGAGCTCCTTTCCTTAGTAAGACAAGGACTCAGTCAGTCCAGGCAGACTGGGTCTCTCCAGGAGCTAAGGCACCAGTTACTGGAACAGGACCTCATCAGGCCAGACACAGAAACAGATGCAGACAGGAGACAGACTCACAGACACCAGACCCAGATGTGTGGGACCCAGAGAATCAGGTGGCAGAAGCTCAGATTCAGGACCATCTTTTATGGGGTCAGGAAGACTAGGGCCTTCCTTTGGACCCTATGGTACTTAGGATGCAGAGGCAACCAACAGAGATATGGAGACAGAAGGAAGACAAGAGACAGGGGAGAGACACAAATCACTGGGAAGGAGAAACCATCAGGAGGAATAGGCATAGCCAGTTCAAGCACAGGAATGGTCTGTTCTTCTTCAGGGTAGGCAGGAAAATCTGTGCCAGCCCAAACCACAAGGCCGCCCCCAGATGTGTGTCTCTGGTGTAGCCTGATCTTGTCCATCCTTCCAGTTCTCTGCCTTGATGCTCCTGGGTCCTAAACCTGACTCTCACCCAACTCAGTTATGCAAATAAGGGTCTGGACATAACAGAACCATCACTTCTTCCTTTCCCAGAAAGACACCTGGTGATGCAGGAGAAAGTCTGCTTGACTTGGGTGAGAAGAGGAAGAGGTCTCTATACCTCGTGAGGTGGTCGGGGATCAGTTTCTGCAGGGTGCTAAGCACTGATCAATGCAACATCCCAGCTGCATTTGCATAGGAGTAGCAAGGCCCAGATCTCCTCTTCAGCATTGAATGAACTCTCTAATTGCTTGTGAAGCTTCTGGGTCAACACCCAGTGCCCAGTCATATTCTTCCAGCTGTTGCTTGAAGCATGGGTTGGGATTGGCGATGGAGAGGACCACTTTTACTGCTCCCAGAACCTGGCACCAGCCCAGTCCTATAACTGTCATCACATAGGCTGATACAATGGTGGCACTTTGGGAGATGCCCACAAAGCACCACATGAGGCAGGTCCCTCCACTGAGGTGACAGTAGTGGATGAAATTGATGCATTCTTTGAATTGCTTCTTAATAAGGATTTCAGGGGTATCAGGCACTGGGATCTGAAGACACATGATGTCCTGGAGCAAGGGCTGGAGGAACTCATGGATGGAGATGATGTGTGTAATTTTATTCCCGCTCAGCTGGTCTGGGTCTTTGGCATCAGTGGAGATGCCCAGATAGAGTCCAGGAAGAACCTTGTTCATGACATTCCCCATGGTCCTTGTGGGTCATCTGGCTGCCCCTGCCTCCTACTCCCAATCAGGCTCCAGCCCAACAGACCTTCTTTAGAAATCTGAAAACTATCCTTAGTAGCTGCCTCATTTTCTGAGTTTACTTTCTAGAAAATCCACTGTTTCCCACTGAGATTTTTCAACAATTTTGACACTTTAATTTGTTTTTCATTGGTGTCTAACTTGCTTAAGTTAGAATGTTTTTATTTGAAATGGTGACGAAGATTGTATTCCTTTGGAACAGTTATTACTTCTTAGCAAAAAAAAAGGCACATAGTTTGCCTGTCATGTAAGTAATAAGTATCTAACACTCTATGTTCTGATTTGACCTTCCGTTATTTTTTTTTATCATCCATTTTACAAAGTCACCCCAAAAATTTTAATGTTAGAAGCAAAAAAATCTCCACAGGCACTGCTCATATAAAAAGAAATACTGAACTGTGTGTCTGATCTTGGAGAGTGTGCCAGACACTCATGTAACTTGGAGGGTGGCCACACCACGAGGGAGGGGAAGAAACCCTCCTGTTGTTGCCACTCACTGCCCAGCAAACATCAGCTGTGTTGGCACACAGCTGCACTCACTTTGTCCCTGTTCAAGGACAGTAATGACCAAAAACAGAGTGAAAAGATACAACTCTTGCTTCTCTCAGACTAGAGAGAGACTGATGGTTGGTTGCCATGGGTCACATGATGAACAGGAGAGAGTGCACAGTGGCAACCCACCCACCACATTGCATGATGGGCACAATAGTGACTAGTGGAAGACAGGGTAAGTGAGGCATGGACTAAGCTCTTGTTATATCTTTACTTTATTTTCATCCTTTACATTTTTCTTGGGCTGTCTGAAATCCTTTGGTGGGCTGCAAGTGGCCCGTGGGCCCTATGTTGTGCAGGCCTGCTCTACAGCAATAAAATAATAGGTCCAGACTTCTCCTTCCACCAAAATATTTTAATATGCTTTAATAAAAACATAGTGTCCAGAACCAGAACAATAAATAGAATCCTGAAACCTGAGACCAATATGTTTGAGCAAGAGTTTGTGTCTAAGTCATGATTTTTGTTCTTGCATGACTGAGATAAACTATCATAGACAGAAGTCATGGAAGTTGATGAGGCTGAGGGAATAAGAGAACAAGGATGTTAGAAAGAGGTAGAAAGTAGATGTGAGAAAGACTATGAGCCAGGTACTGAACTTGCTGGGGGTGGGTGTGGAGAAAAAAATGTCTTGGAGGACCATAAATGAGAGCAACAAGGATATAGACAAATTGTAGTGGATTTTAAAAGAAGGAAATTGGTTACTAAATAATGGTAGCAGAGGTTCTGAGGGTGACAGTCTGTCAATCAACAAGCATTTCCTAAGTGTTTACCATGTGCCAGGCACTGTTCTAAGCACTGGAGATACAGAAAGGGGGGAGGAGTTCCTGTCCTCAAGGAACATACATTCAAATGGGGAAGACAACATGCAAATAACTGCACAGATGCAAGATATATACAATGTAAATGTAATGTAATCTCAGATGAAAAGCATCTGATGATGATGAGATGGAATACCAGTGGATTATAGGGAGTCAGAATTATATCAGCACCTCTGGGTAATATTCAGTCTTGGAGAGAGTGCAAAGATATGGAATTTTCAAGCTAAAGCTTGGTTTCCATAAGCAACAAAAGATGGAAGCAAGTTGAGAGGAAGAGATCTAGGTTAGATGGTTCTCTGTTAAAAGTAGAGGAGGCTACCTCAGGTTATGGTAGAAAGGGAAGGCAGATGAGGATAGGACATAGATAGAAATTTTGAATATGGAAGAAAGCCTCAAAATACATTCTGACTACAGGTATAGTCTTGATGGGATAGAGGAAAATCTGTTTCCTCTGACTTCTATTGTCAGGGACCCCATGCTTTCAAACTCCCTCATCCCTCTGCTGCTATGAGTATAGTAGTCTTCAGACCATGCAATTGAGTAAGCATCATCACTGCTTCTCCCCCACCCCCAAGTATCAGTGACAGAGGCAAAGCAGCAAAGCTAGAACTGCTTTCTCCTAATAATAGGATTGTCCTGATCAATACTCATAGTAGAATTGTACTTGTATCCTGGTCTTATCATATTAGGAATATTGCATTGTTTAGGTCAGGGATGGGGAACCTGCAGCCTCAAGGCCAGATGTGGCCCTCCAGGCCCTCACGTGTAGCCCTTTGACTGAATCCAAACTTCACAAAACAAATCCCCTTAATAAAAGGATTTGTTCTGTAAAACTTGGACTCAGTCAAAAGCCCACACCAAAGGATCTAGAAATACACATGTGGCTTCAAGGCCACAGGCTCTCCACCTCTGACTTAGAGGTCATACCTATATGGTCTAATGATTTTCCTTACTTTCTTCAATTTGTCTGAAATTTGCACTAAGAAGTTCATGATCTGAACCACAGTCAGCTCCAGGTCTTGTTTTCACTGAATGTACAGAGCTTCTCCACCTTTGGCTGCAAAGTTTATTATCAGTCTGATTTTGATATTGACCGTATGATGATTTCTATGTGTAGAATCACCTTTTGGTTTGTTGAAAATGAGTTTTTGTTATGACCAGCAAGTTATCTTGACAAAACACTATTAGTCTCTTCCCTGCTTCATTGTGTGCTCTAAAGCCAAATTTGCCAGTTATTTCAATTACCTTTGATTTCCTTCTTTAGCATTCCAATCTCCTATGATGAATGAGATATCTTATTTTTTGGTGTTTTTTTATATAAAATGTAGGTTTTAATAAAATGGATCAAATTTGGCATTGGTGGTTGGAGCATAGACTAGTGGTTTGTCTTCTATGTCATTTGACAGTTTTTAAGATTATACCCCAGTATTGTTTTTCTCACTCTTTTATTGACTATGAGAGCTATTCTATTTCACTTGAATTAAATTCTCCCATTCCCATCCATTTAAGTTCACTGACACTCAAGGTGCCAATGTTTAATCTTCCCATCTCCTGTTTGACCACATCCTGTTTACCCTGATTCATAGACATTACAATCTTGGGTCTCATGCAATATTGATCTTTATAGCATCCGACTTTTCTTTTGTCACTGGAAGCATCCATAACTGAGCTTCCTTTTGACTTTGGCCCAGCAATTTCATTCTTTCTGGAGCTACTTGTAGTTGTCTTCCACTCTTCCCCAGTAGCATATTGGACACCTTTTGACCTGAGAGGCTCATCTTCTGATGTAATCTGTTTTGTTATTTTAGTCCTATCCATGGGGATTTCCTGGCAAAGATACTGAAATGGTTTTCCATTTCCTTCTCCAGTGAGTCAACTTTTTTCAGAACTCTCCACTATGACCTCTCCTTCTTTGGCAACTTGTACAGCATAGATCATAGTTATACTTTTATTGAGCTATACCAGCCCCTTTGCCATGAAAAGTCAGTGATCTAATAGCTAGCTGTTCTTTAAACCCATTAAACTTGATCATGCAAAGCTATTACAACCATACATGAATGAGAAAACCCATGAAACATACTCTGAAAACTTATGTGAGTTTAATTCAATATCATGTTTCAGCAGAAGCAACACTGGATTTGGCATTCAAAATGTTCCTTCAAACCCAGACTTTCTTACTTAATAATTACTGTTATTGTGAACAACTCATTTACCCACTCTGCCTACCAAGGTGACTACCTTCCTTTTTATTTTTATTTTTATTTACTTTTAGTTTTCAACATTCACTTCCACAAGATTTTGAGTACCACATTTTCTTCCCAACTCATCCCTCCCCCCAACCCAAGATGGCATGCATTCTGTATACCCCTTTCCCTAATCTGCCCTCCCTTCTATCTCACCTCCCTTTCTCTTATCCCCTTCTCCTTCTATTTTCCTATAGGGAAGAATAGATATCTATACCCCATTTCCTGTATTTCTTATTTACCAGTTTGCATGTGAAAACATTTTTTTAACATGTGTTTTTAAAACTTTGGGTTCCAAATTTTCTCCCTTCCTCCTTCCCCACTCACCCTCATTGAAAAAAAAAGGCAACATGATACCGGTTATACATGTATAGTCATGCAAAACACTTCCATAAGTGAAAAATAAGTATATTTCCCTCCATCCTATCCTGCCTCTCTTTTATTCTATTCTCTCTTTAGATCCTGTCTCTCCTTGGAAATGCTTGTTTCTGATTACCCCCTCCCCCAATATGTCCTCCCCTTTATCATCCCCCTGTTCTCTTGTCCTCTTCCCCCCCTATTTTCCTGTAGGGTAAGATAGATTTCCTTACCCAATTGAGTGTGTATGTTATTCCCTCCTTAAGCCAAATCCAATGAGAATAAGATTCACTCATTCCCTCTCACCTTCCCATTTCCCCTGCACTGTAAAAGCCTTTTCTTGTCTGTTTCATGTGAGATAATTTACCCCATTCTACCTCTCCCTTTCTCCTTCTCCTAGCATAATCCTTTCTTACCCCTTAATTTTATTCTCCAGATATCACCCCTTCATCTTCAACTCACCCTGTGTCATCTATCTATCTATCTATCTATCTATCTATCTATCTATCTATCTATCTATCTATCTATCTATCTTATAGACATACATATAATTTTTTCCCTCCTAATACTGACAAAGGTCTTATGAGTTACAAATATCATCTTTCCATGCAGGAATGTAAACAGTTCAACCTTAATAAGTCTCTTATGATTTCACTTTTCTGTTTACCTCTTCATGTTTCTCTTGAGTCTTGTATCTGAAGGTCAAATTTTCTATTCAGCTCTGGTTTTTTCATCAAGAATGTTTGAAAGTCCCTTATTGCACTGAATGATCATTTTATCCCCTGAAGGATTATACTCAGTTTTGCTGGGTAGGTGATTCTTGGTTATAATCCTATCTCCTTTGCCCTCCAGACTATTATATTCCATGTTGTGCAGTCTCTTAATGTAGAAGCTGCTAAATCTTGTGTTATCCTGATTATGTTTCCACAATACTTGAATTGTTTCCTTCTGGCTGCTAGTAATATTTTCTCCTAGACCTGGGAACTCTGGAATTTGGCTACAACATTCCTAGGAGTTTTCCTTTGGGGATCTCTTTTAGGAGGTGATCAGTGAATTCTTTCCATTTCTATTTTGCTCTCTGGTTCTAAAATATCAGGGCAGTTTTCCTTGATAATTTCTTGAAAGATGATGCCTAGGCTCTTTTTTTGATCATGACTTTCAGATAGTCCAATAATTTTTAAAATCTTTCTCCTGGATCTATTTTCCAGGTCAGTTGTTTTTTCCAATGAGCTATTTCACATTGTTTTCTATTTTTTCATTCTTTTGGATTTGTTTTGCAGTGTCTTGATTTCTCATAAAATTACTAGCTTCCAATTGCTCCACTCTAATTTTTAAGGAAGTATTTTCTTCAGTAAGGTTTTGGACTTCTTATTCCATTTGGCCAATTTTGCTTTTTAGGGCATTCTTCTCCTCATTGGCTTTTTGGACCTCTTTTTCCATTTGGGTTAGGTTATTTTTTATGTTGTTATTCAGTATTTTTTTGGCTCTCCTTTAGCAAGCTGTTGACTTGTTTTTCATTATTTTCTTGCATCACTCTCAGTTTTTCCTCTACTTCTCTTACTTGCTTCTCAAAATCCTTTTGAGCTGTTACATGGCCTAGGATAAATTCATATTTTCCTTGGAGGCTTGGGATTTATGAGCTTTGACTTTGTTATCTTCTGGTTGTATATTTTGATCTTCTTTGTCACTAAAGTAAGATTCTATGGTCTGACTCTTTTTGCGCTGCCTGCTCATGATCTCAGCCAATTATTTGAGTTATAAACTCTTTGTTAAGGTAGGGGTCTGTTTCCAATGTGGAGAATGTACTGTCCCAAGCTTCAGGGGTTTTGAGTAGCTGTTTTCAGAGATACTTTTAGGGACCTGCAAATTTTCAGTTCTTCCAAGGTGCTATGATGTAGGGTGAGGTGTTAACTCCTTTCCTGGCCTGTGCTCTGGTCTATGAGTGACCACAAGCACTCTTTTCTGTTTTGTAACTGTGAGGAGGATTTCTTCTCCACTGCCACTACAAGCTCCACCACACCAGTGCTCCTCCTTGCCCCAGAACTGCCACCCAGAACTGCGATACAGATCTAAGCACAGGCAAAGCAAACAAATCCTGCACCAGCAGAGAGATCCCTACAATCCCCCTCTCATCAGCTACTCAATTCCCCCAGAGTCTATGGGCCAGAAGCTCTGGAAGCAGCTGCTGCCCTGGGGCTATGCTCAGGGACTGGGGCTGCATCCCTGTGCTTTTGTCTCTAACTGCAGACATAGATTTTTCCCACTGACCTTCTAAGTTGTCTTTGGCATTTGTGGGTTGAGAAGTCTGGAAACTGCCACAGCTGCCCGTGATTCAGTCCTCTCAGGCCTGCCCTAGGTTCACTGAGGGCTGCCTTGCCTGAGCGCACATGTGGAACTGCACTCCTCTCCCTGCCCAGTGGGACATCCCTTTCTGATCAACCATCCAGGCTGTCTTGGGCAGGAAATTTGTTTCATTCTGTCTTTGTATGGGTTCTGCTGCTTTAGAATTTGTTTAGAGCCATTTTTATAGGTATTTGGAGGGATTTGGGGGAGAGCTCAAGCAAATCACTGCTTTTAATCTGCCATCTTGGCTCTGCCTCCAACCTGCTCCTTTTTTTTTAACCAACCTTGACCAATTTATCCATCCTTAGGCAGCCTGAGAGCCCTCTGCTCCCTAGGGACCCACCTTAATGGTACCAGATATAGTAGGGACACTTGATTGGCTTTAGCCCTTCTATAGCACAGAACTCCCAAATTCAAGTGATCCACTATCCTCAGCTTGTCGATAGCAGAGACTATAGGTATGGACAACCATATCTGGTTACCCAGTTCTTCTTTTTGGGACCAAGCAGAAGAGATATGTGAAGACAGCTATTATGTAGGCTCTGTCTTCTCTTCTCCAGGCTAAATATTCCCGCTTCATTTAACTGATTTTCATGTGACTTGAGTTCAAGTCCTTTCCCTATCCTGACTTCATTACTCTGGGTGCTCTCTAGCTTATCAATATTCTTGCTAAAAATGTTATTTAGAACTGAGGACAATTCTCCACATGTGGTCTGATCTGACCAGTTTATTTGTAATAATCTTCTTATTCTTAGAAACTATGACTGTCTTAAAGTAGCATGGATTTTTGTAGCCTTGTGTTAATCTTCATATTTTTTAAATAAATGGTTTGTGCAAATCTGCCAAACTCACTGAAGATAATTGCAGCCTATTTACATGTATATGAAACCTGTGTCCTTGACTGGTTTTGACAAGCCGTTGACACTGATCAACAGAAAGAAGTGAATGATTAAAATAGAGAGTAAAGAAGATTTGCCTAGGGAAGATGTCTCTTAATGCATATTATGTGAAATGAATCAATTTAAGTTAAGGGCTCACCTTTTAAGTGTCTTCTTTAAATTATAAACTTCAAAATCTCTAAAACATAATAAGACTTTTTACTTACAATATTGAAAAAATGAAAAATGATATTGCAGCCATTAATGCCCCCAAAGAATTAGAGAAATATAGCTTGTTAGATGATATAGAAACCTTAGGCATAGTCTAGACCAGAACCTTCATTTGACAGTTAAGAAAACAAAGGTCAGGAAAACAGAAGACAATTTGCCCAAGTCACCTCAGAGAGTAACAAAGATATATCTTTGTATTTCAACCTTTATTGACTCCTTTCTACTAAAACTATGTCTATATGTGCACAGTGACACAGAAAATCATCATTAGGCCTGAATTAGCCACCTTGTATATAATAAAGATGATGAATTATGTTAGTCACTATTTAAAACTCTCCAATCAATAATAACAAAAATAAATTGTATACTTAAATCAGGGGATATACAAAGAAACGATTCAAATACAATAATAAATGACTGAATAATAGCCCTAAAGGAGTCAGAAGGTTATTCTTCTTGCTCACACTTGGAATTTTTCACTGATTCCCAATCAATGTCTGAAATACAAAGATTCAGTTATGGTGCTGATGTAAAACACTAGCTTAAGATGAACTATGCAATTAAATCAGTCCCACTGACTAAACTAAAGTCTCAAGAGGAGAGTAAAAGCAAACAAACATTATGGAGTGGCATTTATCACTAGAGGACAATATCATGTACCATACATATTTATATCAAAGAGTAAAAACTCAAAAGTCTATTTTCTTGAAGGCTTATCTTTGAAAACTTGAATTAGGCATAGGAAGAATGATATAGAACATGCTCTTGCATAATAAGAGTGGTTTTATACATTTATAGAGAAAGGATTATATGTTAAAAACATTCAGGTTTGATAGCAGAGCACATTTCACCAGTATTTACTACTTTTTACCACTAGAAGTTTATGATTGGATTAGGAAAATCATTTAATATGTAAACTAGAGCTCCTGTCAAGTGGTTCTAAGACAGATGGACTGATTGGGAAAAGGCCCAGACTGCTAAACATCACAAGGAGAAGGAACAGAGAGAATCAATATATCTATGTTCAACTTTTGCTCATTTTAATATAAGAAAAAGACAAATGACCTCTCTATTGGAAAGAAGATAGATGAGCCTGAGCATAGGTGGATGTTTCCTTTACTTTGGTAGAATTGCAATAATAAAGTGGCTGCCTTTACAGAAGCCTGGCTTCTGCCTGAGTAGGTTTTATCAATGGGCCTGTCACCATACTGAAATAAGGAAACTCTTGCTATATTGTTTTATAAGTCAATTTATCTCAGAAGCATGTAGTCTGAGAAAAAAAAATGCATTTACAGCAGGTCTAAAATAGCATCCCTAGTCCCCCATTTAAATTTTAGCCATATCCTTTGAATTGCCACATTTTCTCAATGTCCCAATGATATTCCTCACTCAATCTAGTACTGGAAAGAGAAAGAGATATTCTCATCTATATCTAGAACACTGGCAAGTTGTTTCAAAACTAGCCATTGTTTTTGCTTGTGGTAGAACTGATTTTCAGAGAGAAGATAGGTGACTGCCTATAGGATCAGAATGCTTTGTTGCTGTTGCTTTGTAACAGCATCTGAAGTTCTACCATTAAAATTTCATTCCTTTATGTAAAACCATTGTGCCTCAAGCAATCTCTGCAAATTTGCAAAGTGCGTTGGAAGGGGAATAAATATTACAGATTTCAAATCCTTAACTAAAAAGATAAACAGATAACAAAGTATAACCTCTGAAAGCAGGGAACAGAGGCTAAGTGAATGAAATGTGACATGGAAAATTAATCTGGAGAGGTAAGGGGAGACAAAAGTCCAGACTCCAGATCATGACTTTGTGGAAGGGAGACCCCAGTGAGACATCATGTTGCAGGGGGCACCATGAGCAGCCAGAAATTACCATAAGCATGCTGCCTCCCTAGGGCCATTGAGCCAAATTTACCACTTCATAATTTGGCAAATATTTCTTCGTTAATGTTTTATATAATTTTCTCCTTCTAAACCTATCACTCAAATTTCCACAATGCACTTAAAACACTGAAATGGAATAAATATGACAATCACTTATTTCTACTTCCTCTAAATTCAGTGGCAAACTCCTAGTTAAGTTCCATTTTATACTGATCAGTACTTAGTGGTTACTTGAAATTCTAAACATTTGTCTTCTGTCTTCAGTCTCTTTCCTCTTCCTTAATATCTCCCAGGGAAATACATTCTTACTTAGCTTCTTTCAGTAGTATTCTTAATGTACTCCTTATAAGCCACAAATAGTTTCCTTTTAAAAAGTCTTGTTTTTAAATTTTTGGTGAAGTCCTTCTTTCCAGTGTCAATGATGACCTCAATTTGAGTGCTAGAATCTTGGAATTCACTCAAAAGTGAAATCTTTTCTTCTTCTTCTTCATTCTTCCTTCCTTTGGTCAAGAACTTCCATTGAAGATGAACTAACTACCTCCAGAGGCAGTCCTTTGCATTTTTAAATAGCTCTAATTGCTAAGAAGTTTATTCTTTCATCATTTCAATTTATCTAGCTGAAACTTCTGTTCAGTGCTCTTAATTCTTCTTTCTAATGCCTAACTAGACAATTCTAATCCATTTCTACATGGCATCTTTTCAAATTTTTTTTAAAGTTATCATATATGCCTTAATTTTTTTCTAAAGGTTAAATATCCCAAATCCCTTTGAATTCTTGAGGTCTCTAACTATCTTGATTGCCCTTCTCTGGATACTCACCTACTTATCAATGTCTTTCCTAAAATATGGTAACCTGGAATTGACACAAAACCAAGGTGTGGCCTGACCAAGACAGAGTACAGAACATTATACTTTCTTATCTCAATGAAAGATAAGATCACATAAGCTTTTTTGGAGATATGAATATATATATATACACATACACACACAAGCATATACACACACACACATCTATACACCAATATATACACATATATTATATGCACAATATTTGTATTGTGTATAGTGTGTATATGTGTGTGATTGAGTCACACTGACTTTGCAATCCATTAAAACCCCTAGTTCTTTTTTTAACAGAACAATTACTTTCTAACCATGCTTCCCTCTTGTGTTTATGGAGTCAATTTTTTGAACTATCAATGTTCTAGTACTGTTTGTGGATTTTAACTTTAAAATAAATGAAGACAATTTTATAGCAGTAAGACAATTAGGGGATAGATAAAATATGAAGTGTTTCTCTCAACTCTCCAAAATATCATTTAAGAGGGTAACTCTTTTTGTACAAACCTCATCTGAAACAGCTTCATTATTCCTCCTGTCACTCTAAAATGCCAAAATATATTGATATAGACTTTACAAAAATAAGCACCTTGAGTTGCCAAGAGTTCTTCAATTTGCTCTGTTTTTATATATATATTTATACATTATAAATGATACCCATCACAGTTCCATTATTTATAATGTAAAAAAAAAATGAGTCAGGGCCCAAAGTAAGTATTTTAGTTTTCATAGTGGAACTTTCATTTGTCATGGCCCGTTAAAAACTCCTTTAGGAATTAGTTTCAATTTGGTACTGTGGAATTTTAGAAGACAACATAAAGAAAAAAAGGTGGAACAGGAACATGAGCTCCAGCTAAAAGGACAAATTTCACCTAGAATGATATGCCATTTTTACTGATGGTTGATGGTTTTACTGGTCTGTTTAACTGATATCAGCATACTATTCCTCAACATATGCTAATGACTCTTCAGTCAGTGAAGTTGATTCCAATTATGTGGGTGTCCAGATTTTCTTTTGTAATGGGAATAGTCCTCTACCACCTTAGGGTACAAAATAGTAGCTACAAAGTCTCCCAAAGGACAAAACATTACTTTACTCCTCTTGAAGTAGGGATGATGGAGCTGAGTGGGAAAGAAAAGTTGAATTTTTCTACTTATGGATTTTTTCCCTTTGGCTTACACATGACTAAATTATTAATCTGGCTATGAATAACATCTGGCATTTTCCATCCAGGCATAACATCCCAGCACCTTTCTAAGTGCTTTCTAGAAAATACACCAAAAAATGTTTCAGGAACAATAATTTGTTGTTGTTCATCTGTTTTCAAAGAGGACAATTGATATCATAGAGTGATGTCTTGACTTGCACCTGAATTGGATTTAAGTGAGCCAGAGTTGTGTAGTCTTCAGCCTTACCCTCTCTTCCAGAGTCATCAAAGTCTAGGGTTAAGACAAAAGTCAAGATGAGTGGTGATGGCCTGGGATGCAGTGGACAATATTCATGTGTTTGATTTTTGACCAAGCTCTAAGTACCCTACAGTGCCTGCTTCAGCCAACTTCATGGCCTTTGAACAAACTGTTCTCATGCACCAGTTCTTCCAGAAGAAGACTTCTCATGTGAGGGTAGACATCACCTTAACTCACCAATGAGTTTGAGGCTCGTCAGTTACCCTCAACCTGTTTTAGCCCATCTGCTGAGATGGTTTACCAGGGTTTGGCCACTGAACATGCTCTACCTTCTTAGAGCCAAAGGTGAGAATTGGGTGGGAGGTGGACACAAAAGGTGGATAAGTAGCCCTGAAAAGCACTCAGTAAGCCCTTATATACCCATGGTGCTAGTCCTCTCTGAATACCCCACACACCCTCAAAGTTTAATAAATTCTTGAGATACCTTCTAAAATTAATTATTGTTTTATTAAATTGGAAAATTATAATCAGTGCTCACATTTGTGTCCAGTTCAAAGGTGGTCATATGAACTTTTGGAAATAGGAGGGTAGAGTGCTCTTCTGTTCTCCTTTCATGGCCCTTGGTTTACCTGGGCTTATTTTGTAGGTAGCCCCTGATGGCCTACTGGTTTGCCAGATATTTCATTTTTGTTAGAATTTATGAAAAAGGAGAAAGGCCTATTGAGTGAATCCCAGGTTGCTGAAGAAAAATATTTGCCAATTCTGGTCTATGTCTCTTTTACCAACTTTCAAATTACTTCCACTTAGAACCATGATATTCATAAAGGGGGAAGGGGAAAATATTTTCCCTTTCAATCAGAACTTCCCATTGCATATGAAATGTCAAAAAAAATCCTCAGCAAATAGCAAGAAAAGTGAGCAAAGGAGAGGAATTATCAGAGGCTAATACAATTGTTTTGAAGATGGTATATCAACAAACGATTTGGGATTCAAAGATTATCATTAAGCTTATTAAAGTCATAATCATTTGAAGAAATATGGATGAGTTAACAAGTGTATTCCTCTTTGTTATCTTGTGCTTCTGGTTTTACATCTTATTTTGCTGTTGATGGTGGTGCTATTTTTAAACAAGAAGAAAGAACTGGAGAATAGAGAAAGTCAAGGGCCTATCATTGCCCCTCCTTCACAAGATCTCAACATCCATATGGTGACCTTGTTATGACATTGTCAAAATTTGTTCATTCTTAATTTGATTTTGTTACTACAAGCTATGTCCCATTCAATCATGCTAACTACATCTCTGTATCTTACTTCACTTTGTTTACACCCCTAAATAAGGTCAATTGCTAAGACATCATTACTTAGAAATCATTTTGACAAGCTATGCAGATGCAATTAAAAAAAAAAAAACCTTTTCCTCATTAAGCAGTCTGTATAATCAAATAACATCATAGAACTTATAACTGTAAGGAACCTTAGAGATCAACTTGCTTAACCAACCTTCTCATTTTATAGAGGAGGCCCATAGTGTTGAAATGACTTGCCTAACATTTTTCAGGTAGTGTCTAATCCAAAGTTTGAATCAAAGTTCTTTGATTACAAATGTAGAATTTCTTTTCATGATGTCATTCTGCCTTTAAAGAAGGGGCAAGAAATATAGTTAACTATTTTCTAAATACCCTACTTTTTCATTATATTTTTTAAGATAATGAAGTTTTTTATTATCACAATAGATAAGATAGAAGAAAAAAAGCTGTAAAGATTTACGGCAAATTTTCTTTACTATCAAGGACAAAAGATTAATCAAACTTTATCATCCCAACATTGGCTTATGATAAGTGGAAATGGAATAGAAGAAAACAAATATTCAGAAAATAGCTGGGCTAGACCAGATCAACCATATAGAGATGAGGCCTATCCTGGAAATACCACAAAGTGAAGGCAATGACAAACTTTTCAATGTGTCTGGAAGGGTGGAAGACACCAAAAATTTGGAAAAAAAATCTTGGTTCATCTTATTAACCTGAACATGTGATTAACAGAATATTTATAACTACTGACCCATGGGCCAACCTTTACCACAAAAATATTTATAAGGCTAATCTACTCACACATAGAACACTTCCATAAGGAAGGAGTAAGAATGAAATGATCAGGCCTTTGCCAATGAGATGCTATAATAAACACATCTTTTTTGGTCTCACAGCTGAATGAAAGGGGGAAGAGAACAAAAGATCTCATTGTGTTTACTGCTTTGTTGACTATGAAAAAAATTGATTTGAGAGAAGAAAAAAAAAACCTTCTCTTAAAGACTTTTCCTTACCAAGTGGTGATCTACTTAAGAAAGAACCTGTGTCTAGTTGTTAGCGCTTTCTCCCTCTTAGACAAATTGTCTTATAAATTGTATGGCCCTCCTCCCCTACCTAGCATAATGTAAGCTACATGAGGGCAGGGGATGTGTTTGATTTGTTGTTGTTGTTTGTTTGTTTTTTACTTTGTCTTTGTATCCCCACCACCTAGTACAGTGTTTCCCACACAGGCTTGATTAAATACTTATTGGAGTGGATTAATTTGGATCTAGTTCAATCTAATTCACTTTTTGTTGCACAAGTTTCTTATATAGTATCCCAGCATCATCTGGCTTCAAACACAGCCTTCCTATTGACAAATTTAAAAGATCTTGACTAAAGTATTGTCTTTCTTTTAAAGTTCTAGCTAAATTATTTATCCTTCTTCTCACTACTGCCTTCAATCCTCTTGAAAGCTTCCCAAGAACTAGTCTCCTACAGTCACTCCCCTTTGGGTAGGGCAGGGAAGGCATTCACCAAGCTTATGTTATAGTAAAATGAAACTGGCCACAAAAGTCTATTCCAGGAAGAATAAAATGACTCCACTAAATTTTTCTGGGCAACTTACCTTCAGCCCTGGGTCTTTTGATCACTAAACTTTATTTTAATGTGTTAAATGAGAACCAGCTGGATATCTAATTAGAGGAATTTACTTCCCTAAAACTGTATATTTGTTGTTGTTAATGCAGCAGGAAAGATTAAAGCACATTTTCTTTGTCAAAGAAATATTTTCTGTTTTGATATCCAATGTTGACTGGTTTCCTGCAAAATGTTGCAATATCCCTAATAAATAAAATCAAAACAAAAACAGTTCAAGGTGAGAGCAGTGTATGTAATATAAATGGGTTCTGGCAATGGATATCTGGTCAATAACTAGTGAGTATGTGTTGGGGTGTGTGTGTGCATTTTCTTTTTTCTTTCTTTTTTTTTTTTTGCATTCTTATTGTAGAGGAGAATTGCTTTTCAGTCAGTCTTCATGAGTGTATAAGGAAAAATCAAGCACATATATCCAAATGGTGCCTGGCTTTTGTCATCCTTTTTTCATCCAATCCAACAATATGTTGCTGGGTAATGTAATTGTCTCAATATTGTCACCAAGATAATGTTCTTTGTTTATTATTCTTGTCTGCCTATATTTGGATTGTAGAGACTGTTCAATACAGCACATTTGCCCTAAACACTAATCATAATAGACAAGATTCTGAATGTGAGATTCTACCTGGGGATAAGGGAGAATAAGTAAGGCAATATTTACAAAATAAATATAATAATAATAATAATAAGATGGGCACAAAGAAAGGTGGAGAATAAGGTAAGGAACACTAACTTACTGGAAAAAAATAGAAAAATTAATGATGAGAATGAAAATAGTCTCTCAACCAAAACTGATTTGTTTTCCTCTTAGTGAGGAACTTAATGTGCCAGGAGATGCAAGTATTGTGTATCAAGGGCAATGATGCCATAGACAGAAATAAATCCTCCAATGTTACAGAGTAAATACCTAACTTTTTCGGAATGTAGGTAAATTATATCAGAAGCAAATCATATAATTGGTTCAAATTCCTTTGGAGTAATGCTAAATTATTGCATCAATATCCCTATGTGAGGTGAGAGGCCAATATTTCATTTATCACTCATGACAAATCACATGGGCTAGATATTGGGTCTCTTTTCAATTATGTGCCTTACTTGAAAAGAATCAATAAGTATTTGATCAAGGTTTCATATTATTTTAATCATTGGGCTTCATATCCTTTTAATCCCATTTTAACTGAGTTGCAAATGTAAAATGAGCCACATCTCTGATTTCTCTTCTGGTAATGATTTAAATAAATTTAAAGATAGATACATACATAGATCCTCTCATTTCTGTGTTGTACCAACTTAAATATATATTAATAATAATAAACTATAAATATACAATTTAATAATAAATAACCATAATTTAACAACATAGCATTTATAAATAATAAGTAAAATTATACATATGTACATATGTGTGTATATGTGTATATGTGTGTGTGTTTGTGTGTGTATGTGTGTATTCAAAAGGGTCTTGATCTCTTCAGTTCCAATCACACTATTTTTGTTTCCCTGAATGAATGAAAGGTTCTCAGAACTGCTCTGACAAGAGTATAAACATGGTTTCAGACAACAGATACTTGCTCCAAATGGAAAGAACAAGAGGTTTAGAACTAATAAATGAGTTGATATGTCTGGGGTACTTTATAGTATCCCCTCTGATAGCTTAGCATTAAATTTGTGAATTGAGTGGGTACAAGTATTACTATCTAGTCCCTCATTCAAGATTACTCAGTAAATGACAGAGGTTGGAACAGAACATTTTTTAATGCTAATTTCAGTTCCAGTACTCTTTCCACATCACCACAGTTGCTGAGTTATTGATTAGGAAAGATGATTCAAAATCCCAGTGCTCCTCTTCCCTCCCCCACCCAATAGTTAAAGCTTGTAATGAGAAACTATAACAAATGAGTCTTTAAATAGGTCACTTTATTTTTGTTTGCCAGTCTTTAAAGGACATTATGCTTCCCAGAATTAATGTTTTTAAAGTACATTAAGATATTCAGAGGAAATTTGTCATATATACTCAGAATTGCATTATTTCCATCTTGTTTAGTAATGGCCAAATCATTAGCTGACTTTTGTTTACAAAAAAAATTAAGGTCAATGACCATGCACAAAGTCAAAGAAAGGAGGCTAATTCTCCCAGTGCTTGAGCTACACCTAGGAAAAAGTAAAGTACCCTTTGGGTCCTTGAGAAAGATTATTCTCTGGGTGAAGGGAAGAATGAAAATTTTGATATAATTAAAACCATAAACTAGTTATTTTTGCTCTAATTATATTAGGTTTGTGAGAGTACTAGAAAATATGCAATCAGAGCACATTCAGTGCTAAAGTCCTAGCTGCAGAATAAAAAAAAAAATAACATGACATTTCTAGGAAAAAATGCTTTTTCCCTCCCATCATCATAATTTAACATGAGAGATCAGCACTTACTAAGCAGAAACACTTATTTCTCTGACCTTGAAATGATACCTGGGTTCACATGTTCCAGCATAGTCAGTGAGTCAGTCACATGCATGGTATTTCTTCTCTGCTATCTAAGCCTCAAAATGGTTTCTCATCATCAGCAGGCATTCAGGTGTTCTCTTGGCCCTGAATTTTTCCTCATTCAAGCAATGAAAATATCACATCCATTAATATTTCAGTTCCCAATGTTCTTGCTCTACTAATTCAAAGGAGAAACAGGAAAGTTCTTTTATTTTTGAACTTTCCTTTAAAAGCTCCAAATGACAAAGTAAAAGGAATTACTGTCATGGCCAGTTGAGCAACAGAGCTCTTTTCTCTTTTCTTTTTTATCTTCTCTTTTCTTTTTTTCTGTTCTATTCTTTTCCTTTCCTTTCTTTTCTTTTCTTTTCTTTTCTCTTCTTTTCTTTTCTTTTCTTTTCTTTTCTTTTCTTTTCTTTTCTTTACCTTTCCTTTTCTTTTCCTGTGTCTACATGGGCTACCATATCCTTACTAGCCTCTGCTCTGCCCAAAGAAATGTAAATTTTGATGAAACCTTTTTTTGTTTGTTTCTTAAGGACCAGGCCTTAAACCCAAATCACTCTGGCTCTCATTGATTGGCCAAAAATAGGTCCTAGGCCAAGCCCTACTTGGTTATTGTTTGAGCCCTGAGTGGCTCAGAGTGAATGTAAATAGCAATTGTTTCTGTTTCAGCTGAACCCTGAGAGTCTTACCCTCCTTGATTGATTTTTTTTTTTGACTAGGTAAACAGGCCATTCTCTGCCTCATTTCTTACCTAACCTTAATCACTGAATAGGCATTGCCTCAGTCAAACTGAGACCTATTAAAGACCTTACCTTTAAAAGGTCAAGGTTTCCCACTGCATTCAGGGCCATCTCCAGTCATCCTGTGCTAACTTGACCCAGATGGCTCTGAAGGAGAAAGTAAGGCTAATGACTTTGCACAGCAGCCCTCTCTCACTTAAATCCAATTCGCTTGCATGTCATGGTATCACCTCCCTGATGTCATGGTCCTCTTCAAGAACAAAGAACAAACAACAACAACACAACCATAATTTTTAAAAAAAGCAATAATTATAGATAATTTTGCTACTAATAATAACTAGCATTTATATTATGCTTTAAGGTTTGTCCAGTGCTTGACATATATTAGCTCATTTGATACTAAAACCAATCTAGTAAGGAATGCGCTTAACTGAGGCAAAGTTTACATGACTTGTAAACTCAGAGAGCTAGTACGTATTGGAGGAAGGATTAGAACTTAGACATTCCTGACTCCAATTCCTTCTCTCTATTCACTGAACCACCATTACTGATCTTGTGAATAAGAAACACCACAGTTTTAGACTGTGAAGTAAAAAGCATCATAGATTTAATGCTAATAGGGACCTCAGATCTCATCAAGCACAATCCACTCCATTTTCCAAATGAGGAACCAGCCCCAGAGAACTTAAGTGATTTGCCCTGAGTCACACAACTTCTAAATGGCCAGGGTGGTATTTGAACCTAAGTCTTCTTGACTCAAAAGTCCAGGACTTTTTCTACCATATCTCACTGTAGAACCAGTTTTATCCTTCTCATTTTATGGGTGAAGGAACAGGCTCAGAAAGGTGAAGTAATGATTAAAATCAAGTAATCAGTAAGTAGCAAAACAAAGAATCACACTCATGTGTTCTGACTCCAAACCCTGGACACTAAGAATTTGCTGTGAGAAGTTAGAAAGCATATTAGAAATGTTAACGCCAGGACTATACAATTAAAAACACATGGGATAATAGTGGTTTAAGTTTTACAAATCACTTTCCTCAATACAATTCTGTGAGATAAGTAGTATAAGAAGTACTCTTACCATTTTATAGATGGATAAAAAGTACTAAGAAGATAAGAGATTTGCCCACAATTACACAATGAATAAATTTCTAAGGAAAGATTTTTACTGAAGTCTTCTAATACTAAGTTCAGCAGTATTTTGATGATGTAACACAACTTTTCAAAATAGGAAAAACCACAGAAGGATATGAAGTTTGATGATATTTGAAGATGATGTTTTAGAAGTGTTTTGGAAATTTAAAAAAGTATCTTATACATTGTCAGTAGGCATATAATAGACGCTTGTTAGATTTAAGGGTATTGAGTTTTATTTCAGAGTTTTGAAGTATTTGAGAAGAGGTGGCAAGGTGGGAGTTGCCTCTTCAGGCAGAATGTGATGCCAAATGTAAATGTGACAGCAAATGTACAGTAAAGGATTATTCTGTTTCGTATTAAGAACAAGTCACTGTGCCCAGGCTTGAAATGTTATGTGTATTTTTGGTATTGTTGCAGTAGAACACCATACGGCTACTAATCCAGCCTGCTCTATTAATTCTTCATAGCATGGAGAAAAAAATATATCTAAGCTTAAGAGCTAAGAATATTTCAAATGCCATGTACTCTGAAATGTTTCTCAAAGATAATCTGAGTTGTGAAAGTGTAATCATATATCAACTCCTGTATGATGCAAACCATGGGCAAAATGGATTTACATGGCCATGGTACATAAGAGCCCAGTCAAATGATCCACTCATTCTTATCTGCCACATTCTGTCTATGTAACCCTGAAGATAGGAGGAACCTTGGGCTACCAGTTCTTATTGCTCTTAGCTCTGTCTTAATGAGCCATGATGAATCAGACCAAACTTATCTTTCCTTTCCATTACATTGACATTGACATGAGCTAAATAAAGAATCTATAAATAGACAACTTTCCTGAGTTCCATTCCTAATAAACCCCTAGCTCCTCTTTGATTCTGTAAAAATGAGAAAAAAATATATTTAGAACTGCAAGAGTTCTTAAAAATAATTACAATTCAACCTCTGTTGCTTGTTTGTTGGTTGATTTTGTTTGGGCAGATAAAAACCAGAAGACTATTGAAGGTCATTAAGTTACTAGAATGTCACCTAGAAATAACTTGAATGGGGGCACAGCCAAGATGTCAGAGGGAAAGCAGTGACTGTCTTGAGCTCTCTCCCAAAGCCCTCCAAATACCTAAAAAAAATGGCTCTAAACAAATTCTAAAGTAGCAGAACCCACAAAAAGACAGAGTGAAACAAATTTCCAGCCAAAGACAGCCTGGATGATTGATAAGAAAGGTATATCGCGCCAGGTGGGGAGAGGAGTGCAGTGCAATGTGGGTGCACAGGCTGCAGTGACCCTGGAGCAGGCCTCAGGGGACTGAATCCTGGGCAGCTGTGGCAGTTTCCAGACTTCTCAACCCGGGAATGCCAAAGACAATGTGGAAGGTCAGTGGGAAAAGTCTGTGACTGCGGTGAGAGAGGAGCTAGGTCTCAGCCACAAGTCTCGAGTGTGGCCCGGGGCAGTGGCTTTTTCCTGAGCTTCCGGCCCACAGACTGAGGGGGAATCAAGTGGCTGATCAGAGGGGGATTGCAAGGATCTCTTTGCCAGTGGTGAGGCAGGAATCTCTTGCTTTATCCGTGCTTGGATCTGGGTCACAGTTCTGAGGGGCAGTCCTGGGGCGAGGAGGAATGCTGGTGTGGTGGAGCTTGTTGTGGTGGTAGAGAGAAAACACCTCACCCCTTATCACAGCACCTTGGAAGAACTGAAAATTTACAGGTCCCTAGAAGTACCTCTGAAAACAGCTGTACAAACCCCCAAAGCTTGGGACAATACACTCTTCACATTGGAAGCAGACTTTTACCTTAACAAAGAGTTTAAAACTCAAGTAATTGGCCAGGATCGTGAGTAAGCAGTGCAAAAAGAGTCAGACTATATTAGCTTACTTTGGTGACAAAGAAGATCAAAACATACAACCAGAAGAAGACAACAAAGCCAAAGCTCCTACATCCAAAGCCTCCAAGAAAAATACAAATCAGTCCCAGGCCTTAGAAGAGCTCAAAAGGGATTTTGAGAAACAAGTAAGAGAAGTAGAGGAAAAACTGAGAGTGATGCAAGAAAATAATGAAAAACAAGTCAACAGCTTGCTAAAGAAGATCCAAAAAAATACTGAAGAAAATAACACTTTAGAAATAGCCTAACCCAAATGGCAAAAGAGGTCCAAAAAGCCAATGAGCAGAAGAATGCCCTAAAAAACAAAATTGGCCAAATGGAAAAGGAAGTCCAAAAGATTACTGAAGAAAATACTTCCTTAAAAATTAGAATAGAGCAATTGGAAGCTAGTGACTTTATGATAAATCAAGACACTGTAAAACAAATCCAAAAGAATGAAAAATTAGAAAACAATGTGAAATAGCTCATTGGAAAAACAACTGACCTGGAAAATAGATCCAGGAGAGAGAATTTTAAAATTATTGGACTATCTGAAAGTCATGATCAAAAAAAGAGCCTAGGCATCATCTTTCAAGAAATTATCAAGGAAAACTGCCCTGATATTTTAGAACCAGAGGGCAAAATAGAAATTGAAAGAATCCATTGATCTCCTCCTGAAAGAGATCCCCAAAGGAAAACTCCTAGGAATATTGTAGCCAAATTCCAGAGTTCCCAGTTCAAGGAGAAAATGTTACAAGCAGCCAGAAAGAAACAATTCAAGTATTGTGGAAACACAATCAGGATAACACAAGATTTAGCTGCTTCTACATTAAGGGGCCACTGGGCATGGAATATAATATTCTGGAGAGCAAAAGAGATAGGATTACAACCAAGAATCACCTACCCAGCAAAACTGAGTATAATCCTACAGGGGAAGAAATGGTCATTCAGTGAAATAGAAGACTTTCAAGCATTCTTTATGAAAAGACCAGAGTTGAATAGAAAATTTGATTTTCAAATACAAGACTCAAGTGGAACATGAAGAGGTAAACAGGAAAGAGAAGATCATAAGAGACTTATTAAGGTTGAACTGCATGGAAAGATGATATTTGTAACTCATGAGACCTTTGTCAGTGTTAGGGTAGTTGGAGGGGAAAAAATTATATGTATGTATATATAGATATAGGTAGATAGAGGGCACAGGGTGAGTTGAAAATGAATGGGACATATCTGGAGAATAAAATTAAGGGGTGAGAGAGGAATATACTAGAAGAAGGAGAAAGGGAGAGATTGAACAGGGTAAATTATCCCACAAAAAAAAAAAACAGAAAAGAAAAGGCTCTTACAGTGGAGGGGAAACAGGGAAAATGAGAGGGAATGAGTTAATCTTTTTTTTCATAGGATTTGACTTAAGGAGAGAATAACATACATACTCAATTTGGTATGGAAATCTGTCTTACCCTACAGGAAAATAGGTGGGGAAGAGGACAAGAGAGTAGGGGAATGATAGAGAGGAGGGCAGATTGAGAAAGGGAATAATCAGAAGCAAATACTTCTAAGGAGGGACAGGGTCAAAAGAAAGAATAGAATAAATGGGTGGGCAGGATAGGATTAAGGGAAATAGAGTTAGTTTTTCATAGCATGTCTACTATGGAAGTGTTTTGCATATGGAAGTGTATGCATAACTCAGTTATATATATTTTGGACATATATATATTTAGTTGCTTGCCTTATCAATGAGGATGGGTGGGGAGGGAGGAAGGGAGAAAATTTGGAACCCAAAGTTTTAAAAACACATATTTAAAAAAAATGTTTTCACATGCAACTGGGAAATAAGAAATACAGGAAATGGGGTACAGAAATCCATCCTGCCCTACAGGAAAATTGAAGGGGAAGGGGATCAGAGAAGGGGGGGAGAGATAGAAGGGAAGGCAGACTAGGGGAAGGGGTATTTAGAATGCATGCCATCTTGGGGTGGGGGGAGGGGTGAGATGGGGTAAAAATTTGGAACTCAAAATCTTGTAGAAGTAAATGTTGAAAACAAAAAAAATAAATAAAAATTACCATTAAAAAATTAAAAAAAAGAAATAACTTGAATGCAGATTTTCCAAATCTCAGTTGAGAGTAATTTAAAATTTCTTTAACATTTTAAACAAGTAATATAATATTTATTTTCAATATATTTTTGTTCCAGAAATAGGATAGCGATATTTACCTCTTGAACCAAAATGTGCTTTGGGAACTTTGCAATGGGAAAGTTGTCTGACTTATGAGTGACACATGGTATTTTTGATGTTTTTCTCTTTCCAATCAGCATGAGGAAGGGAGGGGAGTTTGTGTATAAACTTACATACATATACATACATAAATCCATGAATATATGTGTAGAGATGTACACATGCATATAGTGTACACTGTGTGCATATACAGATATATAGACATATATGCACAAATATTTGTATAAACATATGTGCAGTACAACAGGCAAATATATGTGCACATTGTGCATAATTGTGTGTATATTTACGTACTTGTGTGCATATGTATGTATTCAATGCTGCATATAATCTCTTAGGAGAAATAGGCAAAATGTTTGTGGCATCTTCACAGGTACTATGTCACAGATTCATATTTTTTAACATATTAAACATAATTGAATTAATTGGGATTATTGAATTTTGGAATGACAGTAAGTTTCACAAAAATCTCCTGTAGGATGAAGATAGAATGCACTGTATGACTGTGTGCAGATAAAGCCAAAACAATTGGCTACTTCATTTGGAGGGAGGGGATTAAGCTGATTGGTAGGTAGAAAGATTTTCACCTTTCAACCAGATACACTGGCGTATTGTAAACATAACCTCATGAAGATCTGATGAAGACTAATTTAAGCATAATATGTTCATACCCTCTCATTTATCACCTAAACAATTATGACAACCCTTTAATTGGTCTTCCTCCTTCCAATTTAGAGTCATGGAATATCAGATCTTAGAGATCATCTATCTCAATTTCCTTATGTAACATATTGCCATATTTGCCTATTTCACATTTATATTTAAACCACTATGTAAACTTTAAATACTATAAAGATGTCAATTTTATAAAGTTATACAAATATAGTTAGAGTAAATAGTTTCGAATCCTCATTCTGCTATTGACCACTTATGTGACACTGAGTAACTTTCCTCACCTCTCTCAGCTTCAGTTTTCTTATCTGTCAAATGAAAGGACTAAACTAGATTGTCTAATGTTCCTAATTGCTCTCTGTAGTGTTATCCTACATGAGTTAGCATTATTATGATTTTCTGAGTGTTCATTAATGTTAATTTCCTCAAACTTCTAAAGTTATTCATTTTTTAAAAATTCGAATGGGCTGAACAGAAAGATATAAGCAATATATAATTATAGATATAGATCGATATAGATATAGATGTATATTACAAACATTTGAAATCTATTAAATAGGTTTTACCAAATGAATATATTAGCAACAACAAAATAATTGATGTGATTTATGTATTTTCAGTTTTGTTATCCTTTCCAACAGCCCCAAGGACATGAATGACTTAGCTGTGAAATTTCTAGGTCTTCATAGAATTAAGTCACCTTCAGTGGCACCTCATAGAAACCCTTATTTTTTCTTTATGGAATAAAGTGATGCATATATGCAAGCTAACATATTCCATTAACTATCTATATATTTCCAAATACATATACATATATATGTATATATATATATATATAATCTGAATGCTTGGATTTTCGTTTCTTTTAATCCAGATGTAAGACCTCAAATAGACCTGGGATAAATTTGTTGCCAATAATTGCCCACAAGGGATCCTCAGAATCTATTTGAGGTGTGACCAAACTAACAAGCATGAAAATAATACAACATGAAGCAATGAAAGGTTATATGGAAGTGAAGAAATCTAGGATAGTATTAAACTTTCATTAAAAATTAGAAAATCAATTTTTTAGGGATTTCCAAATTTACTTTGACATTTCAATAGATGTTTCAAGATAATTCATTTTCTTACAATATTTTTCTAATATTATCATCATTATAAATCACATATCTGTGATGACTTTTGTGTTTATTTCTATTGTTATAAGTTTCTTTTGGGGGTAATTAATTCTATTTTACTTTCTTTAGGAAGTTTGTAGTTTTTTCCCAATTCTGCCATGCCAGATTTCTTGTTTACATATTGTATTAAATATTTGATATCTTTTTGGTATCTCTGGTTTTGTTTTCAATTACAAAATTATTAACAGTTTAGCTAAAAAATAAGCTATTGACAGTAACTTTGGATATAGCAAGTTCTGTGCTCACAGGCTGGTTGCGGGATGGGGAGTGCTGGAAAGCTAGACATACAGGCATTCAGGCTCACTTAGATTTATCCATACGCCTTTATGCTCTCCTTGATTTCTAAGGGACAACTCATGGGTCTGTTATGTGTGTTTCATTTGATATCCATGTGCCATTGAGAGGAGTAGGAGAAGGCCTCCAGCATGTTGGATGGGCCACTTTGGAGAACTTACAGATTGACATGGACAAGATCCACACATGATGAATATGTTGAAATCTGTACTGCTGAAGGGTATATTCACATTGGCAAGGTCTCAGGCCAGTTATAGCATTGAAAGAAATATGGAAAGCTGTCATAAATGTTAGTTTCTAGAGCTTTGCAGTTCAGAAAGAAAGGACACAATGTCACTGAAAAGAATATTGGCTCAACAACCTTGTGGAGTAGCTAGTGCAAGAATAATTACTCTTGTTTTACAAATGATGACACACAGTTCAGAGTTGAAATCACTTGCCCAAAATGACACAGATGTCTTTGTCGACTCCAGTTTCAATGAGTACTCTTTGACTAAACTAAATGACTAAAATGTAGATAAGATAAATACACAGACAACAATGAGAAAAATGTGTACGTGATAAATTCCATAGGTAAAAATCAAGTGCTATGTAAGATCTTATTGAAAGAGGTTATTATGAACTGGAAAGAGCAGGGAAAGCTTTTTGAAGCAGGTGGTATTGGAAACAGATTATAGGGGATGGGGCCAGAATTTACTAGGGAAGTGTGGTAAGGAAGGCAATACTATGCAAACTGGCATAGAGAACAGTGTAAGTAAAAGTAAGTAGATAAGCATACATTTGATGACAAAGGTGGAATTTAAAAAAGATACTACAGACTAGAACATTTGACCCAATCTAATTGGATAAAGTTTATTTGTAATAATTTTATTTTAATTTTGATCTCTTTGGTCAAATATGTTTTGGAGTGACAGAGAAGAGTTAATTTTGACTGGAATTTAGTACTTGCAGATATATAACTCAAATATAGGTTTGTGCTAGATTGTAAAGAAGCTTGAACATTGGTCAATCAATCAACAAACATTCATTAAACACTTACCTGTAAAGTACTGTGTTAAACACTGGTCAAAGAGTCAAAAAGTTTAAACTTTACTTGGTAGCCAACAAGAAATCACCAAAGATTTTTGAGTCAAGGAGTAGAATGATCAGATCTATGCAAAAAAATATTTATTCTAGCAGTAGCTGAATGAATAGATTAGAGTAGGTTGAAGAAATTGAGAATGTTTGATCTAAAGAACAGAAGATTTAAGGATGAGGGGGAGGATCTTGATAATGGTCTTCATGCATTTGAAAAGCTGCCACATGGAAAAGGGATCAATCATGTTTGCTTGGCCCCAGAGGGCAGCATATTGGTGAAAACTGGGAAATGGCAGATAAAAATGATATAAGGGAACACTTTTTAACAATTACGCATAGCTGAATTTGTATGACCTGCCTCAAAAGGTCATGAGATTCTCTGCACTGGACATCTTCACTTAAAAATTGCATGACCACATTAGGTGCATTTGGATGGAATATTTGTTAAGTTATGGGACAGAGTAGATGACACTACTGTCTAAAACGGATTCCACACCTCTGTGGAAACAAAGTCCAATCTCTTTTTTACATGTTAGCCCTCCAATTATTTAAAATCAGTTATCATATACACCCTTAAACTTATTTTCTTAATGCTATCATACCCAATTCTTTCAAATCATCTTTATATGGAATGAACTCAATACCTCTCACCTGTCTGGTTTCTTTCATGGGGAAAGTCTCCAGTTTATTAATGCCCTAACCAATCTAGCAAGTATGAGATAGGGAGGTACCACTATTCCTTTAATCTGCAATTACTCTGAAAAATATTTACCATGGTTTAGTGATCTGCAAGCTCAACATGCATGAACAATGGTGATAGCATACCCCAAAAAAATACTCCTCTCAAGAGACTAGCATCCAGAAAGAGGGAGGTGATGGTTCTATTGTCCCTTCTGCAAGGCAGCTGGTAGCTCAGTGAATAGAGAACTGGATCTGGAGAAAGGAAGAGTGGAGTTCAAATTTTGCCTCAGATGTTTATTATTTGTGTGACTCTGGGCAAGTCATTAACTTCTGTCTAGCTCAGTTTCTACAAATGTAAAATGGGTATAATAATAGTATCTTCCTCCTAGGATTGTGATAAGGATCATATGAAATAATTTATGTATTAATATGACATATTTAAATTGCTTGGCATTTAATAATGCTTATTTCCTTCCTCCCTTCATTTTTTTCTTCCTTCTTTCATCTTTCCCTGTCTTCCTGTCTCCCTCCCTCCTTTATCCCCTTCTCTACCTTCTTCCCTTCCTTCTCTTCTTCCCTTTACTTCCCTTCCCTACTTCCTTTTACTTTCATTCTTTCCTTCTCTCCTTTTTTCCTTCTCTCCTTCCATTGCCTCCCTCCCTTTTTTGCTTCCTTCCTTCCTTCCTTCTTTTCTTGTCAAATCACATTTGGAGTATCATATACATTTCTCAGTACTACTGAGGCCCCATTAGCTGCCAAATAGAAGTTCCATCACCTTTCTTTATACCAGAAGCTATTCACAGTTTAGATGCTGCAGAAGCACATGTCCATGTTTGTATGTCATCCAAAAGTCTTAACAGATGGTAACACAGGCACAGTAAAAAAAAAAAATACAGGAATGGAACAAAATGAGAAAAAAAAAGTACAAACAATCCTGGAAAGATTTCACAGGGGGAGGGGGAGGAGGAGACATTCTGTTGCTCAAACATATTTTCACAGACAAGATGGCATTTCATAAATGAGCAATGCATAAATCAAGTCTGAATATTAATGATTTGTCCATTGAGCTGTAAAAAAATGTAAATTTTAATCTTCAGTTAAATTGCAATTGAAAGGTTTTTTATGTTTTTTTTAAGAAAGCTAGTAACAGAAAGGATGCTTCACTCTGAGATGTTAAAAGAAAAATCTATATTCTGTTTAAGAATGCACCAGTACAAGAATACAAGAATGTCTCATCTATAAAACCAGTCAATCTGTGTTTGTGGCTTGGATTAGATTATATTAGATATTTTCTGTCTGAAAATCTTCCCATGTACATGGGTATTTTCTCATTTTTCAAGTTATATCATATCTCAAACTTAATTATGCTATAATAGCTCTTAGTGTTTGCTATGATTGAGGCCACTGAATATTTAAAATTATATGAGAATATTTCAACATCATTCTTTGCAAACCTCCTGTATTTACAGCAGTAAGAAAATATTTGAAAATGTGTCCAGCTGTCTGTATTATAGAGCTACTTTCTGCATATCAAATATTTTATACGAATCTCTGCATTATTTCCATAATACAAATGAAAATCATAATGTTATTACTATTTCATAAGTGGTACTCATGATTGGCAAAGAAAGATTAAAGGGTTTAAAAACCTTCACAATACCATGAGATGCTGCTCCAAATAACTTCCCAAAGCACAGTTATCATGAGAGAGAATAGGCAAGTCTTCCAATCATGTGTTTATGAAAGGAGGTGAACATATTATTTTCTGTAATATAAAGTATTTTGTTATCTATTACATTTACTTATTTGTATATATGCTGCATCCCTCCAGAAGAATGTCAGCTCCTTCAGGAGAAATAATACTCCATTTCTTACTTTTTATCCCTAGTACCTTGCAAATAAAAGACTATCAGTTGTTGGTTGAACTGTTCATGGGTGTTATGGTGTTGCACAAGCAAATATCTATAGGTGATTACTTTTTATTTCAATGATACAATGTTGCAGGACCAGGATGCCATAAGCACCGTTCTTTTAATTTTCTTCTCTCCAATGGAAAGTTTGTTAAAAAAAAAAAAAAGCTACCATAGCAGTGTCCCAGTGTGACCACTCTGACTCAGAATTTTTTCTCAGAATTGTTTCTGTCATTCAACAGCAAACAAGACATGTCCTTAGATAGATAAACTTTTTTTTTTTGTCAGTTGGGCTCCTCTATATAACCGATAATATATGATACACCAACACTGATTTCCTGGGTTCTGAAAAGTTGGGGGTTCCAAATGACCAGGAAGGGTGGCTTAGTTTGCCATTTCTCAGACTGAAGCTTAAACAGAGTACAAGACCTGTATTTACATAACCATGAAATTCCTATACAAAAATCTATAATTTGCATCATATTGATTTAACCTGCGATCTAGGCTCTGAACACTGAGAGCCATGAACCATGTTCATTCTTGAAAGTTCTCTCTTAATGACCTTTATGCCTTAGCTTCTGCTTATGGTTCAGCCCCTGGGAGCATCTGTCTGAATGTGACTAAAGACCCTTTCTCTAAGGTTCCTATTTTTCCTCTTCTATGTTCCTTTATAGACACTTAGGTTTTTTGAAACATTTAACAAAGAAAAGATTTATTAAAGGTAAAAAAGAATGCAATTAAAAATAGTAAAGTAATCCTGATCTTCTCACTATCCTCCCAAGAAACAATGAGATCTCACTCCCCTGATGTTTGTCAATATCCCCATATCACCACCTCTCAGAGACCACATTTAATCACAATTCAGCCCTTAATCACAGTGGATCTGAGGGTATAATAGTCATTCAGTCATTCAACAAGTATATATTTTTAAAATTTTTACTGTGTTTCAGGCTTTGTCCTGAGAGCTGAGTATACAAATACCAGCAAAAAGGAAAATAATCTTTGCCCTCCGGGAACTTACGTTTCAATGGGGAAAACACATAAAAGGAAGGTAAATCTTATGTGTAGCAAGGAAAGTAATGGGAGGGAGAAGGTGGCCAGGCAGGGGCACAGTGACAAGATGTGGCAAATCAGAAGCAGAGTTGGGAAAAGAGTGCAGTTTGGTTGGTCTACTCTGGGTCATTTCTCAGAATGGAAGTTTCAGGAGGAACTCACCAATGGGAGAAGGGACTGCAGGGGTGAAGGGATGTTTTGGGGTGAGAAAGTCATAGAGAATAAGGAAACCTCCAAGGATAACACTAGATTTCTGAAGTTCATTTGCTTTCTTTCTTCTGCTACTGCTATACCAGGCACCAAAACTCTGTCTCACTTTTAAATTCTCTAATACAGCCAGTTTCAAAAGACTTGGCTCCCACATTCCTTGTGGTCCACCAGAAGTGTGATTATGGCTATAGAGTAGTTCCAGCCTACAGAAAAAGAATGAAAAAAAGAAAGAAAGAAAGAAAGAAAGAAAGAAAGAAAGAAAGAAAGAAA
>NW_020947390.1:6654539-6656522 GCF_900497805.2 Vombatus ursinus
AAAGAAAGAAAGAAAGAAAGAAAGAAAGAAAGAAAGAAAGAAAGAAAGAAAGAAAGAAAGAAAAAAGAATAAAAATTCCTCTGTTCACAAAGCAGAATGTCAAGGAAAACCCTTGACAAAACTCTGTTTACATTCCCTATAACATACATACTGTTTCTTCCTGGCCACTGCAAAGGAGGGGGAAAAAAGCTGCTTGAATGAGATGTGCATGGATCTATCTATCTATCTATCTACTTTTATGTATGCATGTATACACACACACATATATACATATATACACAAACATATACATGTATATGTGTATGTATGTCTTCATATACCAGCTTGGGAATGGTTTTAAAAGCCAGGTAATTAATTTATATTTTATTTGGTAATAGGAAGCCAAAAGCAAAATTCTTGAATAAAGAAGTAACATGATTAGAGTGATGATGCATTAAGATTACTTGGGCAGTGGTGTGAAGAATTAATTGGAAAAGGGATATACCAGAGTCAGGAAGATCAGTCATTAGAATAATCCATACCAAAAGTGATGAAATCCTATCCTAGGACACCACAATTATTCTGAAACTTTGACAAAGGTACTCTGATTGACTCCCTTTCTCAGCTTGGGTTGTTATGAAATAGAAACACCAGAAAGTAATTTATGTTAAAGGGCAGTAGCATAAGTATCATTAACCTTCTCAATTTGTTCCAATTGGCTCAGACTTTTGGACTGAACAAAACAGAGGACAAGATGTGGAGAGGGTAAAAGTAATTCTCACTAATTTTATTCAATTCCTTTTCCATTTAAGGAAGTAGATAATTGAAACATTAGATAAGAGAAGAACTGAAGGAGAGGAGCTACTAGATGAGGTATTCAAAGATGCAGCTAGGTGGCACAATGGATGGAGTACTGGGCCTCAATTCAGGGAAACAAGTTCAAATTTGGCCCCAGGTATTTACTTGCTCTGTTTCCTTGGGCAAGTTATTTGAACTCTCTCTGCCTGAATTTCCTCAACTGTAAAATGGGGATGATCAGTACAAATCTCACAGAGTTGATGTGAGGATCAAATGATATAATATTTATAAAATATTTAACACAGTACCTGGCACAAGGCAGACAATACATACTTCTTCCCTTTTTTCCTTTCTTTCCAAAAGGTAGGTATGATTTTAGCCTAGTTATTTGTTATTGTCTACAGTAGCCATATTGAGGGAGAGATCTTCACAGTCAGAGAATTGGAGAACCATACCCCTCCTCAGGAGAAAGACTTATTAATCAAAAAATTCTTGGTTGATGTTAGACAAGAAATTAAGTGACCCTGAAGACAATTGGATAGCTACAGACCAGCTGGTGGTGATATGGATGCTTGGTAGGGTCCATTAGAATGATATCCAGAGACATCAGCAAGCCTAAAGCACTAGAGGTATGAGTTTTTTTTTTCTTATTTATACGTTGGCCCTACATATTCCCTTTGTGAGACTATTATCCCAAAGGTCTAATGGTTACTTGTGCCTTGCTATATGTGCATACTACATGGGTCATCCCCGTACATGATCAATCTTTTCAACAAATACTCTTCTGACTGAGGGTGTGTTTATTTATGGGAGAGTGAACTAAAAGTTTATGGAACATATTCAGTCACACACACATATATTGTGTATATATATATATATGTATTTATGCATATATATATATGCTTTAAATGACTTTGCTTTGAACAGAATACTTTCTCAGTGCTTTATACAAGTAAATGCACTGGTGAGTGCTCATTACATATGGTGTGAAGAGGATTCTGACAAACTGAATAACTGGAAACTGGGGTAGCTTTGTGAGGGTCTATTGGCATTGAATGCTCTATATGATGCTATACTGTCATCAGTAATGTGAAAGGGCTGCATATTTCAAAGATAGACTGAAGCCTGATTGTCAATTTATCATAAAGCAGAAAAATATTTTCTCAGAAAGGAAAGAAGGAAGAAAGGAAGGAAGGAAGGAAGGAA
>NW_020947390.1:6656532-6731207 GCF_900497805.2 Vombatus ursinus
GAAGGAAGGAAGGAAGGAAGGAAGGAAGGAAGGAAGGAAGGAAGGAAACCCAGGTATTAGGATCATCTGATCTTCAGCTATTGAGTCATCTTCAGGATCACATAATATCCTGTCCAGATAGACCTGTTTAAGATCTTCTTCCTCCACAGTTCTATCCGACATTGTTTTTAGTCACTCCAAGTCTGTAATGAGGGAGGGGGGAGGGAGAAATGTCAGTGGTATGTGTGTGGAGGTGTTTTGGTTAGTAAGCCATCCCACTGCAGGATGGAGGAAATGTTCTTTTCACTGCATATTTCCTTCAATCTGACTGCTCCAAATGATAGCAGATAACTAGACTAAGATTATATCTGTTCTTTGAACTCTCCCTATACTCTCAACTCTAACTCCCTCTTTTTTATGATTAGAAGTACACCTGAATAAGAATCAAAAAAGAGCATCATGGTCAGTCACTGTCCTAGGTTCTAAGGGATAATTTCAGAGGCTTGAGTGTTATAAGGGAAAAAATCCCTGTGATTAATTTAGAAATGATATAAATAATTTTGAAAACAAAAGAAGTGTCTGAAGTAAGATAAAATATAATTCATAAAAATAAATATTGGGTAGTAGGATATGTAATAAAACATAGTCTCCCAAGAAGAAATAAGGGTGATTTTTTTATAAACCACTGAACACAAAGAGTACTTTCCAAAGTACTGTTCCAAAGAAGTTGTTACTGTCCTCACAGCTTTTCCATTTAGCATTTCCTTAGTAGACAATAATAGCTCATTTTTCTCGTCTAAGATTTGAAGAGTTACTTTGGCATGTTGCTGAAAAAGAAAGACCCAAAATTAGACAGTTTTAAGACCTCCCAGGATGTTTTTGAAAGAGAAAGATACATGACATTTTTGATAGCAAGAAATAAAATTAACAATGATGTCAAATTTAATAAGACAGTAAGTGGGATTCAATCTTTATTACAATTCATTTCTTCAAGGATTTAGTACAGGACTTGGCCTGCACTAAACATGTCTACAATGTTTAAATATTTTTGGCATTCATAAACTGCCTTAGAAAGATGAAACATTTAAAATATTAACCTATGTTTCAAGGATGTGTTTAGGATCACTTATGGAAGCCTATAACTGTACCATTTGACAGAGAATAGGCTGAGGTTAAGCTTTCTTTTGGGACAGCTAAGTGGTGCAATGAATTGAGAACCAGACCTGGATTTGGGAAGACCAGAGTTCAAATCCGGCCTCAGACACTTACTAGCTGTGTGACCCCAGGCAATTTATTTAACCCTGTTTGCTTCAGTTTCCTCATTTGTAAAATGATCTGGAAAAGGAAATGACAAATCATTCCAGTATTTTTGTGAAGAAAAGCCAAAAAAAGAGTCACAAGTTTCAGACATAAACGAAACAACTGAACAACAGACACAAGCTTTCTTTTATGAGATTTTGGTGATAATTCTAGAACTACTGGCTTCAAGCTTGCATGCTTCCAAAATATATGTGTACAGGCATGCCTAGTATGCTAGTCAAAGCTGAGTATTCTTCTTCTTCCCTCTTATGTCTTAAAAATCATAGGAACATAAATTCAGATCTGCTAGAAAAGGTATGAATTACCCTTTCTGTGCATCCATGTTGCCCAGAATTTTAGAATTTGAGGAGTGGAAGGAACCTTGGAGGCCAAGTTGTCCAATCCATAAACAACACTAATCTCCACTAAAGCACCCTCCTAAAAAAATTGTATACCTTCTAGCTAAAGACCTCCAAAGAAGGAAAATTCATCACTTCAAGAGGAATTCATTTCACTTTGAGATATCTCTAAACATTAGGAAGTTTTGTTGTTGTTTTTTCCTAATAGCAAACCTAAATGTGCCTTGTTGTAACAACTACCCAATGCTTTGAAATCAAACAGAATAAACTGAAACCCTACTCTATGTCAGCCCTTAAAATAGTTGAATGCAGCTATCATGCCCTACTCCTGACTTTCTTTCTTCACATAGAACATGCCCCATTACTTCAAGCAATCCCTTATTTAATGGACTCAAGGCCCTCCACTAGACTGGTTGTCCCACTATAGACACTCTCCAACTTCTCAATGGTCATTCTGAAGTCATGATGCCCATAACTGAGCACAAACATTCAGATTAGGTTTGGCAAGGGCATAGAAGAATGAGTTTATTACCTCCCTATTCCTGGAAACTATGCCCTTCTTAGTATGCCTTCTAAGTTTGCATTGGTTTTTTTGGTTTATACATCACACTACTGACTCAGCTTGCAGTAAATTAATATATATATATATATATATACACATATACATATACATATATATGTATGTATGTATGAATGTATTTCAGAACAACTGCTACCTTCTCATATCTCTTCCCATCTTATACTAGTGAAGTTTATTTTTATAACCAATCACACAATTCCAAAAGATGAATTTCATCTTTTTTAAGACTCAGCCCAGCAATGCATTTCGGCCTAGCATGTCAAGGTCTCTTTAGATCCTGACTCTGTCATCCAGTGTGTTAACTATTCCTCCCAGCTTTCTGACATCTCTAAATCTGATGAGTATCCCATCCTTGTTATGCCCTTATCCAAGTAATTGATATAAATGTTAAATAGCACAGGGTTAAGCTTATATTCCCAGGGTAATAGTCAAACTAAAATAGAAATGAAAGGAGCTACTAAACAATTCACAATGATCCATGGAGCTTTGTATTGACTTAGAAAAAAAGCATATTCACATTATCTACATTCTATGGTATATTTATTTATTTTGTTAAATATTTCCAAATTACATTTTAATCTGGTTCCAGTGATACTCAGGGGTGTTGTTGATGGCAAACGGGCTTAGTGTTTGACTCATCTGCCCTATGGTTCTCCAGTGGACACTTCCTGTCATGTTGACAATAAACCTGTCACAGTTACTCTTTGAATCTAGTTATCCAACTAGTTCTGGATCTGTTCATTTTATCATCTAACTTATATCTCCATTTATTCTCTGTAAGAATAGCATGAGATATTATATCAAAAACTTTGCTAAAAATCCGTAACGTTCCCTTCATCTGGTACTTCAGAAATTCTGTAAAAAAAAGTGAAAAGAGATCAGTATGATTTAACCTATTTTTGATGAAGCTTTATTGGCTGGTAATTACTACTTCCCTTTCTAAATGTTCACCAACCATATCATTAATGATCAGTTCTAAAATTTTCCAAGGATTCAAAGTCAAGTCTACTGGCCTATAGTTTTTAGGGTCTCTTTTCACTTTTTTGAAAATTGGCACACCATTTGTCCTTCTCCAATCTCAAGGCACCTCTGCTATTTCTCAAGGCCTTTCAAATATCATTAGTGGTACTTCAATAATCACACTCATCATTTTATTTAAAACATGTCCCATTGAAATATCCTTCATTCTCTCTCTGACTTAAGTACACTGTTTTGTGAGCAGATTTTGCCACAGATTACATAACCTTGAGAACACTGAAAGCTTGCAGATCCCTATCCTAAGACATCCCTGAGGTAATGCCCCAAGAAGGCAGAAGGACAGAAGCTTTCCCCAGGCATCCCCTCCTCCAGAAGTATACAAAACCCAACTCTAATATGGTTTCTAAAGTCAGAAAATATAATGAAAGAATGAGCAAAGAAAGCATACCACCATAAAGTGCGGTTATGAAGGTCAGAAAGCTTAAGACAAACCTAGAAGAAAACAATTCTTCAAAAGCTGCAACCAAAGCTTGCCTGATTTTCCTTTGAAAGGTCAAGTGATCCCTGGGAAAATGCTGGAACATATCATTGATGAGATAGTTGTTTGATGAACTTATAGAAAAGAATATGGTAATTACCAGCTAATACAGCATCACATACTCCTAGTAATATATGAATTTCTTGAGGATAGGCACTGCTTCATTTTACCTTTGTATCCACCATGCATAGCAGAGTACCATAAAAGAGTAATTCCTGTTAAAATGCTTGTTGGATTAAATTGGATTGAATTGCTTAAGCTAATATGTATTTTTTTCCAGTTCTTGAGAGTACACAGACCAGCAATTAAGGGGTGGTGGTGGCTAAGAAAATACTGGGTGCCAAAAAAGAAAAGTTCTTTTAGGGATGAAATTTTATGGCAGATCACATACAAGCTGCTAATCAGCATGAAGGTAATCAGAACTTATTGCAACACTTTTATAAAAGGAATGCAGGTTAAACTAATCAATTCTGATATGGTCAGTGTTGCCATGGAAAGAGGCAGGTGCCTTTGATTTTTCTGTCATATAAGCAATTAAAGAGTTAAGCAGATCTGTTAGCGTAGGTCAGGGATGGGGAACCTGTAGTCTCAAGGCCATATGTGGCCTTCTAGGTCCTCAAGCTAGGCCTTTTGACTGAATCCAAACTTCACTGAACAAATCCCCTTAATAAAAGGATTTATTCTATAAAACTTGGACTCAGTCTAAAGGCTGCGCCCAAGGACCTAGAAGGCCACAGATTCCCCACCTCTGGTATAAGTTCTCTCTACTCAGAAGTGAATTTGACTTTGGCTGAGTAGATTACCACCTCTGTAGTGCTATTTCAAGGGTACTAGCCAGACGTGATTTAAACACACACACACACACACACCCTACCCCAAACAGAAGGTTTGTTTAATAAATACTTTTTGATTGATTAATTGATTTATGTACAGTTGGACATGATGATACTAATTAAGACCAAGTGTCTTGCCCAAGGTCATAAGAATGGCAAATAGACACATAGTAAAAACAGGATTTGAATCTATGTCCTCTAATCTTGAGGCAGTGCTCTTTAGCTACCTCTGCCTTAACTTAGTTTTTGTTTGCTTCTGTTTAACACAAAAAACAAATCAAGAGAAGACAGATTCATATTGTAAACTGGTGTCATTCTATAGGTTGTCAGTTTGGGATGAGAGACATTCTTGCCTAACTGAAAATACAGAGAAAACAAAAAAATGAATATATAATATTTTTCTGCCAGTATTTTCATAAGCATAAGCCTACTGACCTTTAGGGGTCAATGATGATCCTCAAGGGACCTTGTAGATTGGTTGTTTGTTAACTCTTCCTTTACCTCTTCAAGAAATTCTGGTTGTACTTGTGCCCAAGTTACATTTTTTTCTGCTTACTGATCTATTGATCTGAACTCTGCACATTACTGAGCAAGTTGCTTTGAGAAAGATACCTGTTAGCTTGTCTGTGCTTGAAAGTGCCAGTATACTGTTACTGCCACTATCAGCCAGGTAAGAACTTTTTACAGGTTCACAATAACCAAACTTCAGGCTTCCCTGTAGTCTGGGATTTCTTGTTCCAATGAAGGCTTTAGCCTGGGCTTGAGGCTAAACTTTATTTCTCTGTTCCTGGGTTCAGGGCTATAAGAAGCCACCACTCTTCTCTACTACTCCTAGGCACAGGTCCCTCCTTAATCTACTCTGGATCTGTGAGACCCAGAACTGAAGATATCACCGGTTTCTTAACCCTGTTCTGGTTGAGGGGAAAAATGGGACCTTTTTTTTTTTAAACTATAAATAGTTTAAATCTTTTTCAATCCCTATATGCTCAAATACTCTGAGGGTAGACCTATTGTGGGATGATAAGTGATGGAGATACAAATAAGAAAAACAAGATTGGCTAATGTGACAAAACAGGAAAATGATAGATGAAAATTGGGACTCTAATGCATTGTTGGTAGAGCTGTGAATTGATCCAACCATTCTGGAGAGCAATTTGGAACTATACCCAAAGTGCTATAAAATTATGCATACCCTTTCATCCAGTAATACCACTACAAAGACTGTATCCTGAAGAGATCATACAAATGGGAAAGGACCAACATGTACAAAAATACTTATAGCAGCTCTTTTTGTGGTGGCAAAGAATTGGAAATTGAGGGGATGCCCATCAACTGGGGAATAGGTAAACAAGTTGTGGTATATAAATGTAATTGAATACTATTGTTCCATAAGAAATGATGAACGGGCAGATTTCAGAAAAAAATGGAAAGACTTACATGACCTGATGCTGAATAAAATGAACAGAACCAGAAGGACAGTATGCACAGTAACAACCACATTGTGCGATGACCAAGTTTGATAGACTTAGGTCTTCTCAGCAATATAATGATCTAAGACAATTCCAAAAGATGAATAATTGAAAATGCTATCCATATCCAGAGAAAGAACTATGGAGTCTGAATCCAGATTTATGCATACTATTTTCTCTCTTTTTTTTCTCTCTCATGTTTTTTTTCTTTTGTTCTGATTCTTCTTTCACAGCATGACCAATATGGAAATGTGTTTAATATGATTATACATGTATAGATTATATCAGATTAAATGCCACTTTGGGGAGGGGGAATGGAAGGGAGAGGAAAAAATTTGGTACTCAAATTCTTATAAAAATTAGTGTTGAAAATTAAAAATAGGGGCAGTTAGGTGGTGCAGTAGATAGAGCACCAGTCCTGGAGTCAGGAGGACCTGAGTTCAAATCTGGTCTCAGACCAGATACTTGATACTTACTAGTTGTATGATCCTGAGCAAGTCACTTAATCCTAATTGCCTTACCAAAAAAAAAAAAAATAAGAAAAAGAGACGGTTCTCCAGGAGTTTACAATCTAATGAGGAAGATAGCACACAAAAGGAAGGTGAAAAATAGGGGCAGGAAGAAGGTGAATACTGTGATATGGTCCATGATGATCTTAGCAGTTGAAATTTTGCAAAGCTGCTAATGAAAAATGGAGTTCCCTGGAAAGTTCAGGGGACAACCCTCTTTAAAGAAAGACTGTGGGAGTCATTTAGTGCTCTATCCTACTGCCCTCTGATCAGAGAAGAGAGGAAGCAAGGAGGCTGAGGGAGTTTAGAAGATGTCAATTATCAAAAACTTTGTCAATCAGCATGATGATGAGTTTTCACATGATCATAAGTTCACTTCATAAGTGCTCCAAGAGGTTATGTGGAGTAAAACATAGCAGACCTGCTGATGAAAAGAAGAGAATTGGATCTCCATTTCTTTAAGCACAAAATGAGAGAATTGGACTAGATGGCCTTTGAGAGTCCTTTCAGCTCTAGTTCCACAATTCTGTGAGCCATTATGGAGCTCTGCAAGTTGACATTAAACCACAAATGACTATCATTTGAGTTCATCCTTTCTAAAAGTTCCAAATCAATCCAGCTATCCTATCATTTAACCCACATTTCTCATCTTGCCCACAACAGTGGAAGCAGAGAATATAAAATGCTTTGAGAATATCTGGATAGATGATAGTTATAACATTTCTCTGTTACCATATCTGTAGCATTCCTCATCATTTTAATGATATATGATTTTGCCAAGAATCAAAGCCAAATGACTCAGCCTACAAATTTCAAGCTGAATTTTTTTCTTTAAAAAATAAAAATAAACATTTATCTATTTTTAGTTTTAATGGGCCTTTCTTATTCTCCATGATGATTCAAAAGTTGCTGATAGAAGTCAGCAATCCTATCTACTATTTCTATTAGTCCCCAAAGATATAGTTCATTAGGACTTGGTGACTTGTACTCACTGAAGATATGTGGATGCTCTCTTGCCATCTCCCTATATATCTCAGGTTTCAACTCCCAGTTAACCACTTTTGAGATGTCTTTCCCAGACCCAAATATCTTTGGCAGAAAAAAATTGATATCACAGCCTATCTCCTTCACAATGACTTCTCTTTTCTTCCCATGTATGGAAAGCCCTAGGATGAAAGTGGTTTGTCCTGATGAACATTTCTCACAGTATCTTCATTAGTTGTTGAGTTGTTCATAGTTATTTAGATACTTGTAATTAATTCCCTCTATAACAGGCAACAAGGAGACTCAGGGGGAGGAATGCTGAACTTAGAGTTAGAAACACTTGACTTCTAATTTGGCCTTAAACACTTACTAGCTGTGTGACCCTGAGCAAGTCACTTAATTTCTTTCTATCTGCTTTAGCTTCCTCAATTGTGAAATCAGGATAATATTAGTTCCTGTCTCTCAGTATTGTTATGAGGATAAAATGAAATAATATTTGTAAAGCACTTAGCAAAGCCTGGTATATATTAGGTACTTGAATAATTCCTTCCTTTCTTCCTTCTTCCCTCCCTTTCTCCTTCTCTCCTTTACTTTACCCCTCCCACTCTCCCTCCCTTCCTTGATACTAAACTTATGTTTAGCAGAGCCTGTGTCCTAGTTCTTTTTGATTCCAGTGCCTACTATAAAGCTATCACTTTATATGCATTTCCTGAATTGAATTAAATTATTTAATTCCCCATTCCAAATTTATGTAGTAGGAACTTCAAGCATCACTGTCTCCAGTGTATAAATGAGATGAGGACACTGAGTTTTAGAGAGACTTGTCAAAGTTAATAAGTTGCAGAGTTGGAACTTAGACCCAGATCTTCACCCCAACACTTTTTTCCCATTACACTGCCTCATTAGACTTTATTTTTCTCACAATTTGCCTAAGGAAAGGAGTCAATGAAAAAAATAGTTTTTGATGACACATTATTTTCTGAAAACCACTTGGGTACATGGGCAGATGGAGAAGAATTTGCCCAACTCTCCAGAAAATATAGCTGCTCTAGAAGCCATTGATAGCTACATACCTCAAGTACAAAAATCCTTCACTGTGAAAGATAGGGCTAGTCAAGCTGAGTGCCCTGCATTTAATAATCATTGATTATGGACAGTGTAAGGAAGGTGACTCCCCTCTGCTGCTGTGATTGTCAAGGTTGAAGAGGAGAAGTGAGGAAGGGAAAAAAGAATGCCCCTCTTTTTCTGCAAAACTAGGGAAAAGAAAGCATCCCTCCTTTTAAGATAGAAGAGGAGGAAGCAAGGACAAGATTTCCTTTGGCTTTATGGATTGGGGAAGTTATGTTTTCTAGCTTTCTACTTTCCAAATGGAATTTGGAGTGCATGTTTCTTTTTTCATAGAAACAATGAGAAACTATATAATGTCATTAATAATATACTTCAGCTACATTGTGGGTTAAGTAGGCTTTGGGGAACTGACCTAGGAACCCAATCGTCATTCATAACATTTTTTCTATGCAAAAACAGTTCCAAGCAAATGTAAATTTCAAAAAACAGCACTTAATGATGAATTTTTGAAAGAGAAGCTGTTCACAAGTCATTGGCTGCTTGTACTGGAATTCTCCCCACCTACCACCAAAACTCATGTTCTTTAGTAGGAGGGCTTGACTATCAAGTAATTTATCTCTGTCATCCACAACACTTCAATTTGTTGTACCTATGTTGGCATAAAACAATGTAATCCCCTGGGCTGTGCACATGAGTCACAGATTTGCAGATTGAGGAGGGACCTTAGAGGCTATCAAGGTCTAAACAAAAATCATTTTTACAGCTTCCCCAAAAACTGGACATTGTCAAATATTCCCTGTGGGGTGAAACCCATGACTTTCTGTGGCAGCCTATTCTAGTTTTCCATGATTCCAATTGTCAAGAATTTTTTCTCTTTACATTCATCAAAATCCACTTGTCTTTAACTCCCACCCATTACTCCTAGTTGTGCTTTCTTCAGTCAGGAAGAAGTCATATAATCAACCAATAAGCATCTGAGTCTGGCAGATCTCTTGAGTTTGGTAGTTCTGGACATCAGTGTTCTAAGCAGGTCAGGTGACTGTGCTAAATTGGGCCCAAGCATGCTGAGGAGCAGGAGGAAGAGACATCAGTTCACCTAATGAAAGTAAATGAGCTTGGCCTATTATGTGCCAGGCACTGGGTTAGGTGCTGGGGATACAATGAGAGTCAAAAGATAGTCACTGCCCTCAAATAACTCACATTCTAATGGAAGAAATAGAATATGTCTTTCATGTGAAAGCTTTTCATATCCTTGAAGATAGCTATCACCTTCTCCCAGAGTCCCCAGCTTATTCAATCAATCCTCATTTGTCATGAGGATTTGTCATTTGTCATTGAATGCTTTCACCTCCTCCGGAGAGATGGAGGACAACCATCTTTATTTTGTCCAGCAATAATTAAATTGTCCGGGGGCAATTTAAATAACAAAGAAGTGCATATACAGTCATTTCCAGATGACATTTCCAGATCTTTGTCATCCACCAGAGCCTGGCTTGGCATAAGTCATTTATCCTCTCTGAATGGAAGCTCAGTTTTCACATATGTAAAATAGCTGGAATATCCATTATGAGTAGTGTAGATAAAATGAGATACATAAGATAAGATTAAGTGTTGCTCTGTAAATTGCTGCACAGTTTTGTATAGATCCTAGACATTGTCACTCTGGCTCATTCAGATGGTATGTGAAATGGTATGATAGAGATTTTCATTTTATAACTCCTCCTATACCTCCTTCCCCCATCATAGCTCTTAAAAAGTATTTCATATCCTCCTGGAAGGAGAGACAGATGCTCATTTAAAGCACCCTCATTATGCATGGATGCTCTATTGAGGTTTCAGGCAAACTGAGTTCATTCTTTTAATATGCTTGTGTGGGCAACCTTTTGCAGGCACCGAAAACTAATTTATTCTCAAATTACACTGGAAATCTCTATAAAATTACATATTTCCACCCTATCAGAAGTGAGTGAGGCAATCACAATGTTAGGGGAGAGAAGAATATAGTCCTGGAGCATCATGCTTCAAATAATATTTAGAGACCCATTACATTCTTAGCAACTTATTTTTTTTTGTCTGTTGATTCTAAAGAAGTCTTTTAAATGCCATAAGATATTCTATTTGTTTTTTTTCTTTTTCTGTAATAATACAAAGTGGCTCTTCTAAAGGGATTTGAAATTTTAAAAAAGTTTTATATTCATCAACTCATTTGAATCTCACAGCAGTCTTACGCAATAAATACTGTGGGAACTATTGTACATATAGGAAATCTGAGACTGAGAGAAGTTAAGTGACTTCCTCATGCTCATAAACCTAGTAAGTGTCAGAGCTACTATTTAAACTCAGGTGTTCCTGACTCAACTTTAGAACACTATCCACTAAGCACACCATCTCTCACTTTTAATGTTGTTGTGGCTTTTAGCAATTTAAATATTACTGTGGCTTTTAGCAAAGAAGGTAACTACTGTATGCCATTCTTATTTCAATTTTATTTTTACCCCAAACAGCTAATAATTCTTTTCCTTCTCTTCTTTTTGAATGCATTGCATTTGATTTGGGATGCAGAAAACCTCCTCAAAGGTCACACTTTAAAATATATTATTATTATTATTTTAAGAATGATGTTTCCTCATTTTTCATATTTCCATCTTTCTTTCCCAAGAAGTTTGCATTTTCAGGCCTATGTGATAACTAGTTGTGTGATTTGGGGCAGGTCATCCTCTCTAGGCTTTAGTTTCTTCATCTGTGAAGTGAATTTAAAATTTAAAATTAATTTAAAATTAAACTCAACATGTCCAAAAATAATTAATTATTTACTCCCCCAAACTTCCTCTTCTTAGTTTCCCTATTTCTGGTCCACCAAATTCATAATTTCTAATCTTCTTAACTCCTAACTCACCATATCCTATCAGAAGTCAAATCTTGCTGATTCTCTCTCCACATCTCTCACTTCTGTTTCCTTGTCTTCATTCACATAATTACCATGCCAGTTTAGGCCCTCATCACTTCTTTCCTTTGCTATTGTAGAGACTGCCAATTGGACTTTATATTGCCAGTCTCTCCCCAATCTGATCCATCCTCCACAAAGCTAACAAAGTGATATTTCTAAAGCTCTGGTTTGACTATGTAACTCTACTGCTGGGAAAAAAAAATCCAAACTTAGTGGTCAGGCATGATGGTGTATGTCTGTAATGGAGAAGGTTGAGGCTGACAGATCTCTTGAGTTTTGTAGTTCTGGACATCAGTGTTCTAAGTGGGTCAGGTGACTGTACTAAATTGGGCACAAGCATGCTGAGGAGCAGAAGGAGGAGACATCAGGTCACCTAATGAAAGTAAATGAGTTTGGGTCAGAAAAAGAGCATGTCAAAGCTCTCATCCTGATCAGAGTGGAACTAGTCTTATGAATATTCCCTGAACTTCCAGCCTGAATGAGTTAGAGAGAATCAGTCAAAAGAAAGAAAGAAAGAAAGAAAGAAAGAAAGAAAGAAAGAAAGAAAGGAAAAGAAAAGAAAAGAAAGAAAAGAAAGAAAAAAAGAAGGAAGTAAAAAAGAAAAAGAAAGTTTAATTTTAAGTATTTCATTGTTGCTTCTTAGACAAAATTAAACTGTTTGCCATGTAAAATCCTTCACAATCTGGATCCAGCCTGTCTTTCCAGTTTCATTACATATGATTTTCCTTTATGCTCCAATGGTCTAGACAAATTGGCCTTCTTACCATTCCTCACATGCTCCATCTCTTCTCCATCCCTTTGTCTTTGTACAAGCTATCACGAGGACTTGAGTTCAAATCTGGCCTCAGACCAAACACTTGACACTTATTAGCTGTGTGACCCTGAGCAAGTAATTTAACCCCAGTTGCCTAAAAAAACGATATTCAAGTGAACTTTCATCCAACAATATCATTACTAGCTCTATATCCCAAAGAGATCATAAAAAGAGAAAGGACCTATACATAAAAACATATTTGTAGCAGCTCTTTTTATGATGGCAGAAATTTAGAAATTGAGGGGATGCACATCAATTGGGGAATGGCTGAAGAAGTTGTGATATATGGATATAATGGAATATTATTGTATTATAAGAAATGATAAGCAGGCAGATATAAAAAAAAACCTGGAAAGACTCACATGAACTGATGCAAAGGAAGTGAGCAGAACCAGGAGGATATTGTACACAATGATAACAATAGTGTACAATTATCAACTATGGATAACTTACTCTTCTCAGCAATACAATGAGCCAAACATTTTTGAAAGACTCATGATAAAAGATGGTATCCACATCCAGAGAAATAACTGATGGAGTCTGAATTCAGATCAAAGCATACTATTTTCAGTTTCTTAATCTTTTTTCATTTTTTTCTTTTAGTCTATTTCTTCTTTCACAACATGACTAATATGGAAATAATTTTACATGATTGCATATATATAACCTAGTTAAAATTCTTACCTTTTTAGAGAAGAGGGAGGGAGAAAATTTGGAACTCACCATTTTTTAAAAAATAAATGTTAAAAATTATCTTTACATATAATTGGAAAAAAATAAAATGCTATTCAAAATTTTAAAAAAAGAAAGAAAATACTCAAGTGAAGAATGATAAGGCTCCCCAGATCAAGGACCACTGCATGCAGCAACAAAAGATACATTTCTAATCTTCCCCTCAGTCAGAGAATGTATCTTGGAAAAAACTGAGATTAGTTCATCTCTTGCAAGCAAATTTGTATTCCTAAGAGCTGAAAATAAGTGTGCTTTAAACATGCACACACATTTAAATTGAATCCTTTTATGTGAAAAAAAAGTTTGATTAACTTGTGTGTCTGGGGTTTGGAGCAGAAAAGAAATGAAATCGTGAGAGAAAAGCTCTTTTTATAGCATTTTTTTTTCCATTTCATTAAAGTTGGAAAGCATGTACTGTATAATGTTTTCAGTTCTGGTTTGTGTAATGAAAGGGTTTGGATAAGTTGAAAATCTTGAGATGATTATCTATTTATTGTTGATCTGTAATTTTTTTTTTTTGAGGATTGCCCAGAGATGACTTGATGGTACACTCCAGTGAGGTAGAGTTCCTTCATTCTGTACATTAAGTTTAAAGGCACAACAACTGCTAAACGCTATTGTTCCCAATGGATCACAGGAACAGTGGAAAGAGGATTGGATTGGGAGTCAAGGGCATTCATTCAAATTCTTCATTGGAAGTCTCCAATGAAGGTATGATCTTTTATGAATATATCTTAAGGGATGGTAACCCAAACTGAAACAGTGTACTAGATGTGGTCTATTTGGGGCAAAATATAACTTCCCTTGCCACTGAGACTCTCTTACTTCAATGAAGTTCAAATTAGCTTTCTTGGCTGCCAAATCTCATCACTCACTTACATCGAGCTTAGTTCCCTTTAACTTAGATATTCATCAACTGTTTTCTAGCCATGTCTCCACTATCATATATTTGTGAAGTTATTTTTTTTAGTCAAAGTGTTAGGCTATACTCAATCTATAGTTTATCATGAAATGTTGCATTATCTTAGCTTACTCATTGTTCTCACTTCCAAAGTCCTTGGCATTGTCAAAGAGTTCAACAAATGAAACTAAAATGATTTCATCAGTGCAAATGACATTAAAAGAAAGCCACTGGAGAGGATTCTGGAAAGATGGTGGAGCAGGTCAGAAAACTTTTGGCTCTCCAAATTTCCTTCACAAAAAGACAGAACATTGCCTAAGAGCTGCAGAAACAAACACAGAAACATAGGATAAAGCAATTGTCCTCCACAGTTTGAGAAGACCCTAGGAAAGACCCAACCTCCAAGGCTGAAAGTTGGACCTGAGGGAAGTGCAAGCACCTCTAGGCCAACTCTGCAGAATCAATAAACAACAAGCCCTGGACGCAACTGGTTAAGAGGCAGTCTCAGTCTTAGAAACTTTCATCTGCAGACAGTGTGAGAATCTGATGGCTGAGTAGAAGAAGATTAAAGGACCTTCCACAGTTGAAAGATGTCAAGCACAACTGTGCTGGCCAGATGCATCTCAGGCTGTGGCTGTGGGGACAAGGAACTAGGGTACATCTGGTGAATGCAGTATGGAGGGGCAGGGACCCTGATGGCTGTGAGCATTTGCAGGAGAACAAAGTCCCTGGTTTCAGTTTCAGGGCAGAGAGGATAGCTGTAATTTGCAGCCACCTAAGGGACCACAGGGAGCAAGATTACTTGCACAACAGTATGGCTGGGGGCCTAGCTGTGGCTTAGGAGTGAAGAGGACATCCCAAGGCCTTGAGACAGATCACAGCAAATAACAGTAAGAAGAAATATTGAGAAAAAATCAGGGGGAAAAATGAGCAATCCAAGAAAATCAAGAAAATTTTGAAAAGAAAGTCAACCAACTGAAAGAAAGAATAAAAAACTTAAGCAAGAAAATAATTCCTTGAAAACTAGAATTGGGCAAGGGGAAACTAATGACATTCTAAGACACCAAGGATTCACAAAATAAATAAAATTAATGAAAAAAATAGAAGAGAAAGTGAAACATCTCATCAGAAAAAAATAAATCTAAAGATCATATCAAGGAGAAATAATATGACTAGTCAGACTTCCTGAAAATTGTGATAAAAAGAATCTTTATAAAATGTTACAAAAAAGAATTATCAAAGGAAATTGCCCTGAAATGCTAGAATAAAAAAGCAAAGTGGAAATAGAAAAAAATCTACCAATCACCACCTGAAAAAGATTCCAGGAGGAAAATTTACAGAACTATCACAGCCAAGTTTCAAAGCTCCCAGGTTAAAGAGAAAAGATTGGAAGCAGCAAGAAAAAAAAAAACAATTTAAATATCATGGAGCTACAGTAAGGATTACAGAAGACATAGCAGCTACTATGTTGAAAGACCATAGGTATTGGAGTACCATGCTCCATAGAATAAAAGAGCTAGGGTTATGACAAGGGATAACTTACCCAAATGATCTTGAATGAAAAAAAAAAAAAGACACAACAAACTCAAAAACTTTCAGGTTTTTGTGACAAAAACCCAGAACTTAAGGGAAAATTTGACATACAAAATCCAGGAGAAATATCAGGTTAACATTAAAGAACAATTATAAGGGACTCAATAAGGTCAAATTGTTTACTTTGTATATATGAAAATATTAACAGTACCCTCATGACTGTTATCAGTATTTAGGTAGTTTGAAAGAAAGATGTGGGCTGAGCTGAGTATGATGAGGTGATTCTAAAAATAGATAGATAGATAGATAGATACATACATACATACACACATACACACATATACACATACATACATACATACATACATAAATAGAAGGCACTGGGTGAGTTGAAGATGGAGGGGTGATATCTAAAAATAAAATTAAGGAGTGAGAGAGGATTATAGTAGGAGAAAGAGAAAGGAATAGGTAGAACAGGGTAAATTATCTCATATTAAACAGACAAAAAAAAAGCTTGTACAGTGGAGGGGAAGTGGGTAAAGGTGAGAGGAAATTAGTGAATCTTGTTCTCATTGTATTTGGCTTAAGGGGAGAATAACACATGCACAATTGGGTATGGAAATCTATCTTACCCTAGAGAAAAATGGGGGGGGTAAGAGAGCAGGGCAGATGATAGAAGGGAGGGCAGATTGAGGGAGGAGATAATCAGAAGCAAACAGTTCTGAAGAGTGACAGGGTTAAAAGAGAGAATAGAATAATTGGGGGGGCAGGACAGGATGAAGGGAAATAGTTTTTCATAACATGACTACTGTGGAAGTGTTTTGTATCACTACACATGTGTAAAATGTATCAAATTGCTTGCCTTCTCAATGAGGGTGGGTGGGGATGGAGGAAGGGAGAAAATTTGGAACTCAAAGTTTTAAAAACAAATGTTAAAATTTGTTTTCACATGCAACTGGAAAATAAGATGTGCAGGCAAAGGGGTATAGAAATCTACAGGAAAATATAAGGGGAAGTGGATAAGAGAAGGGGAGGTGATAGAAGGGAAGGCAGATTGGGGGAAGGGGTATTCAGAATGCATGCCCTCTTGGGGTAGGGGGAGGGGAGAGATGGGGAGAAAATTTGGAACTCAAAATCTTGTGGAAGTGAATGTTAAAAAAAAAAAAGAAACTGACCTGGAAAATAGATCCAGGTGAGACAATTTAAGAATTATTGGACTACTTGAAAGCCATGATAAAAAAAAAAAAGAGCCTAGACATCATCTTTCAAGAAATTATCCAGGAAAACTACCCTGATATTCTAGAACCAGAAGGTAAAAAAAGAAATGGAAAGAATCCACTGATCACCTCCTGAAAGAGATCCCCAGAGGAAAACCCCTAGGGATGTTATAGCCAAATTCCAGAGTTCCCAGGTTAAGGAGAAAATACTGCAAGCAGCCAGAAAGAAACAATTCAAGTATTGTAGAAACACAATCAGGATAATACAAGATTTAACAGCCTCTACACTAAGGGACTGGAGTGCTTGGACTATGATTTTCCAGAGGCCAAAGGAGAGAGGATTACAACCAAGAATCACCTACCCAGCAAAACTTAATAAAATCCTTCAGGGGGAGAAATGAATATTCAGTGAAATAGAGGACTTTCAAGCATTCTTGATGAAAAGATAAGAGCTGAATAGAAAATTTGACTTTCAAATACAAGACTCAAGAGAAGCATGAAAAGATAGGGTGAAGGAGTGACAAGTTCTAAGGGAACCCAGAGCCTCATCTGCCATTCAAGAACAATAGCAGCAGCAAAGAGCCAAAAAGAAGATACCCTGAAACCATACAAAATAATTAAAAGTTACAGAAACAGAAAATGAGTGAAACAATCCAGGTAAGAGACATCAAGATAAGAGACATCAAGGCAAACACCAATGAAAAGCCACAGAATGATCCTCAAGTGGCTGAAACATCTGATGACATGCAAATAGTAGCTCATGTGGAAGATGAAATAAGACCTGAAATTCCAAGAGACATCATCATCTGGATAACTGATACAGTTAAAGAATTTGAGCAAGAATTGAAACTAGTGAGAAGATGCCATGAGTAAATTTAAAAAGAGCTAGCAGTCCTGGGAAGAACTGATGCTAGAATTTGAAGATACCAGAAGAGACCATCAAGACCTTGTTTCAAAGATGCCACATATGGAATGCAGAATTGAAAAACTGAAAGAATTAATTGATGCAGGCTCTGATTCTTATAATCTAGCCACCGCTTACTCATGTTCAGACTCCTGAAGAGTCTGCCCAATATGTTCTAATAAACCTTGTCTTTGGCTGAAAGAAGGCTTGGGTCGAATTTTTTTGGCCAAGACCCACGTGTTTTGATTTTGGGGTCCCAGTACCCCTGAACCCCTAAACTGCATCATTTTGGTGGCCCGTATGGGGAAACTGCCTAACCCCAAGTTCTTCTCCAGCCAAGACTGGAAAGTATGTAAGCATCTCCCTTCCACTCCTTTCTTGCTCTGCAGTTGGGATTGCTCTCCAAGCACCAAGACTTGGAGGTGCTTTCCTGGCAGACAGTTATGAGGCTGTCTCGTACTCAGCCTGAAGCTCTCAGGCTCTTGGTCCACTAGTTTGGTTCAAGGCCATGGACCTGGGTACACCTTCTGCAGCATAGAGTACAAGGATGGACAACCTATCTGGAAGTGTATGCTCAATTCTGTTAATTCCCTCAGTGCTAGGGAATTGGGGAAAACTGCAGTTGCTTTTTGGTTCCCTGAGGTTTACTTACTCCCTTCCCTCTGCACCTCTGAATCCTCCTTTATGGAGGTTACAGGGAAAGTTAGAACAGCTAAAAATATCTTGGCATATTCTGGAGGTTTTGTGATTGATCATTAAGGAGTTTTGAAACATCTACACAACCTGCTCACTCCCTTCCCTTGAGTCAAGAGGGTATCTGTTAACCCCTCTCATAGGAAAAGAGAGTTTTACCCCCTTACCTCTCACCTTTGATTTCAGCCTCCCCCACCTGGGAAAGGAAGGAGGGGGGAGGGACAGCAGCTCAACCTTTGCCTGGAAGCATCACCCAGGTTCAGCACATCCTGCTCAAGGTAAAGAAACTGGCCTCTGAACTTGGGTAAGCAAGCTCTTCTAAATTTGTAGTTTTAACTGTTAATGATCAGGTGTTGATTGTCTGTGTAAAGTAATTTGGAAGTGCATTTAACAAAACTGAAGTCACCTGATTGGTAATGGGTTTGTTTCAAGTATCAAATTGGTGAACTTTCTGTATCAGTTATGTCAAGCAACTTTTCATAATTTGGTTACTGCTAAAATAATTTAGCTATTGTTGATTATTGTTTTAATGTGTAAACTAGCCAAAAAGTTTGTTTGGGTTATGCATGGCTTGCTGAGAATTTGCAAGTGTGTAGAAATCTCTAATGATTGGCTTTTTACACCAGGACAAATTTAAGTTTGAGATGTAAATCTCGGAAAAGTTTTCTTAAACTGTGATTAGTAAAGCTTGCTGTTTGAAGTAAAAGCTCATAGGATTTTATTTTGAGTTGTCTGATGGGTCATAATCCATTGATAATCAATAATCCACCATCTGAGAGAAATGCCACAAGATACTCAGAGAAGGTGATACTGGTGGGAAGTCAGCATTGGGAAAAGCTGAGAGGACAATTATAGCCTCAGTCTAAGATGGGATCCTCCTGGCTCAGTTTCCCCAGTATGTTCCTTTGAAAGGCAATGTTACCCACCTGGCTATTCCTGAGTCTAGCTATGAGGTGGATTTGATACAGCATGGTTGGAAAACTGAATTATCTGAATCCAAACAGAGCTAAGGATGTTTTATCCTCTCAAAGGTGGGCCCTAAATCTAGTCCCTGCTTTATATCTGGGCCCTGCAGTTTTTCTGTCAGATTTATGTCTTCTAGACTATAGGCCATTCACCTATAGTTGGTAGCAAACAGTGAGTACCAGCCAATGTTCCCCCATGGCTCCCTGGATGCAGCCTGTGCTCTGTTCCAGTCAACCTCCTCTTTGGGACCCCCAAGGGGGGCAGGGACAACCCTATTCCCCTTGTCAGCAGGAAGCAGTTTCAGAAGCTGAGACCTTCGCCCCTTACTCCGAGAGAATTTGGGTCCCATTTGTTTGAGGGGGGAATGATGGGATTGGGATTTGGGCCTCAGAAAGGAAAAACCCTGGACTCTGGCATTTGCCTGAGGCTATAATCCCATCAACTGGCCTTTCACTGTGGCTACACCCAATTTCCCCTCCCTGGTCTTGCCTCCCTCTGGCCCCAGGTCGCTTCCCACCCTCGGTAATTCTATTACCTTGTGGACTACTTGGCCACTCCTAGATCCCTCCCACAGTCTTTCTGTATATAAGGTCCATCTTGTCTCCATTAAGATACTCTGATTCTTAAAATCTAGCCACTGCTTAGATTCTTATAATCTAGCCACTCCTTACTCATGTTCGGACTCCTGAAGAGACTGCCCAATATGATGGATGTTCTAATAAACCTTGTCTTTGGCTGAAAAAAAAAAGAATTAATTGATGTAAACAACAGAAGACTTCATGCCATGGAAACCAAGATTACTGAAAACATAGCAGAGGTGGAAAAAGAAGCTGAAAAAAACAACTGAGCTGCTGAAAGAGTTGGAGAAGATTCAGCAACAAGTGAACAGCCTAGAAGCTAGATCCAAATGCAGCATTACTGACATCTTGGAAAACTTGTAAGAAATTTCTATTTGGCAATGTATTTCTTTAGATTAGTAAATTCCCATCAGCAACATAGCCTTTCAAGCATCAAACTTAGTTATTTTAGTCAGTTCATCTTCTTACAATAAATGTTCTAGTCAATTCAGTTTTCTGATTGATGAAAGCAAATGACCATTGATGTCATACTTTTTCTTGCAGTGTCCAAAGAAAAAATTCCTAATGTTAAAAAAAAAAAGAAAAACACAGAAATATTTGGACTTATGAGGGAAGACACTATCTACCTTCATGAAAGAGATAAGAGCAAATAAGCATAGTACAGTCTTACATATTTGCATATGTGTGTATATATGTATATATGTGTATGTTTATAGATATCTGTGCGTATGTGTATATGTGTGTATGTGTGTATCCATGCTTAATTGTAGCCTTCTTTAGGGTGGAAGGAATGGGCAAAATAAAATGAAAAGCACACAGCAAAGAACAAAAGAAAACCAAGAAAGTAAAGAAAAGCTAGGCAGCTTTGGAAACAATGTGTAGTATTTATTATATAGGTTTTCTTGAAATGGATATTTATTGTTTTATTTTGAATCCTCTCTTATGGTGTGCTGTGTACATGGCAAAGTTTTTTTTTAATTTTAATTTTTTTATTTTGTATTTAAGTTTAAATTTTTTAAAAAATTACACACACAAACACAGAAAGAGAGATGGAGACAGAGAAAGAGAGAGAGAGAGAGAGAGAGCCACTGCCATCTCCCTTGCTTTCGTCTAACTTACACCTGAAATTTTTTTATATGTGTTATTTTCTCCATTAGAATGTGAGCTTCTTGAGAGCAGGAATTACCTAATTTTTCTATTTGTATCCTCAGTGCTTAAGACAGTATTTTGCACATAAGATCTTAAGAAATGCTTTTTCAGGGGCAGCTAGGTGGCGCAGTGGATAGAGCACCAGCCCTGAGGTCAGGAGGATCTGAGTTCAAATCAGGCCTCAGACCAAACATGACACTTACTAGTTGTGTAACCTTGGGCAAGTCACTTAACCCCAATTGCCTAAAAAAAGAAATACTTTTTCATTCATTCATGCATTTATTACATGTGTGTTTGTCTCATCTCCACCAGATTTTAAGTTTCTTGAGAACATGTACTATGCTTTTTATACATTTATTTTCTCCATAGAAATTAGCATACCTCTAGCACCTAAGAGGTCCTCAAGAAATACTTTTGAAACTTCTGCTTCCAGGAGCCAAGATGGCAGAGTAAGAGGTAAGTCACTCTTCCCTCCCTTATTAACCTCTGAAAGCCCAGAAAATATGACCCCAGGAAAAAAACCCTGGAACACCTAAACCAGAAGAAAGATGGAGTGCAGCAGTCCAGTAACCCAGGTAGATTGAGGAGTTAACAGAAAAGGCCCCTCTTACATTGGGGGAAGGGGAGCAGTACAGAACAAGAGCCATCCCAGCAAGCTAGTAGAAAGCCCCACATCAGCATTATAGGAGGAGATCTTAAAACCCTGGTGGTGGAGCAGACAAACACCAACACCTGGACCCCCAAGTGCCTCACCAAAGGTGGGGGAACTGGTGGAAACCAGCTTGGAAAACCACCTGGGTATTTTACAACTACTGAGTCTCTCAGTGCCTCAGCAAAACTAAGGGAGTCAATGCTCCAAAGGTCCCCAGGCAGATAAATACCCTAAATATCCATCTGAAAGGAGCTGAAGAAAGTGAAAGGAAAGGAAAAGCAGGCAACTTCCAGGGGCCAGACTACCCAATCGCATACATAGAGTTCCAGTGTTGCTGATTCCAGCCCAACACCAGATAAGCTGCCAGAACCAGTCTCCAACTGCCAGCACTGGAGGCCCCAGCACACAAAGCTAGTAACCAGGCCATAGGCTCCCAACACAAGAAGCCTGTGGCAGTGCCCTCTGCTCTCCAGCAGGAGGAGTTCAGTATCTTTAAAGGCCTGGAAACAAGCAAACACCATGAGCAAAAAGAAACATACAATGGATTTGTATTATGGGAAGAGTGAAGATCAAGGCAGAAATTCTGAAGAGGACAACATTGTCAGCAAATCCACATCTGGAACCTCAAAAGGGAATATGAACTGGTCAGAAGCCCAAAAAGCCTTCTTAGAGGAGCTCAAGAAGGATTTATAAAGTCAAATGAGAGAGGTAGAAGAAAAAATGGGAAAAGAAATGAAAGGTATGCAAGACAGAATCAATACCTGGAAAAGGAAGGACAAAAATTAACTATAGAAAACAAGTCCTTAAAAAAATACAGTTGGCCAACTGGAAAAAATGTTCACTGAAAAAAACAAGTCCTTAAAAATACAATTGACCAAATGAGGAAGAGGAAAACAATTTGTTAATAAGTAGAATTGGGCAAATGGAAGCTAATGACTCTGTAAGAGAGCAAAAATCAGTCAAACAGAAACAAAAGAATGAAAAAAAGATGAAAATGTAAAATACTTCATTGGTAAAACAACTGACCTGGAAAATCAATCCAGGAGAGACAATTTAAAAATTATTGGTCTACCTGAAAATCACGATGAAAAAAAGAGTCTGGACAGTATGTTTCAGGAAATCATAAAGGAGAACTGCCCTGAAGTCCTAGAACCAGAGGGTAAAATAGCCACAGCTAGAAAGAAACAATTTAAATATCATGGAACCACAGTCAGGATTACACAGGACCTTGTAGCTTCTACATTAAAAGACTGTAGGGCATGGAATATGATTTTCTGTAAGGCAAAGGAGCTTGGATTACAACAAAGGATCAACTACCCAGTGAAAATGAGCATAATCTTTCAGGGGAGGAGATTGATATTCAATGAAATTGGAGACTTCCATACCTTCCTCATAAAAAGACCAGAGCTCAACAGAAAATTTGATTTTCAAATACAAGACTCAAGAGAGACATAAAAAGGGAAATGGGACAAAGAGAAACAACATGTTATTAATAAAGGCAAACTGTTTATATCCCTACAAGTGAAAATATCACTTGTAACTTGAGAACTGTATTGTTATTACACCATGTTAAAGGGGAATACATAAAGGGGGTGGGTATAAATTGACTTTGATGTAATAATAAAAAAAAATAATCAAGTGGGTTAAATGGATCCAAGTAAGTGGATTAATCTGATATAACTCAGAAAATGTACTGAGAGAAAAGGGAAGGAGGAGGCAGACAAGAGTAAATTACATTACAGGAAAAGGCACCAAACCGATTAAAGCAGAGGGAAAGAGGGGAGGGAAATAGTACTGTTTGAACCTTACTCTCATCAGATTTGTCTCAAGAAGAGAATAACATAATCAGTTAGGTGTATAGAAATCTAACATGCCCTATAGGTAGTAGGAGGGAAAAGGAGAAAGAAAAGGGAGTAGGGATAGAAGGGAGGGAAGAAGTAGTAAAGATAAAGGGGAAGAAAGGGGAGGGGGCTAATAGATGGGAGGTGGGACTGAGGGAGGTGTGGTCAAAAGCAAAACATTAGGGAGGAGGGAAAAAGAAAGGAGAAAGAAAAGTATAAACAGGCAAGGGGGGAGGATGGAAGGAGAGATAAAGACAATAATCATAACTGTGAAAGTGATTTATAAATGTAATGAAATACTATTGTGCTATAAGAAATGATGAACAGGCAACAGGCAGACTTCAGAAAAAACCCAGAAAGACTGGTATGGTTTAATGCTGAGAGAAGTGAGCAGAACCAGGAGAACATTGCACACAGTAACAGCCAGGTTGTGCAATGACTAATGTTGATAAATTCAACCCTTCTCAGCAATACAAGGATCTAAGACATCTTCAAAGGCCTCATGATGGAAAATGCTATCCACATCCAAAGAAAGAACTATGGAGTTTGAATGCAGATCGAAGCATACTATTTGCTATTTTTTCTCTTCTGTAGTGTTTTGTTTCCTCTTTCTGGCATTTCCTCCTATTAGTTCTAATTCTTACTTACAACATCACTAATGTGAAAATGAGTTTAATAGGAATGTATATGTATAGCCTATACCAGATTGCATGCCATCTTGGAGAAGGAGGTAGGGACAGAGGGAGAAAAATTTAAAACTCAAAAGCTTATGAAAGTGATTATTGATAAATCAAAATTATATATATATATGAAATGGTACTTCCAAAAATTAAAAAAAATATATTTTGGATTAATTGGTTAGAAATTGAGATAATTTCTCATGAGATACCCAAATGTTATGAACTCCTCAACAAAGTTCTTGTCATAGCTCAGGTGTGGAGAGTAATCCTAACAATAATCTTATACTTAAATGTCTCCTCTGTTTGTGAAAAACCATTTTTTTCTTTAGTATCTTTTCTGCTATTTAAGTATTCTGAAGAGGATTCTATCTTTACATGATGGGTGGTGCTCTTATCTTGTAAATCACTGAAGTGGAAGGACAGTTTGTCTTCACCACTGTAAAAAGCATAAATAGTGTAAAAGCATCAATTCTTAAAATAAATCCATTACTCTGAACAAATATTTATCTTGCTCCTCCTATAGATGGCATGCCTATTCTGACAGTCTGAAAGCACTGAGAATTTTCCATTAGGTGTGGCATCAATCAGAGCTTCCCCTTTCTGGTGTGGCCAGGTCTTTTATCTGGGCAGAGCTCTCCCCTTTGAGAAGAGGGCAAATTAAACTTAAAAAGTGCAGAAGAAGGAAACACAGAAAGATAATAAGAATATGGGCTACAGGCAATAGGGAGAAAGCAAGGAAAGGGGATGGGGAACAAAACAAATGGAAAAAGATTATCAATACAAATAATTCTTGACTGAGCTGTAACTAGTGAATTTTGCACTTGACTAAATTATCTGTGGTAGGAAGAAGAGTGAGTGGATATGCAACTATGAGACATGGCATTACTAGATTGCTGAAGAAGGAAACATACTTTAGAATGAGGCCATAGCTATTGCCACCACTGATGTCCAGGTTGACATGGAAGAAAACATGCCCTGGCCTGGTCCCATCAGCACCCTATGAATTTCTCATCATGGAGCAAAACTCCAATCAAATTGCCCTAATTCTAGCTGTGATCTTTAGCCTCTATCCCCAGTCCTTTTTTAAATATAAGATAATGAGAATGAGAATGATGGTGACATCAACAACAACAACATCACATAGCTAGCATTTATATAGCATTTACTATGTGTGAGGCACTGTGCTAAGTGCTTTACAAACATTATATCATTTGATCCTTATGATAACCCCGGGAAGTATTATCCCATTTTACAGATGAAGAAACTGAGGCAAAAGAGGGTTATGTGATTTGCCCAGGGTCACACAAGTAAAAAGTATCTGAGGCGGGATTTGAATTCAAGTCTGATTCCAGCATCAATACTCTATCCACTGTGCTTCCTAGTTGCTTCTAAAAATATATAGCTCTTAGTCTTTACTAGGTACTAAACTTTGCAGTTTACAAATACGATCTCATTTTATTGAGATGAATACCAAGGCAGTTGCTTTTTCACTTTCCCATATTTTCTTGTCCTTGAGGCCCAGATTTTTGAAGAACTCCCCACTGTAGTCATAGAGACTTACATCACTTAGCAAACCAGGAATTCAGTAAATCTCACATAATCATTAAACTTTTTAGCCTGGTACTTAAGGCTTTCTACAACTGAGCTCTAATCTACCTTTCCAGACCTATTCCACAAGATGCCCCTGCACACACTATCTCACCCAAATCAAAGGATTAATTCTTCTCAAATTGTGGTCTCCATCTCTGAAGATGCAGGCCAACCTCTATCTCTGGAATATACCTTCTTTTCATCTCAATCTCTTTCATTCCTTTGAGATTTAGTTCACCTGCTTCTGTCTCTATGCATCCTTTCCCCATCTCCTCATTTGAATATGTTGTTGTTTCTCAGATTTTTGCAAAGCACTTTGTTTGAATCTTTTCTTTACCTCAATCACATTCTATTGTTCAGTCATGTCTAACTCTTTGTGACCCTATTTGAGGTTTTCTTGGCAAAGATACTGGAATGGCTTGCCATTTCCTTCTGCAGCTCATTTTACAGCTGAGGAAACTCATGTGGTTAAGTGATATGCTCAGGGTCACAGAGCTAGTAAGTGTCTTAGGCCAGAACTGAATTTAGGATGATGAGTCTTCCTGACTCCAGATCCATGACAGTGTCACCTAGTTGCGCACTCTTAGGAAGACCTGGGTTCAAATAATATATCAGACCTTTACTAGCTGTGAAATGGGATTAATAATGGCACTTTATCCACTGCACTACCTAGCTGCCCTCTGTCACATTCTATCTTGTATTATATTTTGTCTATCATGTCAGGTTTCCCTCTAATAGTCTATTTAAAATGAGCTGGAGAAGGAAATGGCAAACCACTTCAATATCTTTGCCAAAAAAATCCCAAATGAGTCATGAAGAGTTGGACAAAACTAAACAAAAAACACCACCGACATCTGGTAAGTGCCTGAGGCAGGATTTGAATGCAGGTCTTGCTGATTCCAAGCCCAACATTCTACTAAGCCACTTAACTTCATTTAACTTATCAAGGAATCAATCAACAAAGAGTTTGCTTTAAGTTACATTGGTGAGTAAAAGACATATAAAAGAAAATATAGGATAGCCACTTAGGAACAAGGAGTAATGTTAGCTGATGATTGAGAAAACACAAAACTCCATTCCTGTTTTCCCTTTCATTTCTCTGTCAAAGAAAAACATCTTTGAACTGGAAGGACAGATCAGAATGGCTAAGAGTCCCAGAGGGACTCAATCTTAAGGCTGTGACTCTAACTCAAATTTCCTTCTACACTAGTCTTTCTAATTTGTTATGCCTCATTTGATGAGAAGAGTATTAGGAATTTAAAAGTATAGCATAGAACTTCTCTCTAACCCTTTCTCAGAAGCAAATAGATTCTTGAATTATTCTTCTTGCTTCCAAGCTCACCTAATGCAGTAAAGCTAGCTATTTTCAACATGGTATTTTTTGAGATACACCTAAAATGACTTCTTGCGCCAAAATATCCCTTATCCTTGACTGCTAAATAGTTTGATATTCTATTATTTAATATTCATCCCTTTTCAATAAGATATTGCCATCTTTAGAATTACCCCCTTCCAACACACACAACACACACACACACACACTCACACACACACTTAGACAAATTATCCTGAGATGGAGAAGAGCACTCATTTGTTTCTTATACAGAGACATATAGACATACACACACACACACATGAATCTGTCTATATGTATATATGTGTAAATTATCCCGAGATGTGTTCTGTTTTGTTATATATTCATATAGATGTATACATGTCCATATGTATATATGTAGATGAGCATATATATGTATACATATGTGTATTTGTAAATTATCCTAAGTTGGAGAAGTGAACTCATTTTTTTGCTCTTAGTTGTTGAAGAGTACTCCACCCTGACCCGCATCCCTATGACTTCCCTTGAAGCCTTACCATCACCACCATGCTGTGTTTGATCAGGAGCAAAGGAAACAGAAGTTTTGATGAAGGGCAGGGAGACAATAAAAGAATAAGTTCCAACACACAGGCAATTGCTGAGTGACAACAGTGATAAGTATACAGGGAGAGTGTTCCAGAAATTTTCGGGTAACATGAGAACATTGGGCAAAAGAAAGATATAGTCTCTTTAAGGCAAAGAACAGTGTGACTATCTCCTCTTTATTCCTGAAAATTCTTTTTTAGTCCAAACTAAAGTCTCTTTGGCTTTCAATCATACTGTTTATTCATGTCAAACTTGCAACCCACTGCTTTCTAAGGGATAGTGGAAGAGGAATATGCTGAGAGAGAGGAACAGTGAGACCCAAAGGGTCATTGCCCTCTCTGTTTCACAGTCCTTCTAAAGTCCAATCCAAACTATTGAAGGGGCTGCTTGAATTTGCCACATCAGTAGTTGAGGCCTTTAAATATTGTTGACATATGAAACATATTAAGAACCAGAAAGGCCAATGACATTGACTGATCTTGAAACAGACAAGTGAAGAAATTAAATGATATTTTGCCTAACATTGCCTTTTTAAAACCCCAAATGTTTTTGTTGCTATGTAAATAAAATTGATTGAGCCCAGAGCTGCACAGTGAAACTGATTGGGGTTTTCTAAGGAAGACAAGTCATGTTAATTTGCATGAATGTCTGTAATTCTGGGGGGTGGAATTTATTCTTGTAGCTTTCCTGGAAGAAAATGGAATGTTATAATTTTGTTTTGGATCAAATGATCAAAAGTCGTTCTGTGGGGAGATGAAAAACTGTGAAACTTGGGAATAACTGAATAAAATTAAGCAGCCATTCAGGTGTTGGAAAAGAAAGGCCATGCCTGCAAACTTTTGTGATCCTACTTGGTTTTCTGTGTACATATTGTGAATATGGGGCAAAATATAGATAATGATACAAGAAATTGATAGAAGTAGATAGATAGATAGATAGATAGATAGATAGATAGATAGATAGATAGATAAATGATAGATAATTGAAACAAATACTCTCCATTTTATCCTTGACAATTTAACTAGGAAAGGCTATATTTGGACTAAGTACTAAACAGGTTTCAAACTAAAATGAAGTCACTCAAGAGTCATATTCAGAAGCTGTGTGACCATGGGCAAGTCACTTAACCCTGATTGCCTCAGAAATTATATTCAGATAGGTTTGGGAATCTTGGCCACACCTTGGGGATTATTTGTGAATTATGGAGCAAGTTAAAAAGGAACTTAATTCCAGATATTAAAGCGCCTTTGCCTTTCCAGCACATCCTAGAGGAGGAACTGCTTGGGGATACAGAGAAGTCTCAGCTTTGGCTTTGGCCAGCTTTCCTCCCCTTCAGATCTGTACAGAAGAAGGATCTTGTGAGCACTAAATGGTCTGAAGGATGTTGGACCACCTATCTTCCCCTGGTGTCCTATCATTGTACATCCTGGGACAACAGTGACTCCCATCTTCCCACCAGTGTGCTAGCTACATGCCTAAGATAGATGATCCCACCAGTGTACTAGCTACATGCTTAAGATAGATGGTAGCAGTGTCTGTATCAAGAGCCAAGGAATGTGTAGATTCATGAATTTTTAAGGAGCCAAGGAAAGAAACTACACTATGTCTAAATAGAACTCTTGAACATGTAATGAATGGGAGAAATATACTTCTATCACCAGGAGCTGTGTGACCCATTTGCCACATGTGTTTTCTAGGCTTGAGTCCATTTAACCCTAGGCTCTTTACATACTTGTGGGATATTATGTCATAGACATTTGGTAATGGGATAAACATATCAATAGTTCTTATTATAGTTTTGGCAAATATTAGCTCTCTAAAAGCCACTTAAGATTGACTAATTTAATTGATTCTTAACTGATAATCTTGGGGAGAAGCATACCAGGGGAGACTTGAGTTGATGACATTTGAAAATTATCCCCTCACTCCTTCAGGGAGCCATCTGGAATTGTGAGGAAAAGGTGCAGCCAAAATTTGAGAACCTGCCTTATCAGAGTGGGATTCAGGATAAGGAAGTCCCAGGGTTTTCATTGTCTGCATTAACAGTCATGGATGATGAGTCCAGAGACGTGATATAAATAGAATGGTGCTAAAGAACATCTCCATCTGGTTAACAATTTGCGGCAGGGTCAGTGGTGCAAGTTAGCTCAGATAAGCTTCCAAATGTTTGAATTCCTAGCCAAAGATCATGGTAAAGCTATTCAAAAGCCTTGGCATCCTTTTTCAGCTGCTTGGTAGCTTCTCTCTTTTTTTTCTGTATGTTCATTGATCCTCTCATTTCTCATTTTAACCTTGTCTTTTCTGGCTCTTTTACCCTTATCTTCCTGCATCAAATAAACCTTCATTAGTGGCTGAAAAAATGAAAGGCAGACTGTAGGTTTGGGATTTTCTCTGTTGCAATTTTCTACATTAAAATCCCTCAAATTACTGAATTTCCTAAGACAGTGAATTGAAAATTGAGGGGATGCCCATTAAATGGGGAATGGTTGAACAAGTTGTGGTATATGAATGTAATGGAATACTATTGTGCTGTAAGAAATGATGAGCAAGCAGACAACAGAAAAATCTGGAAAGATTTGTATGGACTGATGCGGAGTGAAATGAGCAGACACCAAGAGAACGCTGTACACAGTAACAGGTATGTTGTGTGATGACTAACTTTGCCTTAGCTCTTCTCAGTAATGCAAGGATCTAAGACATCTCCAAAAGTCTCATGATGGAAAATGCTATCCACATCCAGAGAAAGAACTATGGCGTTTGAATGCAGATCAAAGCATACTATGAGGAAAACCCATGAGAATATCATAGTCAAATTCTGAAACCCCCAGCTCAAGGATAAAATATTATGAGCAACAAGGGGAAAATAAAAGACAATTTACATATGGTAGTGTCACAATTAGAATCACACAAGACCTAGTAGTGGTGACACTAAAAGACCACAGGTCTTGGAACACTATATATCAAAGAGCAAAACAACTGGGGTTCCAGCCAAAAATATGACAGCCAGCAAAGTTAATCATAATACTGAATAAAAAAAAGGATATTTAATTGACTGTCAGATTTTCAGGACTTTGTTAAAAATAAACAAGCAAACCTTGAACTTAATAGAAAATTTGACATACAAGAGCCAAGAGAAATATAAGGTATGTATCAAAGACTAATTACATGTGACTCTATAAAGACAGACTGTTTACCTTTTATGTATGTATAATGTAAAATGTATGAATAAGATTGTTATTAGTAATTGGGTAGTTTGTTAAAAAGACTGGGGTAGACCTGAGTATGATATGACTTTAAAAAGTAAAACCATTTAGGAACTGCTAAAAAGAGTAATTATTTTATACAAATGAGGTGTGAGAGGAAGAACTGACACAGAGGAATTAGATAGGGGAGGAGTTAGTTCTGGGAACCTATTTGCATCAGGAATAAGTTCTAGAGGGATTAATATACATGTTGAGAAGAGTATAAAAGTCTTCTAAATTCAGAAAGAAATAAAACACTAAGGGGATAGGGAGTGGAGAGAAGATAAGGGAAGGATCTCCAGAGGGGAGGGTGAGGGAATATCTTAAAGGTGGGGTATAGAAGGGTGTTAAGATTAATGGGAATGGGAGAACAAAGGAGGGATCTTTAGAGGGGCTTGTGAGGGAATAGGTCAGAGGGGAGTATAGGGGGATGTTTAGATTTAAGTGAATGGGAAGATGAGGGAGGGGTCCTTGGAGGGTGGCAAGGTTAAATAATAGGAGGGTAAAGTAGATGGTAGCAGCAAAATAGAGGAGTTAAGAGGGATAGGAAATAAGAGATGCACAAACATAAAAAAAGGTCAGAAGTAGAATTTGTGAGGGAAAGTATATGTCTATATATGTATACATATATTTATGTGTATATAAGTACATGTATACATATCTATATATACATATATCTAGACTTAATTATAGACTTAATTGTGGGAAAGGGAATAAAGAACAAAATAAAAAGTGCACAACAGAGAACGAAAGAAAACTTACAAGGAATTAAAGAAAAGATGGAGAGCTCTCAACACAATACATAGTACTTATAATATAAGCTTTCTTGAAATGGAAATTTGTTGCTATATAGTTTGAATCCTCGCATGTCCTGCTTTGCACATGACATGCTTTTTTCTTATTATGTATTTAAGTTTCAATGTTTAAGTTTATAATATGTTTCTTTTTCTTTTCTTATTGTCTAAGTTTCAATAGTAATTTTAAAAAAGAATGTAAGCACTTTGAGACAAACTTTGGGCAAGCACTTTGGGCAGCTGTGTGGTACAGTGGATAGGGTGCTGGGCTTGGGATCAGGCAGACATGAGTCCAAATCCATTCTCAGAAATTCACTAGATGAGTGTGCCTGGGCAAGTCATTTAACCCTATTTGCCTTAGTTTTCTGAGCTGGAAAATGAAATGGTGAACCACTTCAGTGTCTATGCCAAGAAAACTCCAAATGAGGTCACGAAGAGTTAGACACAACTGAAACAACCGAACAAATGTCTCAGTTTTCAATTTGCGCAGTAGTTGGCAAAGTAAATGTTCATTCATTCCTTCATCTCTAGCTATTTCAAAGATGAGGAAACTGAAGTTCAATGAAATGCTGAAGTACATACAAGCAGTAAGTAGCAGATGCAAATGGTAAACAAGGTCTTTCTCATGCCAAAGTCTTTACATTTTGTATTCTACCACAGTGCTGATCATTTAGCATTAATATATTATTTGATGAAATACACACACAAATATCATTAATGTATATATGGATCTATATCAATGATGATAGTTAAGTTTTATGAAACAAAAATGAAATGAATATTCAACATTTTAATTGAATAAAATTAAATACTGTACACATTACTCTTTCATGTGTTAACATTGGGGAAAAGACAGAAAGACCATTTAAGAATTCAAATTTCTATTCATAATAAATTGATAAGCTGTTTCATAGATATTAAAATCAATGTCAGAATCAATTTAATCTGAGAAACCAAGTATAGTAAATAGAATACTTTTCTCAGGGTCAGGAAGACCTGAGTTCAAATCCAGCCTCTGATATACATTAATTTTGTTTGTGACCTTTGCCAAGCTATTTAACTTTTATATGCCTCATAAGGACAACTCCTAGAACACATAGACTGTGTGCAAGGCACTGGCATACAAAGAAAGGGAAAACATGAAAGAAATTCTACACACAGATGTTTGGAGGTTCCACAGTATTGTTAGATAACAGAGAATTTGGTGTAGAAGAACCTGTGCTACCTTGAGCAAATCTCTTAACCTTTCTGGTCCTCAGTTTCCTCATCTGTAAAACAGACATTTCTAACTCCTTCTAAATGTAAAGAAGGTGGAGCAGTGGATAGAGTGGTGGGCCAAGTCGGGAAGGCTGATCTTCCTGTTTGCCTCAATTTCATCTGTACAGTGATCTGGAGAAGGAAATGGCAAACCACTCCAGCATCTAGGGTCACAAAGAGATGAACTTTACTGAAAATTACTGAACAACAACAAAGTCTTAAGGCCATTTATAACTCCAAATCTAGGATCCTGTGCTACTAAATTCCCCACAATGAACAAAGCAGAATAGTGTAGTAGGTATAGCAACTGACTTAGATACATAAAGTTCTGGGTTTGATTAAACATCACCTTTGACCACTAATAGCTGTGTGACCACAAGCAAACATTTTAAACTGTCTGAGCCTCAGTTTACTCATATATAAAATGGGAATAATAATGCCTATAATAGCTACTTCCTAGGATTATTGTTAGGCTCAATTGACAAAATGTATGTTACATTCTGTACAAAATTTAAAGAACAATATAAACAAATTATTGCTATTGTTATTCACAAATTCCCATACAGTGAAAAGCTAAGGATTACTTCTTTTTTTAAAAAATGCTTTCTTGTGCCAGTTCCACTCTTAACATGTATCATATCTTCGCATATTAAAAATGATATTCTAGAATCAAAGGACTTGGGTTCAAATTCTGCCTTTGCCTCTAAAGGTTACTACTTGTGTGACTTAGGCAAGACATTCAATGTCTTTTTTCTTCAGTTGTCTCATGTCTAAAGTGAGGAAGTTGCACTAAGTGATCTCTGGGATCCCTTCCAGATTTTTATTTATGGTCCTATGACTCTGAAGATTGCCATTCACTTGTGGATAGGGCTGAAAAGCTCCCTGCCTTCCTCTCTCAATAATAATAATAATAATAATAATAATAATAATAACAATACCAATAACAATGATAAGAAGCTAACATTTATATAGCACTTACTATGTGCTAGGCAATGTGCTTAGTGTTTTATAAATATTATTTAGTTTGTTCCTCACAAATGGAAGCTGGATGACAGGCCCAAGGTCATATAGCTAGTAAGTGCCTAAAGATGGACATAAAATCAGGTCTTCCTGATTTCAGGCCCATTTTCCTATTCACTGTGTCATATAGCTGTCCTGAATCAATCAATCTATCAATCAATACATCAATTACTGCCTGAGGCAGTTAGGTGACACTGTGGATAAGAGTTTCAGACTTTGAGTCAGAAAGACTTGATTTCAAATAAATCACTTCTCAGATACTTACTGTCTCTGTGACCCTGAGCAAGTTACTTAACTTCTCTCTTAGCTTGTCTCTATCTTAGCTTGTCTCTATCTGTAAAATGATAGTTGACTCAGAGAGTTGTGAAAGTCAAATTAAACACATGTACAGAGCTTTGCAAACCTTTAAGTGCAATAGCAATTCCAGTTATAGTGATAATCTACAATAAAGTTTATCTTGGTGCTTGTCTAGATTGGCCAGTAGATGGCAGCATCTCTGAATTTAGTCCATATATTTAAAGGAAACTTACTTTCAGTATTTTCCCAAGGACTGATGTTTTTGAATGCTGAGAGACAGCATGAGGTTTAGTGCATAGGTCAGGAGACTTGATCTTTATTCCTTCATCCACTCCTGAATACATTTAGATAAATAAATAGAGGTCAGTCACTTCACCTTTGTGCTTCTTAGCCTTCTCAATTGGAAACTGGGAAAAACGTAACTGCCTATTCTCATCTTCATCATGTGGATCTTGTAAGGTTAATCTAACCACAAAGTAATTTCAATTACTTCAAGAAAGCTTCTGCACAACTTTACTGTGTTTGCTATTCACCATAAATGGCAGGCCAATTTTGGGTTGGACTTGACAAAAATGAATTTTCTACCCAACAAATTGTTGTGAAGCAACAAGCTTGTAAAAGTTTTCAATGCTTTGATGTCAAAGCATTGTAAAACAATGTAAAAGAACATTGTAGAATTAAATAACTGGTATACAATTTCAAGATACAGAATTACTTTTGCATCCATGGAATTAAGATGATCTATGAGGTCCCATGCAACTTGACAATTGCAAGATTAAGTGTAAAGCCTTGGTTAATATCCAAATTAATTATCAACCATAGATTCTTAGTACAGATTCAGACCAATTCAATAATTTTCACTTCAGTACACTTTTTAATATAAACAAAATCCTGCCTGCTACAAAAAGCTATTAATATGATTTTGAATTTTAATAGGCTGGTATATAAGTTCATGAACAGATCCATCCTTCAAAGTCCACTTTAGTCCTTATTGACTAATCATCCATATCACACCCTCTAGCTATTGGTGTTGTCCAAGTCTCTGTCATGTGCTCTTTTCTGTGTCCATAATCTCTTTCTTGGTGACCTCATCAATTTTCATGAGTTTAATTATTGTCTCTCTCAGATTTATACATCCAGACCCAATCTCTACCCTGAGCTTTAGTTCCATATCATCAATTGATTATCTGATATCTAAACTGAACTTTTTCTCTTGCCCCCAAAGGTACTTTTTTTTCAAACTTCTTTATTTCTTGACTTTTAACTCTTTGTTAAAGTAGGGCTCTGCTTCTAGGGTGGAGGTCACACTGTTCCAAATTTCAGGGATTTTGTACAGCTGTTTTCAGAGATACTTCTAGTGACCTATAAGTTTTTCAGTTCTTCCAAAGTGGTATGATCTAAGGAGAGATGTTTACTCTTCTCCTGCCCTGTGGTCTGATCTGTGAGTGACCACAAACACTCTTTTCTGCCCTGGAACTGTGAGAAGGGTCCCCCCTCCACTGTAGCCACAAGCTCTGCTATGCTAGTGCTCCTCCTGTCCCTGCGACTGCCACCTGAGGCTGTGACCCAGATCCAAGTATGGGCCAAGCAATAGAGTCCTGCCACAGTGCTAGCAAAAAGACCTTTGTAATATCTTTCTGACCAGTTGTTTGACTCCTTTACCATCTGTGGGCTGAGAGCTCTGGAAGCAGCCATTGCCAAATGCTGATTCAGTCACTCTCAAGGATTGCTCCTGATTTGCTGTGGCCTGGGTTGTGCACTGCACTCTCACCCAGGTGTGACCGACCTTTCCTGCTGACCTTCTAAGTTGTCTTTGGCATCTGTGGGATGAGAGGTCTGGAAACCAGCACTGCTGCCAGTGATTCAATCACCTGCTGTCTGCTACTGGTTTGCTAGTGCCCAGTCTGCAAGGGGAAGGACTGTACTAGACAGTACCTGTCTCTCTTCCTCATGCAACAGACCTTTCCTGCAGACATTCTAAGTTGTCTTGGCCTGGAAATTTGTTTCATTCAATCTTTGTGTGGGTTCTGCTGCTTTAGAATTTGTTTAGAGTCATTTTTGAATGTATTTGGAGGAGTCTGGGGGAGAGCTCAGATGAGTCCCTGCTTTTACTCCACCAACTTGGTTCTGCCTACAAACTTCTTTATTTCTTTCAAAGTTATCACCATTCTTCTAGTCTTCCAATTCATTCCTCAGTGTTATATTCTATACCTCACTCTCCCTCACCCCACATATACAATAACTTGTCAAATCCTGCCATTTCTCACTCTGTCAATCTCTCACATCTGACACCTATTTTTTTTCTCTACTCTCATAGCTACAGCTTTTATTCAATTCCTCTTCACATCCTGCTTGGATTATTACAACAATCTCATAATTCTCTCTGCCTCATTTTTTCCCCTCTATATTGCTGCAAAAATGGTTTTCCTTAAATATAATTCTGACCATGTTCCTCTCACACTTAATAAATTCAGTGTCTCTGTTTTGCCTCTAAGATAAAACACAACCCCCTCTGTTTAGACTTCAAAGCCAATTACAATGTATAACAACTTAATATTCCAACATTATTATGCATTATCCCTCATCTTGTACTCCACAATTTAGCCAAACTGGCCTTTTCTTTGCTCCTCAGAAAAGGCAATTTTTTTGCTGCCTTCATATCTTGGTAGTGGTCATCCAATTAAGTCCTCCTCATTTTTACCTCATACAATCATTCTCTTCCTTCAAGAATCAGCTCAAGCACTGCCTTCTACATGGGATATTTCCTGAACCCCGACTGCTAATGTCCTTCTTCCCAAACAATCTTCTGTTTAGCCACTTTGTATTTATTTATATTTATGGTCTTACATTTAATTGTACATATGTATTTGTTGCATGTCCCTTTAGAACGTAAGTTTCTTGAAATCAGAGGTTTCTGTCATTGTGTCAGAGATTTAGCTCTGTTCTTAGCATCTATATACACAGAACTTACTTTTTCTGCATTAATTTTATCATACAAATATTCATTCACACAGTAATGAAAAACCTCTCCTCCCAGGCACTGTGGGGACACAACATAGCATCCAACTCTTTCTCTTACACATGCATCATCACCCTAACAAGAGGGGCAGATTGATTAATAGATTAAAGTAGCCCATACATAAAGTATTCTCTGAATCAACCTATCTGGAAGTAATCTTTCTCACCATGGATAATAAAACATAAAAAACATAAAAACATAAAAAAATTTACATAGTACCTTAGGATTTGTAAAGTGCATTTTATTTATTATCCCATTTGATTTCTTACAGCATATTCTATTCTATGCCTTCTCATTGTTGGTTGAATGCATGCCTTCTCTCAACTAGGTGGCACAATTGCTAGAGCACTGGAACTAGAGTTAGGAACACCTGAATTCTAATCTTATTGCCTCAGACGCTTAGCAGCTCTATAACCCTGAGCAAGTCATTCAACTTCTGTCTGCCTACCTCAGTTTCCTCATCTGTAAAATGGAGATAGTAATAATACCCTCTTCCCAGGATTGTTGCAAGGACAAAATAAGATATTTGTAAAATGCTCTGTAAACTCTAAAAATATTATATAAATGGCAGCTACCATCATCATCTCAGCAACAGCAGCTTCATGAGGAAAGGAAGCATTATATTCATTCTTGGCACCTAGAATAAAATTTCAAACAGAGTGAGCACTTAATAAGTGTTCACAAACTCATAGGGCTATAAGATGTAGAGTGGGAAGGGACTTTAGACATCATGTTTATTTAATTGAATATGTCAAAGGATGCCTCAACCCTTTGATTGATTCAGTAACAATAAGTCATTATGGGACATGGCAAAAGATTTGGATCTTAGGGTTAACAGTAGGACTAGAATATCTAGTTCTGGAAGCAATCTAGTTATAAATTGTAGTGCCAATCAGGAATTCTGATCTTCAGACTTTGAAGGAAACAGAATATCACATAATTATATGTAATTCTATGTGATAATATGTGATTCTACTTCTGGGTAAGTGACTACTTAAAGGGAAGGGTGGAGTATACAACAAATTAGTATCTCCTGTCTATCATCCTCTGTCTAGTTCCCTATCATTTCCAGTGGGAAGCAATCAAATGTATTGTGTGAGTACCCCCAGGGACCTATATCTCATTAAAAAATTAAGATAATAGGGAAATTAATATGAATATAAGGGATTCTATTTTAGAACTAATTTTCTCTTATACACTTATTCAGAACATAGAGAAAGAGTTAGGAGGGGTAGAAAGAGAAGGAAATGCATTCCTACAAGGATATTGAATTTTCAGAACTTCTTTATTCAATGAGATTTATTAATATCAAAATTTAATATAAAACATTAGATCAGAACAAGTTTTCTGTGAAAATCTTAAATGTGATAAACATGGGTTGTGGAGAAGGAATAAATGTACATTTATATTTGTGAAACATGCTTGGTGAATGGCTTGAGAGTTCAAATGTCATGAGGTTAAAATTTCATTTAAAATATGCATAAATATTAAAATATGTTCAGGAGAATGTCATATTAACCTCAACCTTAAAGCATCAATTATGTTGTTTAGGTTCTCCCTTTGACACACTTTTGGCTGAGCTGTGAAACAATAGACACTGACATCATAGGCTTAGGACTTCAAAAATTGTTCCAGGCCCCCTACCACAGTGAATTTCATTTAAAATAGAAGCATCTATGAAAAAGTGAATTATAGGCACATTATTTTCTAGTTTGAAGGACATAAAAGTCAAGGCACAAGACTCACCACTAATGAACAATTACAAAGATGTACCAGCCAGTATAATATCCATTAACATCAGGCTGAAGAAATATGCTTATATAACTCAAAAGTTACTCAATAGGATCTATTAAAATGGATTTTTAAGGTCAGAGTTCAATTTATAACAGCAATCTGTCAGCCAACAAGGAAACATTTGTCTATCCTATACAAGTTTCCTTTCAAAAAAACTGTCAAATCATTTGTCTATAATAAACAATCAAAAAGAAACTAAGAATATGACTTAAGAGCAACAGATTCAATACTATTTCTAGCTACACAATTCAAGGTGTTCTGTACTTGTGTTAATTGCTAGCATTTCAGCTTCATCTCAAAATGATCTTAGTGAAATGATCTACCCCTATGGATCGCAACCAACAATAACTCATGTAGACAATTTGAGGAGTTTAGGTCTCATTAGGTCTAACAAAAACAACAAAATCAGTCTCTTGGCAGGTGTTCTCTTGATTAGATTTTCTGAATTGAATAAGGCTGTTTCCTAGAGGACTTTCTGTTTGGGGGCCAATACTTGAAAGCCCTCTTAGTTTTATAGGAACTGCTGATGCTTCACTGGCATGACACAGAGGGTACTAGGATCACATCTGCCCCATGATAGGTAGGGAATTAATAGGCGACCCAAGACTCTATGTCTAAAATAATTGGATTTTAAAAAATAATCCTAATTAGAAAAGAAAATTCACTCACCAACTTTATATCAATTAGAATTTAGTTGTCAATGAGTATCTCTAAATATTAGCAATAACATGATCAAGATCACAAAATTACAGATAGAAAGGCTTTCATATCAAAACAACCTGTCACTGAATGAAATTGTGTAGGAGATAGAATAGAAGAAAGACTTGACCTGGAGAAGGTTAAATAATTGGGAAGGTGATTTATGGGTTCTTGTAATTGTGAGGAAGGTTAGAGTTTGAATATAGGAAGGGAAATTTGGAATAATTTGAGAAGAAATTGAGAGAGGAGAAAGGTCTAGAGGCGAAGAAGAACCTGAGATCAAGAAGAAAAGGGGGCAGAAGATAGAGATGGACTAAAAGATTGGACAAAGAGAAACAAGAGGAGAAGGATTTGAATTCCATCAGGACTTCAAGATAAGAAGGAAAATGGTAATAAAATGTTAGAAAAATTGGTAAGGTAATTTAATGAGTTGTTGTTTGTTGTTCATCCTTCATTCTCAAAGAGGACCAATGACAACAGGAAGGTGATATCTTGTTTCCCAAGTGAATTAGATTTAAGTGGGTCAGAGCTGTGGAAATTCATCAGCCTCACTCTCTCCTCCAGAGTCATCAAAGTCCAGTGGCAAGACATAGGTCAAGATGACTTGAATTCTAGCAAGACTTCAAGATCAGAAGGAAAATGATAATATAATGATGTTGGAAAAGTTGGTAAGGTAACTTAATGAGTTTATAATGCCAAGAACTCTTAGAAAGTTAGAGTTCTCTGGCAATTTGCTCTTAAGGTGATAAGTTACTAACTTAAAAGGAAATTGCCAATTTTGTAGTCAAAGAGCCACCACAAGTAGTTTGCTGCAATAATTGTCCAAGGGAGATATCAGAAAGAAGGAAAACAGAGAAGCAGATAAAAAACTAGAATCTTAATTCCAACAAGTGGGTCTATACTTTTCAGCAGGGAGAAATATGTAGTGGCTGTGCAGTCGTTTATTTCTCTGCTACAGACAATTGACTTTTATCTGGTTAAAATGCAGCCTGCTCTTCCTCCTTGAAAAGAAGTTATAGGAGTTAAGGGAATGGCTCTATATGCTCCAACTTATCTGGGAGAATGAGTTGTTCTTTAAACACACACACACACACACACACACACACACACTACTCCTATGGTGTGTGTGTGTGTGTGTGTGTGTGTGTGTGTGTGTGTATGGGGGGAGCAGGGAAGACCATTTTACTTCTTTTTGAGCCCTCAGAGCAGTATCTGGCAAATAGTTGGCACTTAAGAAGTGTTTGTTGACTGACTGATTGACACATACACTTGTATTGAGGAGAACGACTTCAATGTGAGAACAAACAAGAAAGGTCCCAAGGAGAAGGAAAGTAACCAACTGCTGTCAGGATGTTAAAGGATGGAAGACTGTCACACAGATGAAAAAGGCAAGAAGAACCACTGCAAATTTAGCAACACGGCACATCATAAACTCTTCATAAATGCTTTCTGACTGCTGCTGTTGTTGTTGTTGTTGTTTATCCTTCAGCATCAATGAGGACCATGTTATCAGGAAGTGATGCCATGATTTGCAAGTGGATTGGATTTAAATGAGGGAGGGCTGTGCAAAGTCAGCAGCCTCACTCTCTCCTCCAGAGCCATCTGGGTCCAGCAGCAGTGGGATACCTTGACCTTTTTAAGTTAAGGTCTTTCCCAAGTCTTAGTTTGACTGGGATGATGCCCATTTAGTGATTAAGGCTAGGTGAGAAATGAGGTAAATAATGGCCTCTTTAGCCTACTTTAAAAAAAATCAACCTAAGAGGGGAACACCCTCAGGGTTTCTAAGGCCTAAACAGAAAAAATTACTATTTACACTCACTCTGAGCCATAGGGCCCCAAACAATGATAAAGTGAGGAATGGGACCTATTGTTGGCCAATCAATGACAGCCAGAGTGATTTGGGTTTAAGGTATGGTCCTTAAGAAAGAAATCTAGCCTGTAAAACCCAAAATATCTTTCCAGGTTTCAGGGACCAAAACTTATATTCCTTTGGGCAGGGCACCTATAGGTAAGAATATGATACCTTATGTTGACAGAGTGGGAGGAGGCAAGGAGTGAAGGAAGGAAGGAAGGACAGAAGGAAGGAAGGAAGGAAGGAAGGAAGGAAGGAAGCAAGGAAGGAAGGAAGGAAGGAAGGAATGAAGGAAAGAGGAAGGGAGGGAGGGAGCTATGTTGTCCAACTGGAACTGATGGTACCATGTAATCTGGCACCCAGAGGTGTTGTCAGAGGAGACTGGTTCAGTGAAAGTCAGAAGAGAAGAGTATAGACTTTGGAGTCAGGAAACCTGGGTTAAAATTGCAGATGAGACACTCTAGTGATATGACCCTAAAGAAATCACTTCACCTTGTTTTATTCATCTGAAAAATGAGGGTATTAATCCTCATACTTTCTACATCATAGAGTTATGTTTTAAAGGAATCACTTTATAAATAAACATTAAAATATTTGAAATGCAAACTTCTTTTTTACTATAAAGTATAGAATAAGCAATGGAAAATTTCCAGGAATCAATAACATATCATTTGGAAAGATGTTTTGGAATATCTACTGGGTTCCTCCTAAACACACACATACACACCAAAAAACAAACAAATAAACAAAAAAAAACCACTTTCCTAGTGCAGAGTTTTATGAGACTCTAAAGAGGCCAGGTATGGAAAGCCATGTGTAAGAAATAAGTTATTATTTTTTTTTCTTTTTTTCCTAGAGAGTCAAGAAAGCAGGATCTTATTTTTACCTTGACATTGACTTTCTGTATTAACTTGAAGGAATTACTTCTTCCTGTGACTCCTCATTTTCCTCATTTGAAAAATTAGAGAGTTGAACTACATAACTGGTATTTTTTCATTTTAATATTTGTTGAGTAAGCTATTTATCCATTCTTTTATGTAGTGCCTGATACATATTAGATGCTTTTTAAATGCTTTTTGACTTGACTAAAAGATGTAGAAAGTATGATTAGCTAGAAATTTGGGTGAAGAAGGTATGGGGATCATAGTGGACTTCAAACTTAATATGAGATGTAACAGCCAACAAAAAGCTAATGCCATGTTGGGCTGCCTTAAGAGAGGCATGTGATGAATTAAACAGTTAGCTACTGAGGTTCTCCTCCAGTTCTGAAATTCTGTGATGCTGAGTCCTTCAACAAATGGTGAGAGAGAGAGAGAGAAATAGAGGGATAGAAAGACAGATTAGAGAGAGAGATTATATATGATAGTGAGTCACATGGTAAAAAGTTCCCACCATATTGAGTGTATATGGATATTTAGTATGCTTTACTTATAAATAATGGCCATTACCTTTCTTGTGAAGTTTTCCTTTCCACAGATCTTTGAGAAACAGATAATGAATAGGGTTTTTTCCCCATTTCTTTTCCATGTGTAGTCTTGCCTTAAAACAGAGAAGGAACTAGATTACTGAAAAATGTGAGGTCATACTGTATGACCCTTAAATTCCTGGTAGCTCTGATGTTCAATGATTCTGAGATTCCCTGGCTCCTAGAGAGAAATGTGAGGAAACTCAATCCAGGAGTGTGTGTCTCATCTTTTTCAATACACCTTACCCCTAAAAAACTCCAGGGATTTTAAAGCTTGAATTGTATTGAGATTTCAGAAGTACAAAAAGCAAGATTTAGTCTCTGTGGTATGTGGTATCTCCCTGATTGGGATGGGAACATTGAAGAATTCACCTGCTGGGTGTAAAAGGTGATGGAAGGTTGTCTGCCTAAGTTGTGCCTGAATGAAGTCAAAAACAACAAACAAGCACACAGAAGGCTATCACTGCTTTGTTGCGATAGATTTTTTTTCTTTTGTGGTTATGCCTATGTGAGCTGTTAACTATTCATGTTTCCACTGATCTTTGCAACACTCAAGAGAGCTAGCCTATCAGTTCAAGTGTGAAAAGCTGGAAGGGGGTCTATAAAAATTTCTAAAGCATCAGAAATAAGGGAAATCATCAAATGACTTTTCTGAAGTTATCTGTAGGTGTTTACTATTCAGTGGCATTTAAAGGAAATGCAAATACTTAGGTCAAAAATTAGATCCAAGCTATTCAAAGTTGTACCCTTCACATTTATCTATCTATCTATCGATCTATCTATCTATCTATCTATCTATCTATCTATCTATCTATCTATTTATTTATTGTTCCTGGAAATTGCCTGGAAGTGTACAGTATTTCATGACGTGTTTTTCAATAATGTCTCCTTGATAAGAAAACAGAATAGGAGCCAGAAAGCTTTTTTCCTGCTTTTTTAGGATTATGTTTATTCTCTGACTGAAGTCTAACACAAAGATTTTGTACTCTATAAATGGCAGTTTTGTAAAGTGGTTTACACATCACTGCTTCCTCTTTGTTGGGCAAGTTTGTGACCTTCTGCGGTCTTACATGTCACATCTGGACCTTTAAGAGCAGACTCATACTCTCATAGAGCCACAAAGTAAACAGTAATTCATTTTTGTTTGTAGACTTCATTGGACAAGATACTTTATGTTTCTGGGCCAGTTTTTTTTTTTTTTATCTGTAAAAAGGAGTGAGACTAATAATAGCAGTCCTTTATGTAGCACTCTAAGGTTTACAAAGCATTTTGGTTAGATTATCTATCTCAGTCTCAGAACACCCAGGAGAGAGAGGGAATGTAGATATTAATTGATCAATTTAAAGATGATTTAACTGAAACTGTGAGAGATCAAGTGATTTGACCATGGTCCCACAGTTTGAGAGTGGTAGAGGCAAGATCTGAATCCATGTATCCTTTGAATTCAAACCAAGTATGATTCCATCATCACTCTTCATAACTTTCTTTGCAAGTCCATTCACATTCAAGCCCACTAAACATCTGTTCACCTTTCAAATCCTTCTTGACAATTGAACTTTACACACTCAAATTAGGAATGTTTTTTTCCTTACATTTCACTGATTTTATTTGTCATTTATATTGTCAATTTGAAACTTATTCCCCCTGAGACTAAATGATGGTATATAAACTTTTCAACAGACCTCTCAAAATAAAGAAAGAAGGGGAAAAAAAGAAAATACATGAAGAATCACTTCTAAGGATTTTTTTTGAAGATAAGTTAGGAAAACCTGAGAAATTATAGTCAAGGAGGATAATAAAGAAAATAATTTCTTTACTTTCTTTGTTCTTTCAATCTTTTCTTCCTTCCTTCCTGCCTTCCTTCCTTTCTATATCTACAAATGCTTTCTATACTCTACAAATGCTGGGAAAAATGAAAATCAGTTAGGCAGAAACTAGGCATACACCAGCACCTTACATTGTGTGCCAGATAAGGTCAAAATGTATAAATGATTTAGAAATAAAGGGTGATGACATAAATAAATTAGGTCAGCATGTGAAAATGTACCCATCAGATCTATGAATAAGGGAAGAGTTTATGACCAAACAAAAGATAGAGGGGACTATGGGAAGTAAAACAGATAATTTTGATTACTTAAAATTTAAAAGCTTTTGAGCAAATAAAATGAATGCAGCCAAAATTAGAGAAAAAAAAACCTAGGAAAAACAAATTTTGTAGCAAGTCTCTCTGATAAAGGTTTCACTTCTCTAATACATAGGGAACTGAGATAAATTTATAAAACAAATAAGAACCATTCCTTAGTTGATAAATGATCAAAAGATATGAACAGGTAATTTTCAGAAGAAGAAATCAAAGCTATTAATGGTCACATTAAAAAACAAAAACAAAAACAAAAAACATTTTCTTTCCCAAGGCCTTGCTCACTGGTGTGTAGGTCAGGGAGAAAGAGGTAAGAGTACAGATAACTCCTCTCCTCACACCCTAGCAGACATAAGGTGAATTTTCAGAGGAAACATATAGGTGACTTCAGAAAGAAATCCCTGGCACTTCAGTTTCTGGCTGCCTTCTTTTGACTAACTTTTCCCTTTTCTACTAGTTCTTGAGAATGTAGTGCTCCAGCAGTTCCAGATGGTCAGTGAGTGGGGATTGATGAAACTTATGGGCCAATAAATTCTAAAGTTCCCAAGAACAAGGGTTCTTGAGTTTGAGTATTTGGGCCCTGGGATCTTCTAATGTTCCAATCTAACCATAATAACAACAAAAACAGAAGAACATCAAAAAATATAATCCTCAGTATAATTACTTTACTTTAGAAAAACAAATTTTCAGGTTGGTCATTCACAAAAATCTATGTGAGAGAGAATATTTCATTGAAGAGTGAGCTCTGTACAAGGAAGAAGGCTTCCAAAGTGTCCCCTTGAAGTTCTGGAGCTCCAGAAAGAGTAGGGCTCCTCTTTGCCACTTATTGCTTGCCAAGTCCTCAGTTGACTCATATAGTGCTGTGAGAAGTGAATGGGGAACTCTTGCTCAGCAGCTCCTGACGGGTCTTGATTTTCTAACCAATGTCCACCATGTTCGTTCAATGCTTCATATTTCTTTGCTTAGGGGCTTCTCTACATTTTTTGCTACTTATGCACTTTTTCTTTTAGGCAATTGAGGTTAAGTGACTTGCCCAGGGTCACACAGCTAGTAAGTGTCAAGTGTTTGGTCAGATTTGAACTCAGGTCCTCCTGATTTCAGGACCAGTGCTCTATCCAATGCACCATCTAGCTGCCTCTTCTTCTCCACTTTTAGTGATGGCTGAACTAAGATTTACTAGTTCCTGATAAAACTATTATCAATTGAGTGTCTGCTCATGGGGTAGGGACATGATCCTAAAAGAAAAGTTGGCCATTTGTGTCAGGCCCCAAAAATGCATAGGATCCTAGATTTATAGTTTCAGGAGACCTCTGAAGCCATATAGAACAACATCCTAATTACTTCATAGATGAGGAAACTGAGACAGAGATCAGTAAATTGAATTTGTTATTGTCATACATTTAGAAAGTTTCTAATGTGGGATTTGAACTCAATTTGAACGACTTTAAGACTAATACTTTGTCTATAATAATAATCTACCTCTCTATATATGAACCCAGAATTTTGTGGAGCCTTCAGCCGTGGGAGATCATGATGAAATCAGATAGTACTAGTCTTTGAGGAGCTTGCATTCAATGGGGAATAAAGCATTCTGAAAATTCCCAACTCTAATATAAGAGTAATGTCATCAAATGAGCATGAAGGTCAACAATGAAAAAGGAGAAGTTCTACCTGGTTCAACAAGCATTAAATAAGAATGTATTATATTCCAGGTACTCTACTAGGTGCTATGGATACAAAGACAAAAAGTCCACTGCTCTCATTTTACATTAAAAACAAAACAAAACAACTGAAGTCCAGAAGTTAATTGACTTGTCCAAGGTCATACAGGTAATAAAGAACAGGAAGGCAGCCCATCCTCTGATTCCAAATCCATCATTCTTTCCATTGTTCCTCACTGCCTTTGCCTTTCCACTTTGTATCCCTCCTGGATTCCTTTTAATCATTTTTCTCCCCTATCACTTAAGTGGTTTATGGGTTAGAGATAAGTTAAGGATTGGAAGTAAGGGGACTAGACCTAGGGGTTGGAGTGGGGAAAATGAAGGAATACGGAGTAAAACAAAAAGAGCTGTCTATAAAATAAACAGTTGGTGAGTAATACAGGTAAACCAAGAGCCACAGTGTTTAATCCAGAATGAGAGCCCTAGTTTATGAATATCTCTCTGGCTCAGCCTCCTAGGTTAGCCTAAGCCTTCCTCTGTTTCTTTCTGCCTAATCATAGGCTATCTGCCCAACCCAAGAAGAAGCAATTGTCATTGCAGAGAACTTTACTTCAGCCCAATATGGCATCAATCTGGTTTAAATGTATTGATAATTTCTGATTTCTAATATTCATAATCTTCATTCTGATCATATAATATCACATAAGAATCTCTTGAAGTTTCCAGTAGAATGTCAGATCTTTTTTGGGGGGAGTAGTAGTTGTCTCCTTAGGGCCTAGCAAAATGCCCTTAGTAAACAATTCTTGAATTGAATAAAGTTGACATTATTCTTTTACTATAAAATTATGGAGGGAAAAATGATTCTAGAGATTTTGGACCCTGACAATTTACAGTTCCTTTGGCACATTCATTGTCAAAAGATCATGGACATTCACTACAGGGGGCTGAAAATCAAATAGAAATACTGCTTGTTTTATATTGGCCAAAGACATGTTAAATTAATTTTCAATTCCAAAAAACTTACTTACTATTTTCTTTCTTTTGTCTTTTTTAAATTAATTTATTTTGAATTATCAACAATCACTTCCATAAGCTTTTGAGTTTTAAATTTTTCTCCCCCTCCTTCATGACCTCCCTCCCCAAGATGGCACAATCTGATATAGGCTATACATATATATTCCTATTAAACATATTTTCACATTAGTGGTATTGTAGGTAAGAATTAGAACCAATAGGAGGAACCATAAGAAAGAAGAAATAAAACACAACAGAAGAAAAAAAATGACAAATAGTATGCTTCAATCTGCATTCAAACTCCATAGTTTTCTCTGAATGTGGATAGCATTTTCCATCATGAGGCCTTTGGAGATGTCTTAGATCCTTATATTTGTGAGAAGGGTCAACTCTATCAATATTAGTTACTGCACAACATGGCTGTTACTGTGTACAACATTCTCCTGGTTCTGCTCACTTCATTCAGCATCAAACCATACAAGTCCTTCCAGGTTTTTTCTGAAGTCTGCCTGTTCATCATTTCTTATAGTACAATAGTATTCTATTACATTCATATACCACAACTGGTTCAGCCAATCCCCAATTGATGGGCATCCTATCAATTTCCAATTGTTTGCCACCACAAAAAGAGCTGCTATAAATATTTTTTCACATGTGGGTCCTTTTCCCATTTGTATGATCTCTCTGGGATATAGCCCTAAAAGTGCTATTGCTGAGTCAAAGGGTATGCACATTTTTATAGCCCTTTGGGCATAGTTCCAAATTACTCTCCAAAATGGTTGGATCATTTGAAAAATCCACCAACAATGCATTAGTGTTCCAATTTTCTCACATCTTCTCCAACATTTATCATTTTTTCTATTTTGTCATGCTAGTCAATCTGCTATGTGTCATGCGGTACCTCAGAGTTGTTTTGATTTGCATTTCTCTAATCAATAGTGATTTGGGACTTTTTTTCATGTGACTATAGATGGCTTTAATTTCTTCATCTGAGAAGTGCCTGTTAATATCCTTTGACCATTTATCAACTGGGGAATGACTTGTATTCTTATGAATTTGACTTAATTCTCTATATATTTTAGAAATAAGGCCCTTATTAGAGAGAGTGGTTATAAAAATTCTTTCCCAGTTCTCTACTTTCCTTCTAATCTTAGTTGCATTGGCTTTGTTTGTGCAAAAACTTTTCAATTTAGTGTAATCAAAGTTATCCACTTTGCTTTTCATAATGTTCTCTATCACCTTGATGAATTCTTCTGTTCTCCATAAATCTGATAGGTAAACTATTCCTTGCTGTCCTAGTTTTCTTATGGTAACAGCCTTTGTATCTGAATCATAAACCCATTTTGACTTTATTTTGGTAAATGGGGTGAGATTTTGATCTATGCCTAGTTTCTGACATCCTCTTTTCCAGTTTTCCCAGCAGTTTTTGTCAAAGAGTAAGTTCTTTTCCCAGAAGTTGGGGTTTTTGGGTTTATCAAATAATAGATTACTGTAGTCATTGACTACTGTGTCTTGCATATTTAACCTATTTCAATGATCCAGCACTCTGTTTCTTACCTAGTACCAAGCAGTTTTGATGATTTCTGCTTTATACTACAATTTAAGTTCTGGAATGCCTAGACCACCTTCTCCTGCATTTCTTTTCACTAATTCCCTTTATATTCTGGACCTTTTGTTATTCCAAATCAATCTTGTTATTATTTTTTCTAGCTCTATAAAATAATTTTTTAGTAATTTGATTGGTATGGCACTGAATAAATAAATTAGCTTAGGCAGAATTGTCATTTTTATTACACTAGCTTGACTTATCCATGAGCAGCCGATGCTTTTCCAATTATTTAGATCTGATTTTATTTGTTTGAAAAGCATTTTGTAATTGTGTTCATAGAGTTCCTGGGTTTGTTTCAGGAGGTAGACTCCTAAATATTTTATAATGTTTACAGTAACTTTAAATGGAATTTCTCTATCTCTTGTTGTTGGGCTTTGTTGGTAATATAGAAATGCCAATGATTGATGTGAGTTTATTTTATAGCCTGCAACTTTGCTGAAGTTGTTTATTATTTCAAGTACTTTTTTACTTGATTCTCTAGGATTCTCTAAGTATATCATCATATCATCTGCAAAGAGTGATAGCTTTGTTTCTTCTTTCCCTATTCTAATACCTTCAATTTCTTTTTTTTCTCTTAATGCTAAAGTTAACATTTCCAATACAATATTGAACAACAGTGGTGATAATGGACATCCTTATTTCACCCCCAATCTTATTGGAAATGCTTCTAGCTTGCCCCATTACATATGATGCTTGCTGAAGGTTTTAGGTAGGTGCTATTTATTATTTTAAGGAAGACTCAATTTATTCCTATGCTCTCTAATATTTTTAATAGGAATGGGTGTTGTATTTTGTCAAAAGCTTTTTCTGCATCTATTGAGATGATCATGTGGTTTCTGTTAGTTTTTTTTGTTGGTATGATCAATCATGCTGATAGTTTTCTTATATTGAACCAGCCCTGCATTGCTGGTATAAATCCTATCTGGTCATAGTGTATTACTCTTGTGACAAGTTGCTTTAATCTATTTGCTAATATTTTATTTAAAATTTTTGCATCTGTATTCATTAGGGAAATTGGTCTATAATTTTCTTTCTCTGTTTTGACTCTTCCTGGTTTAGGTATCAGCACCATATTTGTATCATAAAAAGAATTTGGTAAGACTCTTTCCTCACCTATCATCCCAAATAGTCTATATTGTATTGGAATTAATTGTTCTTCAAATGTTTGATAGAATTTTCTTGTAAATCCATTTGGCCCTGGAGATTTTTTTCCTAGGGAGTTCATCAATGGCTTGTTCAACTTCATTTTCTGAGATGGGGCTATTTAAGTATTTTACTTCCTCTTCTGTTAATCAGGGCAATTTACATTTTTATAAACATTTGTCTATTTCACTAAGATTGTTGAATTTATTGCATACAATTGGGCAAAGTACTTCCTAATTATTGTTTTAATTTCCTCTTCCTTGGTGGTGGGTTCACCCTTTTCATTTTTGATACTGGTAATTTGGTTTTCTTCTTTCTTTTTTTAATTAAATTAACCAAAGGTTTATCTATTTGATTGCTTTTTTTTTCATAAAACCATCTCTTAGTTTTATTTATTAGTTCAATAGTTTTCTTAATTTCAATTTTCTTAATTTCTCTTTTGGTTTTCCATATTTCTAATTTGGTGTTTAATTGAGGATTTTTAATTTGTTCTTTTTCTAGTTTTTTTTAGTCATATGTCCAATTCATTGATCTCCTCTCTTTCTATTTTATTTATGTAAGCATTTAGAGATATAAAATTTCCCCTAAGAACTGCTTTTGCTGCATCCCATAAGTTTTGGTATGTTGTCTCATTATTGTCATTCCCTTGAATGAAGTTATTAATTGTTTCTATGATTTGTTGTTTAACCAGATCATATTTTAGGATCAGATTATTTAGTTTCCAATTATTTTTCAGTCTATCTTTGCATGGCCCTTTATTACATGTAATTTTTATTGCATCATGATCTGAAAAGGATGTATCCAATATTTCTGCCTTTCTGCATTGGATTGTGAGGTTTTTATGCCCTAGTACACGGGCAATTTTTGTGTTTCTGCCATGTACTACCAAGAAAAAAAGTATATTCCTTTTTATCTCCATTCAATTTTCCCCTGAGGTCTATCATACCTAACTTTTCTAATATTCTATTCACCTCCTTAACTTCTTTCTTGTTTATTTTGTGGTTAGATTTGTCTAGTTCAGAGAAGGAGAGGTTGAGGTCCCCCACTAGTATAGTTTTGCTGTCTATTTCTTCCTGTAACTCTCTGAACTTCTCTAAGAATTTGGATGGTATACCATTTGGTGCATATATGTTTAGTAATGATATTACTTCATTGTCTATGGTGCCTTTTGGCAAGACGTATTTTCCTTCGTTATCTCTTTTGATAAGATCTATTTTTGCTTTTGCTTTGTCTGAGATCAAGATTGCTACCCCTGCTTTTTTTTTTTACTTCAGCTGAAGCATAATACATTCTATTCTAGCTTTTTACCTTTACCCTGTATATATCCCTCTGTTTCAAATGTGTTTCTTGCAAACAACATATTGTTGGATTATGGTTTTTAATCCATTCTCCTATACATTTCCATTTTATGGGACAGTTCATCCCATTCACATTCACAGTTATCATTACTATCTGTGTCTTTCTCTCCATCCTTTCCTCACCCCTGTTTATACTTTTCTTTCTCCTTTCTCCTTTCCCCTACTTACTAGAGTTTTGCTTTTGAACACCACCTCACTTCTATTAGCCCCCTCCCTTTTCTTCCTCTTTACCCTTGCTACTTCTACCCTTCCTTCTATCTCTCCTCCCTTTTCTTCCCCCTTTTCCTTCCTACTACCTATAGGGCTAGTTAGATTTCTATATCTAACTGATTATATTATTCCCTTCTTGAGCCAAATCTGATGAGAGTAAGGTTCAACAATGCTCAATTCCCTCCCTTCTTTCCCCTGCTGTAATAAGTTTTTGTGCCTTTACCTGTAATGTAATTCACCCTTTGTCTGCCTCTTCCTTTCCTTTTCTCTCGGTACATTTTCTTAGATCAGATTAATCCACTTACTTGGATCCATTTAACCCACTCGATTAGATTTTTTTAATCATTACATCAAAGTCAACTTATATCCACCCCCTTTATATATACCCCTATATATATAAGGGTTGCTGTAGAATGTCAAAGCACCTGGTGGTTTTCCACACTGGTTTTCACCAGTTCCCCAGCCCTCACTGAGACACTTACAGCTCCAGTTGTTGGTGTTTGCCTGCTCCACCACCTATGTTTCAGGATCTACTCCTTGTATGCTGAGGTGGGGCTTTCTGCTAGCTTGCTGGGATGCTTCCAGTTCTGTACTGCTTCCCTTCCCCCAGGGCAAGAAGGGCCTTTTCCATTAATCCCTCAAGCTACCTGGGCTACAGGACTGCTACACCCCATCTTTCTTCTGGTTCAGCTGTTCTAGGGTTTTTTCTTGGGTGATATTTTCTGGGCTTTTAGAGGTTAATATGGGAGGGTAAGAGTGACTTACTTCCTACTCTGCCATCTTGGCTCCTGAAAGCAGAACTCTGCTATTTTCAATTAGTACTAGGCTTGTCTTTACTTTTGCTAAATGACTTTTGGTTTCATTGAAATGGGTTACATGAGGAGTGGTGTTATTATTCATGTAGCAGGAGAATGACACATTTCATTTCATTTTAGATTTCTTGTTATGCTAGGCTATAAGTTCTGTCTTTTTGGAGTAAGTGATGCCTTCTGTCATTGTAAACTTTTATTAGTCCTTTTATGTCTTTTATGGCACCTGTATGTCCAAGAATGCAAATGAGGAGATTACGAAGCATATCAGAATTTAGAATTAGATTAAATTTACCCATAATATTATCCCAAGATGATTTTCTGCCCTGAGTGAAGTTAATTTTTAAAGTACCATGTGATTTAAAAATTCAGCCTGAGATTTTAAGGTGTATCTCCTGAGTGAATGACACTATTTATACAAATCAACAGTTACTAAGCCAGCCTTCACACTGAGCCTTCTAAGCCCCTTATACTCCCTCTCCACCTCCAGTAGTACTGTAAAACAAAAGTCAAATCAAAGAGCATGTATTAAGCACTTACTGTGTGCCAGGCATTTGCTAAGTGCTGTGGATAGGAATACAAGAAAAGAAAAGAGAGCCCCTGTCCTCAAGGAGCTTCCACTCTAATAGGGGAAGCCAATTCACAAAGTGACCTGGGAAATCAGAAAGGAAGGGGAAAGGAATGTATGGAGAGAAGGCATAGTGGTAAAGTCTGGAGAGTCAGAAGGAGAGCCGATATGGCTGTCCTGAGTTCTTCCCTAAAATGGAGATTCTCAAGGGAATTAAATAATGAGAAAGAGAGGCCACAGGCATGTTCCAAGGTGAAAAAGCCACAAGGCCTCCCAGGGTGAGAAAGCAGTGAAAAGTGGTGGCAAAGTCTGGAGGATTAGAAGCAGAGCAAGGAGACCTTTAACTTAAACCTTAGAGCAATTTAGTCACTCTGTCACACATATATTAAGCCACAAGGTAAGGAAAGTGATATTTTCATAACACTCATAGTCCATGTCTTTCTAATTTGCCTTAATCAGTTGTGGCAGCTAGGTGGCTCAGTGGGTAGAGTGCTGGCCTGGAGTCAGGAAGACTCATCTTCCTGAATTCAAATTTGGCCTAAGAGATTTAGTAGCTGTGTGAACTTGGGCAAGTCACTTAAACCTGTTTGCTTCAGTTACTCATCTGTAAAATGAGCTAGAGAAGGAAGTGGCAAACCACCCCAATATCTTTGCCAAGGAAACACTAAATTGGGTGATGAAGACTCAGAAATGACTGAAAAAAGCTGAAAAACAATATAACAATATGGATACCATAGAAGTGGTATTATATATGATGTGCATTGTATGATGTTTATATGTATAGTATATGATATATAGATAAGGTATCCATATGAATATGTGTGTGTGTGTGTGTGTGTGTGACACACACATATTCTCTTTGATTATACCACAGAATCCTGGGCTGAATCTCAAAGGTTTCTTGTAACTGTAATCTTCTATTAATCAAGCACTTTTAAATGTAAATTGACTAATTAAAACAAGCAAAACTACCTCTCTAGTGTTGCTATTATGTTTTTCTAACACTTGTCTATAGAGATTTTTTTTGTTTTTATTTTTGTCCAAACTTGTGTTTTAAGTAATATGAGGAATTCTATCTCCAGATATAAATCAGTAATTCATCCATTACTTGTAATCTTACAGAGTTTCCTGTAACCCTGAAAGGTCATAGAGTTATGGACTTTGAGCTAAAAGGGATGTCAGGACAGATATGCTTAATGTTTTGTATCATGAACTTCTTTGAGGTCTGGTGAAGTATATGACTATTCTCTCAGAATGATGTTTTTAAATGCATGGAATAAAACACATAGGAATACAATGAAAACCAATTACATTGAAATACAGTTATGAATATGTGTAAGAGTGTGTGCATGCTTGTATGTATGTATGTGTTCATGCCTTAGAGGTCATTAAGTCCAAACCCTTTGTTATACAAATCAGGAAACTAAGGCTCATGATGGTTAAGTGACATGTTCAGGGTAACACAGCTAGTAACAAAGTCAATTCTTTACCCTAGATCTTAACACTAAGACAAAGCCTTTATCCATACTACCCATGGTGCCTCCTTTGTTTCAACATACCAATGAATAGATTGTATAACGATATAACAATAAGGGTTGGCACACTTACTGCTCTCCATAGCCACTTCCTTCCCAATATTCAGCTACCATGCATTGGGCCAGTAGAAAGAGAATTGAATTTGGCATCAGAGACCCTTGTTTCAAAGCCTGGCCCACACTACTCATGGCACATTGAACAAGATACTTAACCTCTCTGGGTCTCAGTTCCCTCATCTATAAGATGCAAGAGTTGGAAAAGATAATCTCTATGGCTCCTTCTATGATCTTAATATTTTTAAGATTCTAAATTGTGCAGTATGAAAAATAAAGAAAAAGGGGAGTTGACACTTATGAGCCCCATTAAATCATCTTAGTCTTCTTGGTGTCAAGGACTAACTCTTCAATTGAACTCTATGACTATTTAGAATAGGCTCCAACATATCATCATAGGAACCTGAGGAGAGATTGTAGGCTGCCATATAATGAACATTGATTTGCTGTTGTCTTCAAAACAATTCATCAGTGATCAATGATTATACTTCTTTCCAGTTCAGAAGATACAAGGTGAGTTGTCAACATGATCTAATTTCACTTCTCAAAAGTTTTTTGATATTCATTCATCTCCTTATGAAGTGGATGGCAGATTGCCTTCCACTGCCTAGTATATTTAAAGCTCTAGGTTTTCATGGAAATGCATTGGTTGCTATAGCAAATAAAAAATGTACTGGAAACATTTGGGATTTGATAAGGTATTTCAGTTTATTGAGGCTTGTCCTAGTTAATACCTTCTCCGACGACACCAATTAATTGCATCTTGAAAAACTATCCCATATCTGCTGTAAGAACCATGTCTAGCAGGCCATTCCAATTTGTGCATATATTAGTGCCTGTATTAAGGAATATTTCTTGGTCATATTCTGATAATATGCTTTCCAGACATCTGTGAGTGTGTTTCTATCCCTTCACCTGTGGAGTGTGAAAAGAAATAACTTGAAATGTTATTATTTAAGCATGAATCACACAATCTTATCACCCAAAATAAATAACCCTCTTTTGTAGTGTTCCATTTTCAGCTCCCACCACCACTTCCCATGTACTTCTGTCCCTTTACAAAAATTGTTATCTTTTTCATTTATTTCTTTTGTCACATCTCTTAAGGAAAAAAAAAAACAACTCAGGATGCTTTTAAAGACAATTTATTACACTGAAAAGTAGTTCCAGGAGCACTATGGTGGAGATTCACTGTGGAAAAAAATCACTGGTATAAGAGTTACATACTGTATGCCCAAGATCCTTTGCTCCTTTTAAATCATCTCTCCTGTCTAGAGAAGGTTATTCATTTGGAGAAAGGGCAGTGAAACAGAATAAGTTCCCACAGTAATAGCTATAGTCACTAAAGTTTAGGTATAATTAATGTTTTCCTCTGATTTGGTATTTGAAGTGATAATACATAAATGTTTGAATCATTATCTCAATTAGATAATTTATTAAAGGTATTGCCGTAGTACTTGAATTCCTGTTTATTAATTGAATTTCATGGATAAAAGGTATCATAAAATAGTGGAGAAAGAAATGCTCATAGTTGCAATAAATCAGGCATGAGTTCAAGTCTCACCACTAGTACATACTATCTGTGTGAATCAGAACAAATCATTTACCCTATCACTGTGCCAGGTAGCTCTCTAAAACTATGAACAAAGAGCCGGAACCCATCTGCATTGACAGGTTCCTCACTGAGATTTTCCTACACAAATTAAATCACGAATTGGGTTAAAAAAAGTTATAATTCTGATCTTATTGAACTGCATAATTTTTCATTTTAAAAGCCTTTCATTAAAAAAGCAAAAAGTCAATCATTTGACTAAACTAAAACATTTTGAGAAGGCATGGGAACTATGTGTTTTTATTATTCCAATTTAAAACTCTATATTCTTAATTAAAATTTAAAATATCAGTTTGCCAAAGAATGAATGGAACCATTTTGAGAATGATAAAAGCAATAAAACCACCTTGTTTATTTTTTAAGCTAAAACTCAGCTGACTTAAAAATCACTAACTAGAAATTAATTTTGTCAACTTCATTTCCTCAAAGTCACTAAAAAAGTCAGAAGAGTTCAATTAGATGTTACCACTATAAAAAAAATGAAGCTTATATCACCATTGAGTGATTTAATTCAATAAATACTTATTAATTGCTCACTATGTGCAAAGAGATGTGTTGGGTTATAGGATTACAAAGATAAAAGACCTATCACTCAGTGAACTCACATTCTGTTGATTAGGAGGGAGAGGGGGAGGAGGAAAGTAGGAGATACACCCTGACTATAGTATAGCAACCACAGCATGAGATATAGCATTGTATACTGGATGATTTTGGATTTGAATGGGAAGGCTCAGCTTTAAATCCTGCCTCTTACACTTACTACTTATGCTATCATGGGCAAAATACTGACTCTTTCTGGAATCTGTTTCCTCATCTATAAACCAGGGATATGAACACCTGAGTTTTCTCACCTACAGGATTATTGTCATATATATATATATATGTGTGCACACACACACATGTATATGTATATGTATATGTATATGTATATGTATATGTATATGTATATGTATATGTATATACACACACACATATGTCATATATATTGCCATAGATATTCCTCCACTCCAACCAAAACATTCATGAGTCTCTGGAAATGTATTTAACTTTTGTTAGTTAACTGATGGACATATAATGTTCAAAGCAAAGTCATTTAATGAAATAGTACAGTAAGAAAAATAGTAAGAAAAATAAAACACTTTGCCCATAAACCTAGAGCATATATTTCTCCAAATACATACAACATCAGTGAGAAGTGTTAAAAAGAGAACATGAGTGGTTAAAGTACAAATGATTCTTTCCTCAGAGACTAGGTTGACTCACGTTTTCTGATGATGACTGATGGAGTGATGGGACCCAGACCCTTAATTTTTCTGTTCATTTCAGTATCCCATATCACTGGTGCTGCTGCCCAAGGCATCTGGCCCACCTCAGCCCACTTTGATTACTTAATTAGCTTATTTGATAATCCTTAATCCCATCTAGATCATTTCAAGGTTGCACGTTGCCCACCCTAGGCTATTTACCACTCCGTGATCCAGTCAAGATCTTTTCACTGACCCTTTTTCCCTTTTTTGTATAAAAGTATCATTCTCACCCCCATTAAATTACATACTCACTAGGAACTCTGCCTGCTCCTATTAGAGTTACAATAGCAGATTTACTAGGAATCTTGTCCACTATACTGGTGTCATAATAAAGCTCCCTACTTTGACTAGAAGGCTTGACTAGTTGAATTCTTTGGAGACAGACCCTCCTATACCCTTGCATTTCAGGGTTCCCAGTATCCCAAACCACATCAAAAACATTTTACTGCTCTTGCTGGTCATTACTGTCTTTTGAGTGAGAGAAATTATTACTATACATTATATTAATAACTAATTATTAATTTATCATCTAGGCTTTTCTCTTTCTGTTTTCTCATTAAAGCTCAGCTCTTGCTAAAGCCAGTCTCTGAAAGACATAACTGATTGATGAGACTATTCCTAGACCACAAGGAATGTGCTAGTCAATCTTGGGTGGGACTCCACACAAGAGATCTAATCTCTGTTTAGAGTATAAACAAAATCCAGTCTGGGCCAGTTTTTATGTGGAGGGAAGGAACCTCTGTCCTTGGTCCCTTCCTTTAGAACATAGGGTGACCCAGCTCTTGAAATAAAAGCTAACCAGAGAGGTCCAAATGGAGATGACTTTCCCCTGCCCAGATTGCTGGAGGCTGCTGAATCTCATGATTAAGATAATTTCTTAGCAGGAGGAGCTGAAGACTTTTAGCCTACCTCCTCATTAAATGTCCACCAATCAAGATTGATTTTTACTTGTCAGGAGAATTCCCTTTCAGAAAGTATTTAAGGTATTTTAGGGTCTCCCTTGGTATATTTTGCTACATAGAGAAACCACTGGTCATCAATTTATTAATTGCTAGCTAGCCCAATTAATACATTGATTATTAATTACCCAGAAACTCTGTGTCTTAGGGTTGTTCTTTTGTCACGTAGACTTGTTCCACATTGTCACTTGTTGTATAGCTTATCCTGGGCATGTGATTTTTGCTGAACATTCCCACCAGGGGTCCTATGGTCCTTTCTCTAGGTTGAGTATCTCTTCTAGTTATAGGGAGGTTATCTCTGCTACTACATATTCAGATTTTACTGCAGTTTTCACCTAAGCTGTGACCTCTTTCTTGTAAAAAGAGTAGTGGCCTCTGCCATCTACCTCTCCCCTAGATTAGACTCTACGGGCTTATTTCTAGCTCCTTCAATAAAATACAGTCTGTTCATATACCCAATCATAAGACTAGAGAAAAATTCTCAGCTAATTTTCCTTCATAAGAAGGTGGATCTATGTATTACCAATCCTTAACTGTGTGAAGCCTTTATTTCTGAAAGAGTTTTAGCACTACTCCCACCCCACAAGTCAAGTTATTTCAGAACCAAAAAAAGAGTTTATCATCTATTTTGGACTTAAAGGTATGAACAACTTTGTTCTAAGTTGCTATCTATCTGACTTAAGATTATAAAGTTAATCAATCAATAAATAAACATTTATCAAGTACCAACTATGTGCTTGTAAATTCTGTTCTTGTTTGTATTATTGCCAACTTATGTACTACTGAGGAGAGGAGGACTTTTCTTTTCAGAAGTTACCTTTCAACAAATAGCAAAAGTCTATATTGGTTTGAGTCACTGCCATTTTTCTTAGTCCTCCAAGGAACACTAGAACTTCCATTCAAATGAAAGGGAATGGGGGAAAGGATAAGACTAAGAATAACTAAAGTCCTCAATCTTAATACTTTGTTCCCAATTCTTGTCTTTATTATTTATATACATGCGTAAACACCCTACATAAGTGTAGTTCTTTGAAAACTTTAAAGGGTGATATAAATATTCCTTATCTCCAATGAAATCTTTGTCCTTTTCCAAACGCTCCCATGGAATATTTTTGAGTTAAGTAATGAAATGATCAGAATTGTGATCTAGGAAGAGCAATGTTATAATAGTGGACAAAGAGGGACTAGTGGTAGAGAGACTATTTAGGAAGTTATTGTGATAGTCCCAAAGAAAGACCATGAAGACTTGAACTGGGGTGACAACTGTAAGAACCTTGAAAGAAGGAATTTTCTTTCAGTTATGTACATATCAGAACATTAAGCAATATCTAGGAAGCAACAAACCATTTCTCATACTTTAAAACTGTGATACTGCAATTAGAAGTATAAAAGGGGAAAGCAGGAGAGGAAGGGACTTTCTATATAACAATATCCATCGCAGTTTTATTTGTAATAGCAAAAAAGGCAGCAATACATATGTCTAATATTTGGGAATGGCTGAACGAATTGTATTATATCAATGTAATGGGACATTTTTATACTCTAAGAAATGACAACACTAAATAATGCAAAATATAGAAAGGCAAATGAAGTATAATGCAAAATGAATAAAGCAGAATAAGAACAATATACATATTGACCATAAATACACACAAACAATATTAATAGCAGTATCAAAAAAAAATTAATACCTAGAAGAAACAAAAGATATAAGGTAGTATGGAAACAGAAAAGATATACAATATTTTGCTATTATTTTCTTAAAAGTAATGAATATAGTGAATAATCTGAAATATACTTACATTGTTATTTTTTTCACTATTTTATTTACTGTTAGGAATAAAAATAATAAAAAAATGAAGATACATCACAGAAGAACAGATTCATCAAGAATTAGATGTGGGAAGGATTTATTTTTTTACCTTGATGGAATTTGTGATCTCATCAAAGTGAACTCACATGAAGAGGGAGGGAATAGGAGGAGGGAATTAGTTGACATACCTTGACTGTGGCATGTCAACCACAGAAGAGAAGTATCATTGCATAGTAGATGCATTTGAATTTGAAATCAAGAAAGCCTAGATTTAAATTTTCCCTCTGACACTTACTAGTTATGTTATCATAGCAAAACATACAGAAAAAGAAAAGGATAAAATAAAAAAGCACAAAAAAGAAAGGTGAAACTGAAAAAGAAAATTGATATGGTTCAATCCCTACTACAAAAGTAAAACAAGATCTTCTTCCCTCCTCATCTCTTAAAAATAATAGTAAGAAGTCTTTTTAAAATTTCTAGCTGGAAGCCTTTCTTCTAATGTGAAGTAGAAACTTTATCATTCTTTCTTTAACTATCAATTCTGAAATAATATTCTGTCCTATATCCCCTTTTCCAAATCCTAACCACATCCTGTTGAGAACTTATGTAAAAGGTTAAGAAGACAAGTTAATGACCCAGAAAAATCAATGCAGGGTTGTAAAGGGATTTGAAAAGGAAAATAGCTCAATCTAGTTAAGGTCATTGCTGATCCCCATGCTCTGAGTAGATTAAGATAAAGATTGGAGTAAAAAAAGGAAGAAGTCTTTGATTACTCCTGTTAATGGAAACATCTCCAAAGTGCTCCTTTGAATGCCTAGAAATGAGAATCTTTAAAAGGAGTGTTCAAAGAGGAACTGAATGATTTTAAGTAAATGATTCTTCAACCATAGGTCTCCAATTAAGTTACTGTTCTTCCGTTTGATGAACTGAACTACTGCATATATCTTTACTTGAATTGTCAACCCTTACTTAATCATGATTAGAATTTTAACTATTGTCCAAAAATGCCATAAATTGTGCCTCCAAAATGGCTTCTCTTAGAAAGAACTTCTCAAAGCCATGGGAACACTTAGGTCATCTTTACATTTCTCTCTCTAAACAGAAATGCTTGAATTAGAATTATCTAAATTAATTAAAAAAAGTTTATCTTTCATATTATATTTTTATGCCCCCTTGGTTAATGAACAAGAACTTTACATCTATACTAGAGAACTAGCACCTTTACACATGTATGGAAATCTTAAGAGGAGTATTTGAAGTGGGTCATGGAATAATGAAGTTTCATTTTAAAACCCATTAAGTCTGAGTGGTAGATGGGCATTAAGTAAGAGATTCTCCCCCTCCCCCAAGGCACTATGGTGCAGTAAGTTTTCTAACCTACTCAAAGATAATCATATCTAAAAGAATGGGAAAAGTTTACACCAAGAAATTACTCCCAAGTGTGTGTGTGGTCAGGAGATCAGTGCAATACATACGGTGGGCACTCAATAAATCTTTGAGTGACTCTGTTGTTGTAAATGTGATTTGGACATCTCTCAATTAATTGATTGAGTTTAGTCAAATTAGCAGACAGTTTCCAATTATTTCTTTGCATTAAAATGACTCTAGCTTTTCCTTATTTATGTCCATCTTGGCACTAAAACCTGAAGCTTCTGTTGGTAGTGAGCATCAGAAGCCTATAGAATCAATTAATTATTTAATAAGCTTTTATTAAGCTTTTTTTTCTGTTTATTTTGCTATTTGCTGGAGATGCAACTCTCCTGCCTTCAGTAAGCCTACATTCCATCAAGATAGATAACATCGGCATAACTAATTATATCCAAACCGTATACAAAACCAATATAAAGTAATTGGGTGAAGGAAGAAACTAGTAGCTTGGGAAGATTAGCAAAAACTTCATGTTGAAGGTATCACTTGAAGGAAATGGCATTTTGAAGGAAAAATAAACATCTTAAGTCAAAGAACATAATTTTATTTTCTTGAAAATCATTCCTAGGATGATTCCCGTTATAGTTCCCTACCTCCATTCTTTGAAAAAAAAAGTTGAATTTTCAGGAACCTTTAATTTGTGTCACCAGTATGAAATGAAGAATATTACTCAAAACTCAATTTTTTTTTCTTTCCACCAGACTTAAACAAACAATTTTACAAATTTCTAATATCACCTTGACTGCCTTCAGAAGTTTTTGGAAATATAAATAAAAAAGATTTTTGGGTAAGTTAAACAGTCTATTGTCTGGGATGGAATAGTTTTATTACTCAAGTTTACGGTCTATTTTTGTTTCAAGGTGAGTAAATATTTCAGCTATGATACTCTACCTCTTCAAAATGTTACTGCATTATTTCTATTCACCTAGGATGCCCTCTGCTCCTCCTTTCTCCAGTCTTATGCAGTCTTCAAAGAAAAGTTCAATTCCACTTTTCCAGGAAGCTTTCTTCAATGGTTCAAACTCTAATCTCTTTCAAATGCTCACTTGACTAACTTTGTATCTATAGCACACATATGACCACTTATGCATATGTGTGAATGAGCTTTTTAGTTGAGAGTGAATTTAGATTTCTGCTCGAGTTCCATGCCGACCCATGGCAAATTCAAAAGAAATCTTCATATTTCTGCTCAGCTTGGGGCATTCCACTGCCCCACCATGTCTTCCTTTGTCCCCAGGCTGAGGCATGGCCACCTCCCTGGTCTTCCAACCTGCAGGGGTCAGGGGATGAGGGGCACTTTTCACAGACTTGCACTCTTCTTCGCTTTCTTTTTTTTTTTAAAGGCTTTGCATTTGTCCTTACCGAAATTCATTTTATTTAATTTTTTTTATTTTAGTGAGGCAATTGGGGTTAAGTGACTTGCCCAAGGTCACACAACTAGTATGTGTAAAGTGTTGGGTCTGAGGCTGTATTTGAACTCAGGTCCTCCTGACTTCAGGGCCGATGCTCTATCCACTGTGCCACCTAGCTGCCCTTCTTCTTTGCTTTCTAAATGGTGCAAACTCAACAACAAAGGCCCAGAAACGCTTGGGGGAAAAGACTACAATGAAATTTAAGATTTTTTCTTTAGATTTTGGCACCATTTTCTTTTATTATTATTATTTATTTATTTTCACCATTCAATTGGATTGAGAGAGGAAGTTGCCATTCAAGGGGCAAGAAACAATCTCAGAATGACAGGAAAAAAATTTTGAAATGAATTTCGTAGTTGCTTATTGAAAGAAAATGTATTCAAGGCTTACCCACCTTTGCTTTTGACCTTTTACCTCTTCTTAAATAATTTTCTTAAGCCTTTAAATTCTCTATATCCCCATCCATGTGTCCTTCTGAAAAGCCTGGAAAATACACTATTTTCTCCAGGATTGCAAAGAACTAGGCACTGCTTAGGGGAAATACTATTCACATCAACCTTCCCTCTGTCTCTCTGTCTCTCTCTCTCTCTCTGTCTCTGTCTTTGTCTTTCTCTCTCTATATATGTATATACACATATGTAAATGTGTGTGTGTGTGTGTATATATATATATATATAGTACACATATGTATGTCTGTGTGTGTGTATATATATACATATACGTATATGTATATAGTCATAGTTCTTTTTGACATATATGTTGTGGACCTTTGTGAAAACAAACAAAAAAAAGTTCCCATGTGTTTTTGCATATGTCTAATGTTCCCATAACTATTTCCTTTAAATCATGTAGTTATAACCCCTGTACCAAAGTCCATTAATATGAGACTCTCTCCTTCCTGGTGGAAATGAATGCCCTAACCTTCATGAGGGCCAGATTGAAGTTGGTGAGAAATAAGAGCACTCCAACCTTAGCCAGATCCCTTCAAAACTCCTCAGGGCCAATCCCCTCTGGAGATTCTTCAAGCAGAAATCACCCCTTCAGGACTTCTCAAGCTTCAAGTTTTCAAGGTTTTGTTTCCTCAGGAACATCTGACTTCCAGTTTTGAGAGGAAAGATAGAAATGGTAGGTCCCATTTCAGGTCACTGAAAGAAAAGACAGTCACTGCAGTTCTCCATCAAGTCCTTATCTCCAATTTGGAATAAGAATAATAAAAAATGAAGATACACCACAGAAGAATAGATTCATCAAGAATTAGATGTGGGAAAGGATTTCTTTTTTTTATCTTGATGGAATTTGTGATCTCATTGAAGTGAGCTCATATGAGAAGGGAGGGAATAAAAGAAGGAGGGAAACAGTTGATAAACCTTGACTGTGGCATATCAAACACAGTATAAAAAGTAGCATTGCATAGTGGATGAGGTTGAATTTGAAATCAAGAAAGCCTGGGTTTAAATCCTGCCTCTGACACTTACTAGTTATGTTACCACAGGAAAAAAAAAGTTTCCCTTTGAGTGAGACAAGGACACTTTCTCTTGGTTGGGCTGAATTACATTGCTCCCAATAGGATAGCTTCTTCGCTCTGTATTATTTGTTGTAAATTCCTCTGTGGAAACTTTTTTTTTTCTTTTCTGATTTCTGTTTTCTATGATTTGGATAAATGGTTTTCTTTGTTATTCACTATGTGTGTTCATTTTGGAACTCGTATTTGATGGGAAAAGTTTCAAAGCTTGGAAATTCAGGTCTTAGGGTCTAATTTCTGCCCAGAAGTGAAAAAGCAATAAAAAATTAGATGGAGCCAAATCATATCCCCTAAAATAATATTTAAGGAAGCAGAGAGATATACTTCTAGCCTGGTATCTGCTCTCTCTGAGAACAAAGTGTCTTCTGGCCCCAAGCTCTGCTTCTCTTCCTGGCAGGAATGAAAGTCTCTCTTGGAGAAGGGTGGGGAGAGAAGAGACTAAAATTATCTTTCATACCTCCATTTTCACACAATGACAGCCTTCACCATAGGTGGAACTTTCTCTTCAATTGGGGCGTCTTACTACAGAACATTTCTGAAAAAAACAAGCAACCAAACAAACAAACCTGCCTGAGCCTTTCCATTGGAGATCTCTGTCTTCATGTGATTCCTTTGGGAGAAATAGCAGCATGTCATGGTTTGGAGAAATAAGATAATGCAAATCATTATGGACTATTAAATTTTACTCATAGACATGCCAAACAAGGAAGAAGACTGAAGACCCCACCAAACCACTTCAGTGTTTCATTGTAAGCCAAAAGTCCCCATGAAGTCAGGACTGACTCTACAACTGTGTTGTGGCTTTTTAAACTTGACTTCATAGGAGGATCAATGAAGCTTGAAGACTCCTAGTTTCAGCTTGGCTATGCTCTAACAACTTGTCAATACTGGAGTTGTATGGTTATTAAGTGAGGTAAGGGTCTGGTTTAATTACCCCACCCAGAAGATACTAACCCAGTAACTTCTAGAAAGGGCAAGCAAGCATAGGAGCACAAGACACTCTGGGCTCTTAAGAAGTCCGTAATGTACACTTGTGAATATATTTGTCCCCCGCCATCAATAAATGACCTCCTTTTTTTGTGAGAAAAAAATCAATCCTGGCTCAATCAAGAGATATATCCATATCTCACTGAAGGGGAAATACAAGAAGTGTTTAGGGAGACAAGGTGAAAATCAGGGGCATATTGAAGAGTTAGTTTCCCCTACATTTCTATTTTATAGAGTCTATCATTCTTTCTCTGTTTCCATGTTTCTGGAATGGTTCCTCAGGAGAGTTTGCAGTTATATATGTCCCTTTTTGAAGAAAGAATTTTGTTTTATTGAGATAGCTCCAAAGCTCTCTCAGCAACTTCACCATAGTACAAGTCATGCAGAATTGGTCAGTATTCTCTCCCAACAGAGTTGTGCCTTTGCAACAGCTGGCAAAACATCCCAGATTCAGAAACCTATGTTAGAGAGGAGTGTTAGAGCTCTGCAGTTTGGATAACATAAAACTATTCCCACGAGACAATAAAATCATGGATTTCATTCAAAATTGTATCCACCACAAGGCAATGTAGGACACTGATGTTATATATCTTGTTATAATGAACCAGGGGTTCATTATTTGAAGCAAAGGAAAATGAGTTACCTTCTTTATTGCAACATTATACTGTGAGAAAGAGACAAAATGAAATGTAGGGGAATAAATATGGCATTCCTCTCACCTCAGACTAGAAAACAGCCTCATTTGTTATAGTGCTCACCACAAAAATAAGTTGGCCAGTTGGAAACTGCATTTAAATATCTTGTGGTGTGGATGCTTCTTGTTGTTGTTGAAGCCCAAGTGTTTGCAGGGGTTAGAATGAAAAACTTCTCATGCATAGAGCATTAGTTCAGCATGCATTAAAAGTAGAGTTCAAAAAGTTGCATAGTTCCCCAAAAAGCTAGGAAATAAATCATTTTCCAGGGGAACATAAAAAGAGATGACAGAGAGGTTGATCTTTCACTCACTGAACTTCACTGGAGCCAATCTGTAATACAAAGTTGTGTTGTTGTTGATGTTCTTTTAAATTGCTGATTATGTATTGAGAATGACTTTTAGTCCTAGCCCAGTTTCTAACTCTCAAATTTACTTTTTTCTTTTAAAGTAAAATTATTCATGGCTTCTGATATGTAATATTACCAAAAGATGTTTTTTTTTAATAGAGCACTTCATCTTATTATCTCAATTAATCTGTATAATGGAGGCTGCAGAATAGGAAAGGTAAAAGAATCATGTATAATCTGTGTCTATTAACAAGTTTGCCAGACTTGACCTTATTTGTAATTAATTTGTAAAATATTACACACTAGTAAAATAAGCCACCCTTTTAAGCTGGTTGAGAAAAGGACCAAAATAGTGAATAAAGCACTAAACTCAGAATTGAGAAGATTTAGTTTCACCTCAGAAATTTACCAATCATGAGATTTCAACCCATATCTTCCTGATTCTGAGTTTAGTATTCTAATCAACATATTTGATTATAGAAAGCAAATCTTCACCTGCTTTTAAGCATAGATTAATTTAATTTTGAAGCAGGTAAGTGAAATATTTTCAGTGCTAAAAATCACATATGCACTTTTATCATCTTCCTGCCTTTTCTGTCTGCCTGGTCTCTCTATGAATGCCTCTTTCATTCTCCTACTTTTCATTTCTCTCTAGGATTAACCATTGCTATTTTTTTTTCTTTGACTATCTTTGTGTTTGTACCTTTTTCTTTTTCCTTCTGTCTCTGTCTTTTGTCTTTGTGTTCTTTTGTGTCTCTCTACCTCTGTCTCTTCTGTCAACCCCTTCTCTGTCATTTTTTCCCTCTCTCTCTCTCTCTCTCTCACACACACACACACACACACACACACACACAAACACACCCCCACACACACCTGCACTGTTTACAAATGAATCCAGGAAAGTCATGTTCCCTATTTCTGGTGTTTCTGAAAACCTATGTTTTTTGGAAGAAAAAGGGAAGTTAAAGGAATAGGATGGAGTAGAAAATTTGGAAAGATTTGCGTGTGCATTTGTGTGTGTGTGTGTGTGTGTGTGTGTGTGTACAGGATGATTTACTGACTTACCACCTCACAAAAATAGATAAATAATCACATAAATACATAAAAAATAAAAGCTCCTCAAAAGTGAATTCTCACATGTTTATGTTTCCCCCAGTTTTTGAAGACATAACTTGAGAGAGAAGGAGGGAAGTGGGAAGGACTGGAGACTCTCTAAAAAACCATTAAATTTAACAGGGCAATTTGGATTTAGAAAATAGGGAATTTTTAAAGTGGTACCTTTTAGGACTTGCCTCACACTGTTTAAAATGAAAACACTGTTGAAGAGATGTAGCATTTACTATTTTTACATATTTTATATCTATAAAATACATCAATAATTTATTTTAAACATTTTAATAAAAATCTTCTGAGTTCTGAAATCTGAACCTTCCTGACATTCTTTCCTCATCCACTGAGAAGACAATAAATGTGATCTCAATTATGCATGTGAAATCATGGAAAGTGTATCAACCACATTGTTAAAAAAAAAAAAAAAGCAAAGAAAAATAAGATAAAAAAAAATATGCTTCATTCCGAACTCAGATTCCATCAGTTCTTTCTCTGGAAATGGATAACATTTTTCACCACAAATTCTTCAGAGTTGTCTTAGATCATTATATTAAACAGAATAGTTGAGTCATTCTCAGTTGATCATCAAACAATATTGCTGTTACCATATGCAGTGTTTTTGTGATCCTGCTCACTTCACTTTGCATGAGTTCATGTAAGTCTTTCCAGGTTTTTTTTTAAACAACCTTGCTTGTCATTTCTTAAGGCATAACTATATATATATATATATGTATACATAACTATAACTATATGTAACTATATAATGGTATAGCTCTCTCTCTCTCTCTCTCTCTATATATATATGTATATATATATAGAATTTGTTCCACCATTCCGCAATTGATGGACATCCACTCAATTTCCAATTTTTTGCCACCACAAATAGACTGACTTTAAACATCTTTTTATACAAATAGTTAATTTTCCCTCTTTGATCTCTTCAGGATACAAATCTAGTAATGGTATTGCTGGGTGAAAGGGTACACACAGTTTTATAGCCTTTAAGGGTTATTTCCAAATTGGTTTTTAGAGTAGTTGGATCAGTTCACAACTCACTAACTCACAGAGGGTTAGTGTTCCATTTTTTTCATAACCCCTCCAATATTTGTCATTTTCCTTTTCCATCATACTAGTCAATTTGATAGCTATGAGGTGGTACCTCAAGCTTGTTTTAATTTGCATTTCTCTAATCAATGGTGATTAAGAGCATTTTTATATGACTATAGATAGCTTTCATTTCTTTTTCTGAAAATTGGTGTTCTTATTCTTTGACCATTTATTTATCAATTAGGGAATGGCACATTCTTATAATTTTGACTCAGTTCTCCAAACATTTGAGAAATGGATCATTTATCAGAGAAACTTGCTGTAAATCTGCCCCCTCCCCAGTTTCTTGTGCTCCTTCTAATTTCGGCTGCATTGGATTTGTATAAACAAAGCTTTTTAATTTAATGTAATAAAAATTATCTATTTACTTCCTGAGATCTCCTCTATCTTTTGTTTCATCACAAATTCTTCCCTTATCCATAGATTAAACAGATAAAATTTTCCATGTTCCCCTAATTTGCTTATAATATCACCTTTTATGTATAAATCATGTAACCATTTTTTTTGGGGGGGGGAGGTTCTAGTCCGGCTTTATTAGAAGTAAGGAGCTTAAGAACTGGATGAGTCTGCAATGGTAGAATAGCAGGCTGGAGAAGGCTTAAATGGGGCTAACTCTAAGACTCAGGGGAGTATAGGAGGGATCTTTTAATGCTAAGGCAGAGGGAGTGAGGAACAGGGAAAAAATGGGAGGGAGGAGAGGTAGGATGGGGTCTGGACTCAAAAGGAGGAGTATAAAGCATAAAGCTAGCAGCAGAGTGTTCAGAAATGAACTTTGTGGTAAGTGTGAGCAGCCATCAAGGCCCATTTTAGCTGCTTGTAGATGGCAAACATCACTACATTCCAGGAGCCCAAGCAGAGGAAATAAGGCATGAACCATTTGTAGAAAACTTGGGGTCCCTCCTTCCCAAGTTTGGTGAGGGCACAGTGGCCAGCACTGGCATACTGGCTCATGGCAGAATTCAAGTATCTCATCTTGACCACATCCACAGGGGAAGCAATGATGGTGGTGCAGAAGCCAGTCCCAAAGGCTGATGTGAAGTGTCATGGAAGGTCATTAGTCATGAGGTAGGCCTTCAGGAGGGCATCTTTGATGAGATCCTAGGTCACCAGCTCAGCACAGTTGATGATAACATTGCAGGAAACAATGGGTGAAGTGTTTTGTTTTGTTTTGTTTTTTCTTTCCATAGGCCTCAAAGCCCTTCCTCTCCAGTGATAGTCTTATAGGTATCCACTGTACTCTGGTATCTCTGGCTGCCACCTGCATGAGCCTGGACCTGGAAAGATATCTTCACTACATCTGTAGATTGGGCTATGCTCATTGCCAGTGCCCCTGTGGTGCAGCCTGCCAGGAGGTGGCTCCCAATGCCTGCATGCTCAGATCCCTTGGTGTAGACAGTCATAGAGGACAATGCACACAGAGGCAAAACTCATCTGGCACTACAACCCAGCCACTATCTCATTGTACAGGGTCCTCAGTCTTCACCATGGTCAGAATGGTGCCCATGACACCTCAATACTGGGCAGTGGTAGAGGGAGCTAGGATAGCCCCCTGGCTCTCTCTTTGAATCTGCAGTCAGACTTTGGCTGTGTCCATGGGGAAAGTGATGAGGTCAGTGATGCAGGCAGAGATGCCAGCCCCAAGGAATTTTGTGGTAACTGTTGGGGGCACATCTGTAGTTTTAAATCCAGCTATGATGTGATGTTGGCTTTCTGCTACTTCCCAGGAGGCAAAGGAGAAAGGGAAAGATAGCCTCCACTGAATGAACAAGATGAGATAGAGGAACTTTGCCGGAGTCCTGATTTGGAGGGTCTCATGATGATGGCACCTTGATCAAGCTTCTCTAAAGGTGTCCTGCTCTTCAAAGTTGCTCATGGCAACCATGGCCCACTTCCCTTGATTTTCCATAGACAGTTGTTGGGAAACTGAACACCTGATGATCATATTATGTAACCAGACTGTAGAAGAAAACATGAGTAGGTGGAGGGAGGAAGGAGGCCTGCAGCAGAGTTTGGCATCTGGCGGGCAGGAGGGACTGCCTAGCTTTCTCTTGGCTGGGTCGCTAAAAAGTCTCATTCTTGGAGGAGGTTGATGCATGCACCCTCATGTACCCATTTTGACATTATCTTGGTATACAGTGTGATGTGATGGTCTATACCTAGTTTTTGCCAAGCTATTTTCCAGTTTCCCCAGCAGTTTTTTCTTAAATAGTGAGTTTTTTTGTCGCCAAAGCTTGGATCTTTATGTTTATCAAATGCTGTATTACTAAAGCCATTTACTCCAGTGTATTATGTACTTAATCTAACCCACTGATCCTCTGCTTTATTTCTTAGCCAGTTAGAGATTGTTTTGATGAGTATTGCTTGCCAATACAGTATGAGAAATGATACTGTTATGCTATCTTCCTTCACATTTTATTTTCATTGATTTATCTGATAGTCTTGACCTCTGTTTTTACTAGATGAATTTTTTTTTACTATTTCTTTCACCATTTTGTTTTGGTAGTTTGATTAGTATGGCATTGAATAAGTGAATTAATTTAGGTAGAATTTTATTTTATTGGCTTGGTCTACCCAGGAGTAATTTTCTTTCCAATTATTTAAATCTGTATTTATTATAAAATGTTTTGTAATTGTGTTCATGCATTTGTTGATTAGCCTTGGAAAGCAGACTCCAACATATTTTGTAATGTCTTAAGTTATTTTAAATGAAATTCCTCCTTCTGTCTCTTTGTCCTGGATTTTGTTGGTAATATATAGGAATGCTGATGATTTCTTTGGCTTTGTTTTATATCCTGCAACTTTGCTAAAGCTGATAATTATTTTGACTAATTTTTTAATTTGATATTCTAGGATTCTCCTCCCATACCATCATATGTTGTGCAAAGAATGATAGTTTTGTTTCCTCATTGCTTAATTTAGTTCCTTCAATTTATTTTTCTTTTATTATTACTTATTTCTTTTCTTATAGCTAACATTGCTAGTACAATATTAACAACGGTGGTGATAATGGGCATTCTTGCTTTACCCCTGATCTTATCAGGAAGACTTCTGGCTTATCCCCATTAGAGAGAATGTTTGCTTATGGTTTTAGATAGAGAATGTTCTTGCATTTTACTCCATTTTGAATACTTTATGATCTACATACCCTTGCTACCCTTGCTAATTTATAATTTGTAGTTCCTCAAATATGATACTATTATCTTTTGTGTTTTTCTTTGTACTTGCTGATACCAGTGAATGGAATTTTCCATTCCTTCACCTCTGCCTCTTGCTTCCCCTCACACCCTGCAAGATTGATTTCAAGTCCAACTTTGTGCATGAGACTTTACTAGTACCCTCAGTTGTTAACATTTCTAGATATTATTTTAGCAAAAACTCCATTTAATTTTATGCTTTCTAATGTTTTAATAGGAATGAGCATTGTATTTTGTCAAAAGCTTTTTCTGCATTTGAGATAATCATGATTTTTGTTGTTTGTCTTATTGACACAATCAATTATGCTGATTATTTTCATAATATCAAGTCAGCTTTGTATTTCTGGTATCACTCCCACCTAATCATAGTGTATGATCTTTATGATATATTGGCACAATCTTCGTACTAGTATTTTATTTAAATTTTTTGCATAGATATTCATCAGGAAATTTCTAGTTTTCTTTGTTTTGGCCCTTCCTGGTTTGAGTATTGGTTCCATATATGTGTCATAAAAGGAGATTTGTAGGACTCCTTCTTTGTCTATTTTTCCAAATAGTTTATATAATATTGGAACTAATATTTATTTAAATATTTGGTAGAATCCATTTGTGAATCTATCTGGTTGTAGGGATTTTGTCTTATGGAGTACACCTATTCATTGTTCAATTTCTTTTTTTAAAGATAGGATTATTTAAGTACTCTATTACTTCTGTCAAATGAGGCAATTTACATTTTTGTAAATATTTATCCTTTTCACTTACATTGTCAGATTTATTGTTATATAATTTGGAAAAATAGCTCTTAATAATTGTTTTACTTTCATCTTCATGGGTGGTACATTCATTCTTTTAATTTTTGATAAGGGTAATTTGGTTTTCTTTGATCTTTTTAAAATCAAATTAACTAATGGTTTATCTATTTTTTTCTTAAAACTAGCTCGTATTTTATTTGTTGGTTCAAAAGGTCATTTTTTTCCACTTTCATTAATCCCTACTTTGATTTTCAGAATTTCCAATTTGGCATTTAATTGGGGATTTTTAATTTGTTACCTTGCTAGTTTTTTTTAATTGCATATCTGGTTCGTCCATATGCTTCTTCTCTGTTTTATTGATGTAAGCATTTAGAGATATAGATTCTTACCATAAGTACTATTTTGGATGCACCCCATAAATTCCAATATGTTGCCTCGTTGTTGTCATTCTCTTTAACATTTTTTTTAATTTTTTTCTATGATTTTTTGTTGATCGTTAGGATTGGATTAGTTTCTAAATAATTTTAATATATGTTTTCATAGCTTTTAGTGTAAAATTTAGTGCATTATGGTCTGAAAAGGATGCATTTAATATTTCTGATTTTCTTCATTTTTTGTGAGATTTTTATGCCCTAATACTTTGTCAATTTTTGTTAAGGTACCATGTACAGATGAGGAAAATTTATACTCTTTTCTATTTTTATTAATTTTTTCCAGAGATCTAAATTTCCTAAAACTATTTTCATCTCTTGGATTTCTTTCTTATTTATTTTAAAGTTACACTTATCTAGTTCTTAGAAGGAAAAGTTGATATTCTCCACTAGTATAGTTTTTTTTCACCGCTAGTATAGTTTTACTATCAATTTCCTTCTATAACTCATTTAACTTTTTAAGAATCTGCATATTATACTGTCTGGTAAATATATGTTTAGTATTGATATTATTTTATTGGTTATGTTAGGTTTTGGCAAAATGTAGTTTCCCTGCTTATCTCTCTTAATTAGATCTATTTTTGGTTTTGTTTTGTATGGGATCTTGTTTACTCCCTCTGCCTTTATGTTTTAAACCTCAGCCAAAATATAATCAGTGATGCTCCAGCCTACTATTTTTAGTCTGTGTGTGTCTCTGTTTAAGTGTATTTCTTGTAACAAAAATATTGTTGGGCTCCAGTTTCTAA
>NW_020947390.1:6731217-6769827 GCF_900497805.2 Vombatus ursinus
CTCAAAAGTCTGTTTTGCTTCTGACCACTGCCTCCCATAATCTGCCTTCCCTTCTAATAGCACTTCCCTTTTCTTTTTTCTCTTTTTCCTGTTTCCCTATTGAGTAAGATAATATTTCTATACCCAACTCACTGTGTGTTATTCCCTCTTTGAACCAATCCCAACAAGACTGAACTTTAAGCATTGCTGAGCTACCTGTTTTGCCCTCCACTGTTAAATCTCTTTCTTATTTGAGATAATTTTCAATATTCTTCTTTTTCCTTCCCCCTTTTACTAATACATCCCTCTTTCTCATCTCTTAATTTTTTTTTTACCTCATACCATCATAGTCAACTCACACTCATGCCCCCTAACTATGTGCACATTTTGTAACTGGCTTAACAATGGTAATGTTCTTAGGAGTTACAAGTATCATCTTAACACATAGGAATATAAACAATTTAATGTTATTGACTTCCTTATGATTTCTCTTTCTTGTTTACCTTTTTATATTTTTTGAGTCTTTTACTTGAAAGTCAAATTTTCTATTTATCTCATGTTTTCCTTAAGAATGCTTGAAAATTGTCTATTTCATTAACTATCCATATTTACCCTGAAATATTATACTCAATTTTTTCTGGATAGGTGTTTCTTAGTTGTAATCATAGCTCCTTGGCCTTGTGGAATATCATATTAGATATTCCTTGAGGACTATCTAAGCCCTCTACTCCATTAATATAGATCTTGTAATGTAACATTGTGTTATTTGGACTGTGGCTCCATGATATTTGAATTGTTTCTTTCTGGCTACTTGCAATATTTTCTTCTTGACCTGGGAGCTCTGAAGTTTGTCTAAACTATTCCTGGGAGTTTTCATTTTGTAATCTTAAGAGATGATGGTTAGATTCTTTTGATTTCCACCCTCTGGTTCTAGAATATCAGGGCAGTTTTCCTTTATAATGTCATTGTTGTTTTAATTTTTTTTTTAGTATTTTATTTTTCCCCAATTACATGTAAGAACAATTTTCAACATTCACTTTAAAAAATGAGTTCCAAATTCTCTCTCTCTCCTCCCACTCCCATCATTGATAAGGCAAGCAACTTGATATAGGTTATACATGTATAGTCGTGAAAAACATATTTCCACATTAATCATGTTACAAAAGAAAACATAGCACAAAATTGAAAAAGAAATCAAGAAAAATAATGAAAGTTTAAAAAGTATGCTTTTGTCTGTATTTGGAGTCCATCAATTCTTTCTCTGGGGATGGATAGCATTTTTCATCATGTCTTTCGGAGTTGTCTTTGGTCATCATATTGTTGAGAATGACCAAGTCATTCACAGTTGATCATCTTACAGTATTGCTGTTACTGTGTACGGCTTTCTCCTTGTTCGACTCATTTCACTTCTCATCACTTCATGTTCAGGGTTTTTCTGAGAGCATCGAGCTCATTATTTCTTATAGCACAATAGTATTCCATCACAATCATATACCACAATTTGTTCAGCTGCTCCCCCATTGATGGGTGTCCCCTCAATTTCCAATTCATTGCTACCAGAAAGCTGCTATAAATGTTTTTCTATATACAGGTGCTTTTCTTTTTTTTAAATCTCTCTTGAGATAAAGACCTAGTAGTAGTATTGGTAAGTTAAAGAGTATGCATGGTTTTATAGGCCTTTGGATATTGTCCCCAATTGCTCCATATAATGGTTGAATCAGTTTTACAACTCAACCAATATTACATTAGTCACTCAATTTTCCCACGTTTTATCCAACATTTATTATTTTCTTTTTCCATCCTGTTAGTTAACCTAATAGATGTGAGGTAGTACTTCAGATTGTTTTAACTTGAATTTCTCTAATCAATGGTGATTTAGAGCATTTTATCATATAGCTATAGAAAGCTTTGATTACTTCATCTGAAGACTGACTTTTCTTATTTTTTGATCCTTTATCAATTGGGCAATGTCTCTTATTCCTATATATTTGAATCATTTAAGAATGAGGTCTCCATCAGAGAAAGTTGCTTGAATTTTTTTGACAGTTATGCTTGCTAACTATATTTCCCCCCATCCTATTTCCCCTATTTATATGAATCTATCTGTCCTTTCACCCTGTCCCTTTTCAAAGGTATTTACTTCTTACTACCACTTCTCCCAATCTGACTTCCCTTCTGTGATCACTCCCCCTTCTTTTATACCCTTCTCCTCCTACTTTCCTGTTGGACAAGACAGATTTCTATATCCAATTGAGTATGAATATTATTATTCCCTCTTTGAGTCAACTCCAATGACAGGTTAAAGTGTTCCCCACTGCATCCCCCTTCTCCTCCACAGTCAAAGCTCTTCTGTGTCTCTTTCATATCAGACAATTTACTCCATTCTATGGAGTACATAGAATATACTTTTCTCTCAGTACATTCTTCTTTCTCATTCCTTAATTTATTTATTTTTTAAATTTTATTCATTTATTTTTATTTTATTTATTTATTTATTTTATTTTTTTACATCTTCACATCATATTCAACTCACATCTCAGTCCTATGTCTATGTATATTCTTTCAAATTGCCCTAATAATGAGAAAGTTCTTATGATTTATAAGTATACACTTTCTATGTAGGAATATAAGCAGCTTAACCTTTTTGAGTCTCTTATCCCTTATCACTTCTCTTTTCTGTTTACCTTTTCATACATCTCTTGAATATTGTATTTGAAAAATAACTTTTCTGATAAGTAGTATCCATCTAAAACCATTGGCAAGCATTATATGTAATGGGGATAAGCTAGAATTATTTGCAATAAGATCAGGGGTGAAACAAAGATGGCCATTATCACCACTGATATTCAGTATTATAGTAAAAATGTTAGCTTTAGCAATAAGAGAAGAAAAGTAATTTGAAAGAATTAGAATAAGCAATGAAGAAACAAAGCAATCACTCTTTGCAAGTGATTAGAGAATCAAGTAAAAAACTACTTGAAATATTTAATAACTTTAGCAAATTTGTAGGATATAAAATAAACCCACATAAATCACCAGTATTTCCATATATTACTAACAAAGCCCAACAGCAAGAGATAGAAAAATAAATTCCATTTAAAGTAACTGTAGACAATATAAAATATTTGGGAATTTACCTGCCAAGACAAACCCAAGAGATATGTGAACACAATTACAAAACACTTTTCACACAAGTAAAGTCAGATCTAAATAATTGGAAAAAAAAACATCAGTTGCTCATGGGAAGACTGAGCTACTACAATAAAAATGACAATTGAACCTAAATTAATTTACTTATTTAGTTCCATACCAATTAAACTACCAAATATTATTTAATAGAACTAGAAAAAATTAACAAAATTAATCTGGAAGAATAAAATGTCTGGAATATCAAGAGAATTAATTTAAAGAAATATAAAGCAAGGTGGCCTAGCTGTACCAGATCTAAAACTATATTATAAAGCAATTTTGTTATTAACTAAGAAACAAAGTAGTGGATCAGTGGAATAGTTCAGGTACACAAGACACAATAGTCTATAGTCATCTATTTTTGGATAAATCCAAAGACTCCAATTTCTGGGATAAGAACTCCCTATTTGACAAAAATTGCTTGGAAAATACTAAGGCAGAAACTAGGCATAGACTAGTATCTTACACCATATACCAAGATAAAGTCAAAATGGGTACATGATTTAGACACAAAGGGTGATACTATAAACAAATTAGGAGAGCAAGGAATAGTTTACCTGTTAGATCTATGGAGAATAGAAGAATTTATGACCAGACAAGAGATAGAGAACATTACGAAATGCAAAATTAATAATTTGGACAATATGAAGTGAAAAAAGTTTTTTCAGAAAGCCAATGCAACCAAGATTAGAAGGGAATCAGAAAGCTAGGAAATAATTTTTATAAGCAGTGTCTCTGATAAAGGCTTCATTTCTGAAATATATGGAAAATTGAGTCAAATTTAAAAGAATACAAGTTATTCCACAATTGATAAATGGTCAAAGGATATGAACAGGCAGTTTTTAGATGAAGAAATCAAAGCTATCTATAGTTACATGAAAAAAAAATGCTCCAATCACTATGGATTAGAGAAATGTAAATCAAAACAACTTTGAGAGGGGGTGGAGCCAAGATGGCAGAGGGAAAGCAGTGACTTGCTTGAGCTCACCCCCAAACCCTTCCAAATACCTATTAAAAAAATGGCTCTAATCAAATTTGAAAGCAGCAGAACCCACAAAAGGACAGAGTGAAACAAATTTCCAGCTCAAGACAACCTGGATGGTTGATAGGAAAGTTATATCTTGCTGGGTGGGGAGAGGAGTGCAGTTTGGCATGGGGGCATAGGCCACAGCAAACCTGGAGCAGGCCTCAGAGGACTGAATCACAGGTGTCTGTGGTGGTTTCCAGACTTCTCAAGCCAAGAATGCCAAATACAACCTGGAAGGTCAGTGGCTCTGACTGTGGTGAGAGAGAAGCTAGGTCTCAGTACCAAGTCCTGAGCACTGCCCCAGGGCGGTGACTGCCTCCTGAGCTTCTGGTCCAAAGACTAAGGGGGAATCGAGTGGCTGATCACAGGAGGATTGCAGGGATCTCTTTGCAGAGCTGAAGCAGAAATCTCTTGCTTTGCCTTTGCTTAGATCTGGGTCACAGTTCTAAGGGGCGGTCCTGGGGTGAGGAGGAGGGGTGGCATGGTGGAGCTTATTGTGGCAGTGGAGAGGAAGCACCTTGCCCCTTATCATAGCACCTTGGAAGAACTGAAAATTTTCAGGTCCCTAGAAGTATCTCTGAAAACAGCTGTACAAACCCCTGATGCTTGGGACAGTACATTCTCCACATTTGGAAGCAGACTCTTACCTTAACAAAGAGTTTAAAACTCAAGTAATAAGCTGGGATCATGAGCAAACCTCACAAAAAGAGTCAGACTATATTAGCTTACTTTGGTGACAAAGAAAATCAAAACATACAACTAGAAGAAGACAACAAAGTCAAAGCTCCTACATCCAAAGCCTCCAAGAAAAAATATGAATCAGTGCCAGGCCTTGGAAGAGCTCAAAAGGAATTTTGAGAAGCAAGAGAAGTAGAGAAAAAACTGGGAGGAGAAATGTGAGTGATTCAAGAAAATCATGAAAAACAAATCAATAGCTTACTAAAGGAGACCCAAAAATATTGAAAAAAATAACACCTTAAAAAATAGCCTAACCCAAATGACAAAAGAGATCCAAAAAGCCAATGAGAAGAAGAATGCCTTAAAAAGCAAAATTGATCAAATGGGAAAGGAAGTCCAAAAGATTACTGAAGAAAATACTTCCTTAAAAATTAGAATAGAGCAATTGGAAGCTAGTGACTTTATGAGAAATCAAGACACTGTTAAACAAATCCAAAAGAATGAAAAATTAGAAAACAATGTGAAATATCTCATTGGAAAAACAACTGACCTGGAAAATAGATCCAGGAGAGAGAATTTAAAAATTATTGGACTATCTGAAAGCCATGATCAAAAAAAAAAAAAGCGTAGACATCATCTTTCAAGAAATTATCCAGGAAAACTGCCCTGATATTTTAGAACCAGAGGGCAAAATAGAAATTGAAAGAATCCATAGAACTAGTCCTAAAAGAGATCCCCAAAAGAAATCTCCTAGGAATATTGCATCCAAATTCCAGAGTTCCCAGTTCAAGGAGAAAATATTACAAGCAGCCAGAAAGAAACAATTCAAGTGTTGTGGAAACACAATCAGGATAACACAAGATTTAGCAGCTTCTACATTAAGGGACTACAGGGCATAGAATATAGTATTTTGGAGGGCAAAGTAGGTATCATTACAACCAAGAATCACCTACTCAGCAAAACTGAGTGTAATCCTCCAGGGGAAAAATGGTCATTCAGTGAAATAGGGGACTTTCAAGCATTCTTATTTATTTATTTATTTATCTATTTATCTATTTATCTATCTATCTATCTATCTATCTATCTATCTATCTATCTATCTATCTATTTATTTATTTATTTATTTGTTCAAGCATTCTTGATGAAAAGACCAGAGCTGAATAGAAAATTTGACTTTCAAATACAAGACTCAAGTGGAACATGAAGAGGTAAACAAGAAAGAGAAATCATAAGAGACTTATTAAGGTTGAATTGTTTATATTCCTGCATGGAAAAATGATATTTGTAACTCATGAGACCTTTGTCAGTATTAGGGTAGTTGGAGGGTAAAAATTATATATATGTGTGGATAGATAGATAGATAGATAGATAGTTAGAGGGCACAGGGTGAGTTAAAGATGAAGGAGTCATATCTGGAGAAAATAAGTGGTGAGAGAGGATTATACTAGAAGAAGAAGAAAGGGAGAGGTAGAACGGGGTAAATTATCTCTCAAAAAAACAGAAAAGCCTCTTACAGTGGAGGGGAAATGGGAAAGGTGAGAGGAAATGAGTGAATCTTATTCTCATAGGATTTGACTTAAGGAGGGAATAACATACACACTCAATTGGGTATGAAAATCTTTCTTACCCTACAGGAAAATGGGGGGGAAGGGGACAAAAGAGTAGGGGAGTGATAGAGAGGAGGGTAGATTGGGAAAGGGGGTAATCAGAAGTAAATATTTCTGAGCAGGGACATGGTCAAAAGAAAGAATAGAATAAATGGGGGGGCAGAATAGGATTAAGGGAAATAGAGTTAGTTTTTCACAACATGACTACTATGGAAGCATTTTGCATGACAGCATATGTATCACCTATATTGAGTTGCTTGTCTTTTCAATGAGGGTAGGTGGGGAGGGAGGAAGAGAGAAAATTTGGAACCCAAAATTTTTAAAAACACGTGTTTAAAAACATGTTTTCACATGCAACTGGGAAATAAGAAATATAGGAAATTGGGTACAGATATCTATCCTGCCCTACAGGAAAATAGAAGGGGAAGGGGATAAGAGAAGTGGGGGGAGAGATAGAACGGAAAGCAGACTATGGGAAGGGGTATTCAGAATGCATGCCATCTTGGGGTGAGATGGGGTGAAAATTTGAAATTCAAAATCTGAAATTCAAAATTCCAAATTACTTGGAAGTAAATGTTGAAAACTAAAAATAAATAAATTTATTAATAAAAAAGATAAAAAATAAAACAACAACTTTGAGGTATCACTTCACATCAATCAGATTGGCTAACATGACAAAACAGGAAAAATATAAATGTTGGAGAAGATGTGGGAAAACTGGGACACTAATACACTGCTGGTGGAGTTGTGAATTGATCCAACCATTCTGGAAAGCAATTTAAAACTATGTCCAAAGGGCTATCAAATGTGCATACCTTTTGATTCAGCAATACCACTTCTAGGTCTGTATCTCAAAGAGATCATAAAGATGGGAAAAGGACCCACATGTACCAAAAATATTTAAATCAGCTCTTTTTGTGGTGGCCAAGAATTGGAAATTGAGGGGGTGCCCATCAGTTGGGGAATGACTGAACAAGTTGTGGCATATGAATAAAATGGAATACTATTGTTCCATAAGAAATGACGAACAGGCAGACTTCAGAAAAACCTGGAAAGTCATATATTAACTGGTGCTGAGTGAAGTGAGCAGAACCAGGAAAACATTGTACACAATAATATCAACATTGTGCAATGACCAACTTTGATAGACTTAACTCTTCTCAGTAATGCAATGATCTAAGACAATTCCAAAAGATTCATGATGACAAATGCTATCCACATCCAGAGAAAGAACTATGGAGTCTGAATGCAGATTGAAGCATTGTGTATTCCCTTTTTTTTGGTTTTTGTTTTGTTTTGTTTTTTTGTTTTTTTCTTGCTCATAGTTTTTTCCCTTTGGTTCTAATTCTTCTTTACAACATGACTAATATTTTGGGCAGCTAGGTGGTGTAGCGGATAAAGCACTGGCCCTGAAGTCAGGAGGACCTGAGTTCAAATCTGGCTTCAGACCAAACACTTATACTTACTAGCTGTGTGACCCTGGGCAAGTCACTTAACCCCAACTGCCTAAGCAAAAATAAATAAATAAAAATACAAAAAATACAAAACAACATGACTAATATGGAAATATGTTTAATATAATTGTACATATATGGCCTATATCAGATTACATGTCACCTTGGGGGGGAGGGGAAAGAGAGAGAGAAAATTTAAAACTCAAAATCTTATATTTGCTTTTTTATTTAGATGTCTCTCCTAAAAGTGATCTCATTATTTTACCCTAAAACCTTTACCCCCTTTCTAAACTTCTCTATTATTATCTAGTATATTACCATGTTTCCTGTTCCCCAAGATCACAACCAAGATGTCATCCTTGACTCTTTACTCTCTCTCAAACCCTATGTCCAATCTCTTGCCAAGCCCTGTCAATTTCATCTTCCTAAAATTTCTCTCATGCCCTTCCTCTATCCTCCCTCATGCTGCCACCACCCAGGTGTATGTCTTCATCACTTCACCCTAGACTATTACAATAGCCTCCTGTTTGGTCTGACTGCCGTAAATCTCTCCCCACTCCACTTCATCCTTCACTCAGGTGCCAAAGTGATCTTCCTAAAGCACAGGTCAGATCATTTCTCACTATCTCTATAGTGGCTATACAGTGGCTCCATATTTTGATCCAGGATCAAATATGCAACCTTTTGTTTTATTAAAAGCCCTTTATAATCTATATTATAGCATATTTGATGAGAGATGTCCAGCCTCTTTTTTAAGACCTTCAAGTAGAAAGTAGGAATTACCATACCTTCTAGGCCATTCCACTTTTGGACAACTCTAATTGTTAGAAAGTTTTGTTGGTTCTGTTTTGTCTCTCCCTGCCCCACCCCATACATTGATTCCAATCATATCTCCTCTTTGCAACCACCACAGATTTGGAATAACAGAATTGGGAAGATGTAGGTCCATATGGAACAGCATATTTTATTGAATTCAGTGTATAAATGTAATCAGGAATGTGGAACACCTGGAATCTATCTAGTATTTGATTGTTTATAATTGCTAGGTTCAATCTTGCATTCCCAGTGTCATTAGAGGTGTCTATAAGTGTGTGTACTCTATTATATATTACAAAGGCTGCTGAGTATTAGGGAAATTGTGTATGCAAGGAGAGGGTGCACACATTTCTTTCCTCTTAGAAAAAAACTATTCTTCACAGTTTGAAAGTAGTATTCACAGAGATGAACCACAAAACTGAAAGAATTGCCACTTGGTAGTATAATAACACATAAACAACTGTTGTAATTGAGAAAAGATTGGATAATAACTGAGAGTGTCCCATGAAGTTCTGTCTTGGGACCTTTCCTCTTCTTCTATAGTAAAGGTCCATAAGGAAGACTTTGTGAAACAGATAGATAGATAGATAGATAGACAGATAGATAGATGTGTGTATATATATATACATAAATATATATATAATGTAAATATGTTTGTCTGATAAAAATAAGTATAATTTATTTCCTTTGTAATATTATGCATTCTATTTTGTACATGTAAACTACTTGGGGAAGAGATCCATGCATACAAAATATCTATGCTGCTTTATAGTGCCTTGATTAGTCATCTCATCTTTTGCCATGGACTCAATCATCCTCTCTATGTTGATGATTCCCACATCTTTATATCCAGCCCTCCTTTCTCTTTTGAATTCCAGTCCTAAACCAACAACTGCTTTTTGAGTATCTTAAGCTAGATAGCCTATGGATGTATTGTACTCAACATTTCCAAAAAAGAACACCTTTTTTTTAATCTTTACTCCCTTATTTTCACTTTCCAAATGTTTCTATTTCTCTCAAGGGCACCATGATTGTCTCTGTCACCTTGGTTCATAAACTCCATGTCATCCTTGACTTCTCACTCACAATTACTCCAAGTAGTCAATCTTTTGTTAAGTCTCATTTCTACCTTAATAATATCTCTGATTTGTGTCCCCTCCTATCTATTTACACAGTCCACATTACAGTGTATTCTTAATCCCTGCACTCCTTGAATGTTACATCTGGCTGGTCCTCCCGCCTCAAGTTTCTATACACTATAACCCATCTTCACAAAGTGATTTTTCTAAAACACAGGACTAACTCTGTCACTGCCCTACTCAATAAATATCAATGGCACTATTACCTCCAAAATAAAATAAAAATTGCTCTGTTTGGCTTTATTTTTTTTACAATGTCTCCTTCTAACCTTTCTACTCATTTTACACTTAAAACCACTGTACACAGTTTACAATCTAACTACATTAGCATATTTGGTGTTGCTTGTCTTCTCCCTACTCCTTGCTTTTTCACTGATTTTTCTCCATGCCTGAGATGCTTTCCTCCATTTCTTTCTTCTGACATCTGAAGCCTCTATAAAGAATTAGTGCAAAATCTAACTCACACAAAAGGCCTTTTCCTAAATCTCTCCCCACCTCATACCACTAATACTTTATATCTGAGATTATCTTCTATTATATATGTATATATATCTATCTATACATACATACATACATATGTGCACACACATATACATATATGTGTTACACACACACACACACACACACACACACACATATATATATATTTGCATGTTTGCTATTTTTCCTTCAAAATGTGAACTTCTTGAGGACAGAAACTATCTTTAGGCCTTTCTACCCACAAAGATTAGAAGAATGTTTGGTACATAGCAGTTATTTAAATACTTGTTGGCTGACTGACCGAATAATTTGGAATTCTTATTCTTTCCAAAGATCCTTCTGATACAGACATGATTGTGATTCTTTTGCATAGGATAGTTTCTGAGAGCTTTATGCTTCTCTCCTGCTATTGCTCCCTTCCTATTGTTGACTCAAAAGTGACTTCTCTGAACTGGGTATAACTCATGTACATTTATGTATTTCTTTCCTCTACCTGTTTTCACCTTGCCTTTGACCTCTAATTCCTAACCCATGTTCACTTCCAAGATCATTGGTAGGGCAGGTATATTACTCCATATGAGCCAAGAGCATTTGGAGTCATTGGTGTGTGATTCTTGTGAGGTGAAGCAGTTGAAGTGGGAGAGAACAGTTTCCAGGTCAAGGGATACAGTCTGTGCTTCTTTCCATTTTTGGCTCATGATCACTGCCTCAACCACCTTGCCCTAGTTAAACTACTGGTTCCTATTTATGATTTGATTTTAGTGACCTCACTTGCTTATGAATGGACTTGATAAAGAGCGCCATGTCAAATTGACACATGTGATCAATACATGTTACAGTATTCCTTTTTGTAGGTTACAATTTCCACTTTTTATACCTTTGCTGCATGATGGGTCTCAAAATGGCTTGATTATTTTTTTCCCTCATTATTTCTCTGTGTGTCTTATAAATAACATAGAGTTAATCATATAAAAGAATTTAACCACAAATTTGAGAATATGACAAATAGTTCTCCCAGCCAGTGAAAAAAGTGAATCATTATTTGTCCAAATGGCGCAAGCATCATGTGTTGGTAAGAGCATAGAGTCTGAGGTAAGAACTAGATTCATATACTAGTTCAACTATTTTACCTGTGACTTTCATCAAATTTTATGAACTTTTTGGGACATAGTTTTCCCCTCTGTGAAATAAGCATATACCTCCAAGGGCCCCATTGCCTCTAAATCTGTGATTCCTTATCCTGTCAATACGCATAATTAAAAAAATAATTAAAACACATCTATTAAATGTTTACTCTGTTCTAGGCAATGTGCAATTATAGTGACAAGCACTGTGAAGCAAAACACTTCCTACCTACAAAGATCTTATGTTTTAATAAGAAAAATAATTCATATAGGGGAGTGATAATTAGAAATAAATGGAGTATATGTATGTAGCTGCATGGAGATGGCCAGAAAATAACTTGGCAGACTTAGGACAGGGTAAGATTAGGTGAAAACTCACCAATAAGAGCCAAAGTCACAGAGGAAAGATTCTAACATTTTATGGCAAAAGAGTAAATTTGGAAATTTAGAAAATTTAGAAACTTGGAAAATTAGGTTTCTGTTATACCAAAATACAGAGAATGCTATAATAGTTTAACAATACTAGCATAATTATGATTGAATCTAGGGACCTTGGTTAATATCTTACTTATGTTATTAGCTACTACTCTGACTTTGGACAAATCCTTAAACTACTCTCATTTTGCTAATCTGTAAAATGAGAATAATTGGACTTAATGTCATCTAAGGTTCTTTCTATCTCTGAACTCCAAATCTATGATTCTATGATTCTATTAGGCTTACTGGCTGCAGTTATATGCCCATATGTCTAAATTATGGGCTATGCTTTGTTATTTGTAAGGATAAATTGAACATCATTATTGATGCCAATACTATCAAAATTTAACTAATTTTATAAAGACTTAATGATAGGAAGGAGTGTAATAGAAAAAAATAAACAAACATATATGAATGAATGCATGAGAAACGGGGGGGAGAAAGTATTAGAAATAAATAAGACAATTTTAAAATAGGGAAAGGAAATAAATAACTTTACCAAAAAGTTTTAATAAATCTCATAAATAATGAATTTTCTTTGCTTTAAAATATTCTGATATATTTTGTTTTTATATGTCCTTTATTTCCTGATATACCACTCCCACACTCTACCTCTTCAAACTCCCCACCCCATTGAGCTATTTCTTATACAAAAGGATAAAATGAAGGGAAAATTCAGATCAGTAAAACTATCTAGGAAATCAAACAAATCTAATATTATAAGCAGTGTTCCACACCAATAATCCATTGTGTCATTTCCCACTACCCCCAAAAAGTACCAATTCTAATTTCACAGCATGGCATAATGATAGTCTTGTAAATATCAATCTGACATCTAATAGAAGACAGATTGGAGTGGGGCAAGAAGAGGAATGAGGAGATTAGTTAAGAGATTATTGTGATTTCTAGGAGAGAGAGGGTGAGGGCCTGAAATAGAGTGGTAGAGATTGGATGCACATAATCTTCAAAGTTTCAAGTCAATACAATTCAAAAGCATAAAAGCACTGAAATAGGAGATGTAAAATTTAGAATAAAAGATAAAACCTATTCTACTTTCATGGAGGTAAAAATTACATGAAGTTGAACACTGAAAGGAGGCTAGACAAGTGGTTAGTCAGATCATTGAAATCTTTGAATGCTAAGGTTAAGAGTTCAGAGATCATTTACTATGCAATGTAGTGACACAAAGAGGTTTGAGTAAAGGAGTGACAAGATACTAACACATTCCAGGAATGTTTCAACCTTGTCATCTGTCCTGCAATTGAACCTTTAGGATCATTCAACCTTTCCACCTACCCTGAAGTTGATTTCCTCTTGTGTGTTGTTTGTGCTAATTGGATAAGAGCTCATTAAGAGCAAAACACATTAAAAGGTGAGGGGGTGATGCCAAGATGGCAGAGTAAAGGCAGAGGCTCTCCTGAACTCTCCCAAATTCCTCTCAAAACAACTTTAAAATAATGCCTCCAAATGAATTCTAGAGTGCCAGAACCAACAAAAGGAAAGGGTGAAACTATCTAGGCCAAGACAACTTAGGTCAGCAGAAAAGTTCTGTATCACTGGGAAGAGAGTGGAGCACAACTAGCACTTACCACATCCTGGCAAGCCATCAGCAGATCTTGGGGTGACTGAATGGTAAGTGGCAGTTTACAGAGTTCTCAGTTTATAGATGCTAAGGTAGGGTAGGGGTGAGGGGTCAGACAATTGTTCAGAAGGAGATTATAGGGAATCTTTTCCTGGCACTGGGTGCAGAATTTTGAGGCCCTGCCCATATGCAGTTTCAGATCAGAGTCCCAGGTCAAAAATGAGCACTAGCAGGTACAGGGACAATGGTCATAGTTACAGGGCAGAAGAGAGTGCTTCTGGTTGCTCCCAGGCCAGAGCACAGTCCAGGAGGGCAATGATAATACCTTTTCTTGAATGACATGGAAGAACTGAAAACTTGGAGACCCCCAGAACTAGTTCTGGGAAAAAAATAGCATGAAAAATCTGAACCTTTGGAAAATGCCCCCTCCACCACAGAGCAGAGCCCAACTTTAATATAAAGTCAAAAGTAAAGAGAAATATACTGGGGAAAATGAGCAAACAACAACAACAACAAATGACCATAGAAAGTTAGTACAGTGACAGGAAAGATCAAAACATAAACTCAGAAGACAATGAAATGAAAACAGCTACATCCAAAGGCTCAAAGAAAAATGTGAATTGGTCCCAGGCTGAAAAGAATTCCTGAAAGAACTCAAAAATATTTAGAAAATCGAATAAGAGAGATAGAGGAAAAAATGGGAAAAGAAACAAGGGTGATGCAAGAAAGTCATGAAACTAGTCAACAGTTTGGTAAAGAAGTCATAAAAATACTGAAGAAAATAACACCTTGAAAAAAATAGGGCAATTGGTAAAAGAGGCACAAAAATCCACTGAAGAGAAGGACCCCTTCAAAAACAGAATTGGTCAAATGAACAAAAATGTACAAAATTTCACTGAATAGAACACCTTAGAAAGCAGAATTGTCTAAATGGAAAAAAATTCACTGAAAAAAAATAGTTCCTTAAAAAGTAGAATTTGTCAAATGGAAAGGTGATACAGAAACTCACTGAAGAAAATAATTACATAAAAATTAGATTTGGGCAACTTCATGACATTTCAAGAAATAATAAAACAAAATCGAAAGATTGAAAAATATATGAAGATACAAAATATCTTTTTGAAAAAAAAAACTAACCTAGAGAATAGAATCAACAGAGATGATTTAAGAATTATTGAACTACCTGAAAGCCATGATCAAAAATGCATCATCTTTCAAGAAATTTCCAAGGAAAATTGCCCTGATATTCTAGAACCAGAGGGTAAAATAGAAATTGAAAGAATCCGTCAATCACTTCCTGAAAGAGATCCCAAAAGAAAATCTTTCAGAAACATTGTAGCAAAATTTCACATCTCCCAAGTCAAGGAGAAAAAAAATATTGCAAACAGCCAAAAAGACACAGTTCAAATATCAAGGAACTACAGTCAGCATTACAAAATATTTAGCAGCTTCTACCTTAAAGGTTCAGAAGGTTTAGAATATGATGATGGCAAAGAAGTTAACATTATAACTAAGCATCACCTCCCCAGCAGAACTGAGTATAATATTTCATGGTAAAAAATGAATATTTAATGAAATTGAGAACTTTTAAGCATTCTGATAAAAAGACTAGAGCTGAATAAAAATTTGACTTTCAAATATAAGACTCCAGTGAAACATTAAAAGGTAAACAAGAAAGAAAAATCATAAGGGATCAAAAAGGTTAAACTGTTTATATTCCTACATGGGAAAATGATACTTACAACTCTTAAAAACTTTGTCATTATTAGGGCAGTTTGAAAGAGTATACACAGAAAAAGGGTATAGCTATGAGTTGATTATAATGGTATGATGTCAAGAAAATTAGGGGGTGAGAAAGAGGAATATACTGAACAAAGAGGGAAGGGAGAGGTAGAATGGGATAAACTATAATAAAAAAAAGAGACTCAAAAGAGTTTTTACAGTGAGGGAGAAGGTGGGCTGGTGGTGGACAGTACTTGAACCTTATTCTCATCAGAATTGATTCAAAGAGGGAATAACATACAGAAAAGGATAAGAAGAAATGGGTATTAAGAGAAAGGAGAGTGGATTCGGTGAGGCAGTGGTCAGAAGCATAATAATTTTGAAGGACTGGAGGAGAGAGAGAGAAAAGAGAGAGACAGAGAGACAGAGAGAGAGACAGAGAGAGAGAGAGAGAGACAGAGAGAGAGAGAGAAATGAGGAAAATTGGATATAGGAAAATACACAGAAATTATAACTGTAAAAAATATTTCAAGTTTTTCAGATATATAGAGAATGAATCAATTTGTAAGAAAACAAAGCATTCCCCAATTTATAAATGGTCAAAGGATATGAACAGGCAGTTTTCAGAGAAATTAAAGTTATCTATCATCATATGAAAATTGCTCTAAATCACTACTGTTTAGAGAAATGCAAATTAAAACAACTCTGAAGTACACTTCTCACTTTCAGATTGAGTAATATGACAGAAAAGGAAAATGATGGATGTTGGAGGAGATATAGGAAAATTGAGACACTAATGCATTGTTGGTGGAGTTGTAAATTGATTTAACCATTCCGGAGAGCAATTTAAAATTATACCTATATATATATATATATATACACATATATATATACACATATATATACACATATATATGTATATGTATATATATGTACATACATATATAAAACCTTTGACCCAGTAATAACACTAAAAAGTTCATAACTCAAAGAGATAAAAACAAAAAAAAGGAAAAAGGACCTATATGTACAGATATATTTATAGCAGCTCTTTTTTGTGGTGGCAAAGAATTGGAAATGGAAGGGATGTTCATCAATTGAGAAATGGCTGAAGAAATTGTGGTATGTGATTGTGATAGAATGTTATTGTGCTATAAGAAATGATGAGCAGGGTACTACCAGAAAAACCTGGAAAGACTTAGATGAACTGATGCAAAGTGAAGTGAATAGAACCAGGAGACCAGTGTACAAAGTAACAGCAATATTATATGATGATCAATTGTGAATGACTTAGCCATTCTCAGCAATAAAAATGATCCAAAACAATTGTGAATGATTTATGATGAAAAATGCTATCCACCTCCAGAGAAAGAACTGAAGGAGTCTGAATGCAGATCCAAGGATACTTTTAATTTGTTTCTTTATTTTTCTGTTTTTGTCTGTTTTTTTTATAACATGACTAATATGGAAATATGTTTTGCATGACTGTTTATGTACAACCTTATATCACATTGCTTGCCTTCTCAATGAAGAGCAAAGGGAAGGTGTGTGAGAATTTGGAATTCAAAAGGAAAAACAAAAAAACCCCAAATGTTAAAGTTTTTACATGTACTTGGAAAAATAAAATATTTTTGAATAAATTAAAGAGCAAGGGATGTTTTACTTTTTCCATTTCACATATGGTGCTCTATAGTTCAGCCAAATAAATCTTCTTACTGTTCTTCACACATGCCATGCTATCTCCTATGTTCTTCCTTTTTTATGGGTTTTTCACCATGCCAGGAATGTATTCTTTCCTCACTTCTGCCTTTTAGTATCTCTTGGCTCTTTTAAGAGTCCTCTCAAGCACCAGCATCTACATGGTCTGTCCTAACATCCCTCAAACATTAATGCTTTCACCAAGGGAAAAAAAGAAAGGAATGCACACATTTAGATTGCACTTTCTTTGTGTCAAGTGCTTTTTACAAACGTGTCATTTGAACCTCACAAAAAACCCTTCAAAAGAGGTGGTCTTATTATCTCTCTTTTACAGTTGAGGAAACGGAGACAAACAAAAATTAAATGATTTGTCTAGGGTCACACAGCTAGTAAATATTTGAGGTCAGATTTTAATTCAGGTCTTCCTGACTTCATGCCCAGTGTATTATCCACTATCCCACCAGCTGTCTCTAAAGGGCGGGGAAAGAAATGACAGAAAAAAAGAAGGAAGGAAGGAAGGAAGGGATAAAGGAAGGGAGGGAGGGAGGAAGGAAAGAAAGAAGGAAGGAAGGAAAGAAGGAAGGAAGGAAGGATAAAGTGAGGGAGGGAGAAAAAGAGGAAGGGAGGGAAGATATATATATATATATATATATGCAAATCACTTCATTTCTTCAGGGTTTGTACTTCTTTATAATTCATGTGATATATTATTATTATATTTACCTGACTCTGGGGTCACTTAAATTTTACAACCATTACTTCTAGATCATCAAGACTTTGAAAGTATTGGCTGTATTTTGCTGAAAGTTTGTCTTTTTTTCTATATGTATTATAAAAGAAGTCCTGCGGGATCAGGCCTAGAGTTATATTTTTAAGTTCAAGTGAGTCAGAAAGAGAATTTTAGGTATTTGTCTATGGATATGCACTATCATTTGTACAAAGTGTAGCTTCCTGGTATTTTTTTTTTTTGTCTGGAAATGTCTCACTTCTGGGTAGCCAGTGAGTCAGAGTAAAGCTGCTCTAAGGTCAGGATTTGGTGTGAGCAGAGTGGATATGTTGGCAGAAAGATACACTTGCTATGATATTTATAAGGATAAGAGAAAGTAGAAAGCTTAGTGTCCCTGGTTTCAACAATCTCCTTTCTCAGGTTCATACATCTCAGATAAAGATAACCTGCCTGTGAGTTTCATATAATTTGCTGCAAGGTTTGACATTTATTACTCATTCTTTCATGAAACATTTTATTACTTGCCTGCCATGGTCAGAATAGCATGCGAAGTGTAGAGGAAGATACAATAAAAAGGGGTTATCTTAGCTTTCAATGATATAGACATTCATTCAATCAATCAACAAGCATTTCATAAGGATTTACTACATGCCAAATACTAAGGGAAGTTCTAAGGACATAATTACATAAACAAAATAGGGTCTGCTTTTCAGGAACTTATGTTCTGGTAGGATTTCACTAAAGATTCAATTGTTTTCTTCTCTTGAGAGGGTAGCCCCAAACCTAATAAACTCTGTAGGCTTTGAAATAACATGGTTAGTATGAAGGCAGTTAATTTATGAATTGATGATTCTGGAACACAATTCTACCCAAGATCAAAATAAGATTAAAATTAATTAGCTCTAGTCAAACTGCAAGGTCTGTCTGTAATTCTCAGAACAGAATATAGCAATGCACACTATCCATAAGATGTCCTAATATACCAATCATTTTTGCCTTCTGCAGCAGACTCTGAAAGACAACAATGCTTTATAATGATCTTTTATACAGCAACCTAAGTTGTTTGTGTGAAAATAATTTTGCAGGGGCAACCTGAGGCAGATGCAGAAGGAGAAAAAAGTAGATTTCTAGCTAATTATAGATAATATTCATATTATGCTTCAAGATTTGCAAAGGCATTTCCTCGTGAAAACATTGTGAAGTAGGACATGTGAATATTACTACCCCGATTTTATAGATGAGGAATCTCAAGCTCTCTCAGTTAAAATGGCTTAACCAGTGTTACATAAATAAGAATGTCTCTGAGGTATGATTTAAAAGCAGCTCTCCTAACTCCAAGTCTAATATTTCATTGACACAAAATCATATTTCTTCTCCCTACCATTGCATAGACTAGTGTCTTCATAATAGTAGTTGTTAAAATAGCTACAGAAGTACTGAGATTTTGCAATCAGGTTAAGAAGGGAGATATAAAACTGGAGAGTAGAGATAGCATCCCCCACCTCCAGGTGAGTAAGGAGGGTTTAGAGGAGAACACAATGGTTATTTGTTCTTTCGTCTCCTTGAGAGACTTGCAGATAACCTTAGGGCTTGTTCACTCCCCCTGAAATTATCTCACACATTTTCTGCTTTCTTTCTCTGACTCTGTCTCTGTTTTTTGTTTGCTTGTTTTTTTTAACCCTCTTCATAAACAGAAGTTATGATACATGTCCACAAGGAGAGTCCAATGATAGAACTTTCACAAGTATATATGTTATAGTCTCTCTTATTTCCCATAGGTATTTTCCCTCAAAACTGTGACATATATGTCTATCAACAATTTTCTACCCGTGTTTCCACATCCTCTCATTCTTAGGAACTTTAGACCAATTCATCAGCCTTTGTTGTATGACTTCTATCCCTGTCGTGGTATTTGAGATATTGTCAGAAATAATTAAAACTAAGTTCTTCATGGAAAATCTTTATCTGAATTAAGTTTTCTGTTTCTGACAAGCTTTGCATATTTATTCAGTTAAGTTATTCGACATTGTCAATATACAGCTAAATTCTACACACTTTCAAAAATATGTCTTCCTATTTTAAAGAAAGGTGTTCTGAGAATTTGCATTGTTGGATGCAATCAGGTAATCAGCAAACATTAAACTCAAACAAGGTGCCCAAATGTGCTATTCTCAAAACTAAAGGTCCTAAGTTCATCAGACTTGGAATGGGTCAAAGAAGCATGTTTCCTTTGATAAAACTCTATTAATTGTTAACAGTTGTGGTATAGGATATGCACTTTAAAATGACAGAATACTGCTAAACACAACAAGGGGGCAGTTAGGTGCTTCAGAGGATAGAGTGCTGGCGTGCACTCTGGAAGATCTAATCGGGGGTGGGGAACGTTTGGCCTCAAGGTCCTCATGTGCAGCCCTTTGACTGAAACCAAGATCAGTCAAAGGGACACATTTGAGGACTTAGAGGGCCACATGTGGCCTTGAGGCCACAGGTTCCCTACTCCTGACCTGAACTCATATCCTGTGTCAGATATTTACCAGCTGTGTGACCCTGGGCAAGTCATTTAACCCTGTTTACCTTAGTTTTCTCATCTATAAAATAAGCTGAAGAAGAAAATGTCAAAGTATTTCAGTATCATTGCCAAGAAAATCCCCAAAGGTGTTATAAAATGTCATACTCTACTGAAAATGATTAAACAAACACAACAAATAGTAATATCATCTCTGTTTGAAGACTTTCAGTAATGGGAATCTTACTATCTCCCAGTGCAACCAATTTCATTTTTAGATATCTCTTAGAAAAGTTTTTCTTTGACTTGAAATGAAATTTAAGTTCTTGCTACTTGCACCCACAAATACTAGTTCTGCCTTCTTACACCAAGATTACAGCAAAGGCATATGTGTGCCATTTGAAAAGCCACCTAAATTGTACTCACTAGCAGTCCATTTAGTGAAAGGTTATTAATATAAAAACAGTAACTTCAAGGTTAGGCAGCTAAGTGGCTCCCTGGATAGAGCCCTAGCCCTGGAGTTAAGGAGACTTACTTGAATGCAAATCTGACTACTGACACTAGATATGTGACCCTGAGCAACTCACTTAACCTCTTTTTACTTTAATCTACTGGAGAAGGAAATGGCAAACCATTCCAGTATCTTTGCCAAGAAAACCCAATAATGGAGTCACAAAGAGTTGGACACAACTGAAAAACTACAAACTTTTAGGTTAAAGCAACTCAAACACAAAGTTAAATAATTATTTAGTACTAAATCCATGATACATTAAAAATAAATCATCTCACTATTCTTGAAATATATGTAGGGACTTTTCTCCTTTATGTGCCAGTAGGTCATCTAAAATATAGGGAGAAACTGCATGGCCCCAGGTAGCTGAACAAGTTGTTGATATTGGTTCCATCACCAATTCTGCTGAGAAAAGATAAAGCAACTAATCAGAGATTTCCTTTAGGGCTAACAAATTTAGGGAACTATCTTAAGCTCCTATTAGGTGATTTCTCCATTTCTGGTTATGGACTGGAAATATAAACATTGTATCTAAATGCTCATTGGGGAACCTAGTTATTTGAAAGCTGCAGCATGCAGCAGGCAAGATAAAAGGATTTAAGTTTGGGAAGTCCACTTAAAGTCTCTTAGTGATCCATACTACCCACTGACTTGCAGTGGGCAAGAGTACCAGTTTTTACAAAGTCATAAAGAGTACCAGTTTTTACAAAGTGCCATAAAAATTCATGGAACCAGTCCTCAGTTGGCTCTATTAATGGGTGGTATTTTCCTTAGCGAAACTCACACTTAGGTAAAATAAACAGCAAGCAGGCACCTGTCCATGGTAGTGAGGCAGAACTGTGAAGGCTTCATTAAATGGTACATTATAGCCTGGATACAACTGTTGTTTCAGTGACCAAGATATTATGTTCAATTGATCTGTTTTATGAATATACTGTCTTCTATTTTTTTTTTTAACCAGGCAAAGGGCTGGTTTCCCCCAAGTCTAAAATGAACCTTTGGGGTTTTTCCACTGAAAAAAGTAATGTTGAAGGCAATGGATTTTCTTTCAAAGAAACATATCCATGACTTCAAAAGAACATCATTTGGTGAGCACATTGCAATCTCTATGCATATTTAAAGCCAGCCTTAGGAGCAAGGGCCACCAAAGGTGTTATCTCCATAATGCTTTCTATTACTATTTTCTCTGTGGCCATTTTTGAATTTAACACTGCATTTTAGATGCAGAGCTAGAGGTTGACAGACAATGAATTTGTGGACACTCTAAAATATATTAAGATTCAGTAATGGCATATCAGTTTTAGCTACTCTAGGCTGCTTGCTTTCCTTAGAACCATTACATATGACTTCAGGTGATACATGATGAAGCCAAGAATGGCAAAGCTATATACTCTAAAGCAACATAGGGTTATTGGCTTAAAATAAGAAAGCATTTGTTTGGGCTCCTAAAATTAAAATTGGAAATGTTTAAGTGATTCAACTTGAAATGGAAAAATGGGACCTAATAAGAAAGTGCGAAGAAGCAAGAATCTAGTAGGAGGAGAGAGTAAGTGGGAAAAGTTGCTAGTCAATGTCTGACTGTATATTTGCATTTGAATATATTCATGTTGCCATATGATGTTCAATTTTGGGGGACTTAAGTTGAGAATATACTTTATGATATGCAATGGCAGGACTAGTCAGTGAAGCCTGAGTCCTTAGATCATGTGCAGCTTTTTCTTTTTCTAATGGGTTATACACTGCATATGCTATGTTTTATTTTTTTGGTTTATTTTTGTTTTTGTTTTCATTTTTTGCTGGATGGCAGTCCAACACATGGAATTTCAGAAGCCAGTTTGGCCATGATTATCCAAGATTGATACAACATAATGGTAAAAAAAATATTTTTTCTAGTTACATGAACAAATTGAAGAGCTGAGGATGCACATAAAAGTTTTGATTGGACAATTTCTCCATTGCTTTACTCATAGCTTTCAAATGAAGAAGACTTCTGTGAGCTGTTCTGTGTGGATTAGTCAGCCAAAAAGCTATATTTCCCATTCAGCCATTCATGTGTCTATGAATCCATGGCCTCTCTGTTTCTATTATGTTTCTTCTTTCCTGATCTTAGTTAGATGAATATCCTTAGGGTAACTAGATAACTAGTGAGATCAGGAGATTTCTCAAGGATATGCATGGCCTCACTGATGGTGAGAACCCCAGAGTCAGTAGCAGCAAAGCTGAATCTGATGAGAAGCCAACGGAGAACCTGAGTTGAATGCTTAACTAAACCTATGAGTGGATTGACCTGTTACTGAAGACACTTTGTCTTAGAAGGAGCTGGTCCAGCTTAAAAAACATTTTATTCATTATAAATCACACCTTAAAGTCAATTTGGTTGGAACTCTTTGAAAGGATAAAAGTACCACTACAATCAGAAGCCATGAATTATCCTTCAATGCCACATGTTTTTTGGTTATTTAAATTTGAGTTCATTCTCCCAAGGTATAAAATATCTAGAATGAGAGAATAAGTTCTTGTCTCAAGTTTTGAGGGATTATTTCTTTACCCTCTATCCTTGCTATACTTTTTCAATAAATATCTTCTTATAAAACTAATTGATGTAAAGTAGTGATTGATATTGGGGAACATACCAGATGGGGGGCTTCTGAGTGACACTCAGAATTACTCAATGATAGAACCCTTAGGGGAGAAGTAGTCAACTAACTTTTAGGGCCCTGGGCTTCCAGTGTGAGTATAATTTGGGAAAGGAGGCCAAAGAAGATGGAGTGCTACAATGATATCAAAGCAAATGTATTTTCTTTATATTTCTTTGCATAACTACCATATTGATATTCCTAAAGCATAGATCTGATCCTGTCAATCTCTAATTAAGAAAAATCCATAGTAACTCTTTATTAACTCCACAACCTAGCATTTAAAGCCTTCCACAAAGAACAAAAAGTCTAGATCAGAATATCAAAGAAAACTGTGAAAAAAAGTAATGAAGAGAGAACAGTATGTCTAGATCTCACATTATGTTGTGAAGGAGTAATCATAAAACTAATCTGGTTGGTTAAAAAATAGAAAAAAATAGATCAATGAAACATAGTAGGTAAGGATGAATTAGTTACAAATAAATTTAGTATTTAATAAAACAGAATAAATTTCTTGGAGAATATCTCCTTGTTTTATAAGTGCTTCTCATGAAAATGTAAGCAATGTAGCAGAAATGAGGTTTAGACTGACACTGAATAAGCTATAGTAAGATCAGATTGGATATGTGCTACAAATTAAAAGGTTGCACCACAAAAATTTATGAATGATTGAATAAATGAATAAATAAAAAGAAAGTAAATTTCTTACCCTTCTCCCATTGTTAGGTTTAAATTTTTTGAACAAGTAACATATATAGATAACCAGAAAACTAAAATAGATAAGTTTGATTACATATTTCACCTTGAGGAGCCACTGCTGGACACCAAGGGCTAAAATGATAGTCTGTATTCTGCACCCAGGCATGTGGTTTGACCAGATTCAGTCCTGGGCATAGTAAGCTCTCTCTAATTAGGGGATTAGGCTCCCTTTCTCAATCTCTTCAATATATTAAATCTCCCATCCCATCTCCTCAGGGACATCTTGCTTAAGTCTTACCTGTTGATTACTTTCTAGACCTCTTGCGTAGAGTGTGGGGGGTGGAGGATGATGGGGGTAGGGAAGGCAGTAAACGGTATTCAGTGTACCATATGAATCAGACAATAGGACTGGTTTTTTTTTTCTCCACGTGAAAATGAATGTTACACCTAGGACACTCACAAGCACATATTAACAGAATGAATTAGACTGGTTTCAGTAATTTAAATTATAACTTCTGTTATTTACTGGGCAACTAATACTCAATTTTATCAGAATATAAAGCAATTTTTAGTACTAATAATTGGAATTTTATATTTTACCTCACCTTGGCACTGTTCTGATAGCTTTCCTGGTAAAGCAACTAGGCTTTATGTTTTTATATGTCTTAAGTGTTTTTGTAATGTTTGTGTTGGTGAGCAAACTTGATCTCTTTTGAGCTAACTATAAAGACATGAAACATAAGGCCTCTGGACATCTTAAACTCAATATGTTTCTTCTAATCCTAGACATGTTTATCTTTGGATCCTTGTTTGCCTAATTACCAGGAAAGAACAAACAAAATATTCCTAAGTAGCTATATGTGCTTCTAGGTTGGATGAGGCAAATTTGAGTCCAATTCCACTGTCATTAGGCCCCTAGAAATACAGGTATAAAAATATGAATGACTACTAATGATGCCCCTGTTTAGAGAGCAAAAACCTTCTAACATTAGGAAATACCCCTCTCTTCGTTGTGGTTTCCAGAGCAGCCTGAGGATTACTAAGACAGGGACACAAGCAAATGTAAAGGACTGGGTCAGCCATTGTATTGATGAGAAGTAAAATTAGATCAGTCAGATGCAATTTTTAACAGAATAAGAGGAAGAAAATAGAAAAAAAGCACCAATTGTTTTCATCTAAAATAAGGCAGAGGTGGGAGTGAGGTAACCTGCTGAGGGTAAGCTATCTGGTTTCTTTTTGTTCAGTCAAGTCAAAACTAGAAGCATTTAGTATGTTGTGACTATGTGCCAAACACTGTACTAAGCTCTAAAGCTAAAAAGAAAGGTAAAAACAGTCCTGAACATCATAATGAGGGAGACAATATACAAACAACTGTGTGTGAACCAAAGTATGCAGTATATGTACATTATTTATATCTATATGGGTAGCTAGGTGGCACAATGGATAGTGTCAGCCTAGAGTTAGAAAGACTCATCTTTCTGAGTTCAAATCTGGCCTCAGACACTTATTAGCTGCGTGACCTTGGGTAAGTCACTTAATCCTGTTTGCCTCAGTTTCTTTATCTGTAAAATGAGCTGGAGAAGGAAATGGCAAACTACTTCAGTATCTTTGCCAAGAAAACCCCAAGGTGAGTCATGAAGAGTTGGATACACCTGAAAATGACTGAACAACAACAAGAAAATATTATCTATATCTATGCAGATACATAGAAATGTAAATTATAAATATATCTATTCTCTATATATTTATATGAAAATGTATTCAAATATATGTATGTTCTACATTCTACATGAATATGAAATATATACATATATTATGTATACATACATGCTGTATTTGTTTATATGTACATATATACAAATATACATATGTGCTTACATGTATACACGCATGCTTACACCCCCCCACATATATACGTACATGTATATATGTATACATACATGTGTATATATATGCATATATATATACACATATACATATGTACACACAAGCACACAGAGTATAATTTGGAGATAGTCACAAGTGGAAGGTACTAATATTATGGGGGATCAGAAAAGGCTTCCTGCAGAGATAGAATTTTCATTGAAAATTAAAGGAAACATGAGAAGTGAGTAGGTGAAGGCAAGGAAGGAGAAAAGTCCAGACACCAGACACAGGGAGAGATAGTGAGGGTGTCTGGAGCTGAGAGATGGAGGGTCATGTGCAAGGAACAGCAAGGAGATCAGTTGCTCTGGAAAGTATATATGGAGGGACGTAACACATAAGATGATTGGCAACATAAGAAGGAGCCAGATTACATAGGGCTTTAAAAGCCAAACGGAAGTCAGTAAATAAACATTTATTAAGCACCTACTATGTGCCAGGCACTCTATTTAGCTCTGAGGATAGAAAGACAAAATAAATTTCCAGTATTCAGATTGAAATTATATCTTTTACAGGAAGGCTTTCCCAATTCCACTTAATTCTATTGATAGGAATTATTATCTAGGGTTTAAATGCTACCCAATTAAGTCACTAATTTGGAGAAACAAAAACAAAAACTGACAAATAAAAGCAGCAATCTGAAAATGTTCACAATTAAGGTTTTATTCCTACGGTTTGGAGCTATGGCTCTAGATCTATTTCTTTCTGTCCCTTTATCTGAACTGAATGGATTGTTTAATATTCTTCCTGTCCCCATAGTGACCTAGGTGCTATAAACAACAATCAGATTGTGTTCTCTTCCCAGCAGTAGCTTATATTGTAGCGTGATCTAGACTCATTTTACCCATCCAAAATATCCTTTACCAGATGCCACCTAATCCAAATGGAAATTTTCACTCTTTCAGAAAATATCCCTACAAATAACACTATCTATGAACAGACTCAACAAAGATGACTAGTAGTCATTCCTTCAAGCAACGAATTCCTCTATTCCTCCTTCACTGCATTTGGGTCTATGGCTCCCAAACAGCCTGGATTTGAAATTCATTTTTCATATACCATAGCCACTTTCTCGGACCTCATCTCCATCCACTCATCCTGCACATCTGGTGCCGTACACCCTTTTCCTTTTCCCAGTAATGTTGATGGTGGCATTTTGAGCTATTTATGCTATAAAATTTGGACCATCTGGGACTACATTTCTAAGTAACTTATTTTTAACCTATTTCTAAATGTCTATTTGACTCACATTCGTTTCTGAAAACAAAAAACAAAAACCAAAACAAAAAAAACCCAACTTTGCTTAGCTTCTGGTTTTAATGTATATGTAGAATAGTACTTTCCTGATACCTCAGCAATTATAGATGCATTTAAGTGTACATCCATGTAAATCTATAATTATTTGCATTTTTTCTTTATTTTGGGCATTTGTGATATCATTGTGCTTGTACAGATTTCTCCATTAGACTGTTGGTATTTTGAAGGTAAGAACAGTGTTTTCTTCTGAACCTTGCCATCTGATCCTGCACTATATCTATATTTATATTTATATCTATAGTCATTCCCCATTAGAGAGTGCAAACGTTGAGAGCAGGGACTATCTCAATTTTTCTATTTGTATCCTCACTGTTTAGCATACTCATTGGAAGCACTTAATAAACTGCTTTTTCGTTCACTCATTCTTTCTAATTATTTTTATTTTATGACTCCCATCCATGTATGCTTATGGATATGTATGCACCTAATAAACACACAGGAACTTACATTTATTATATGCAATATTCCTCTATTTGTGTCTTTCTTGTGGAAGGCAGTCACTTGCAGATGAATAACTAGAGAAGGTGACTGAGGCTTTGACCTAATATGTCAGAATTTAGAGGGTACTAAGAGTGCTTTTATTGTTTTAGCAATGTAGAAACTTAACTCTAGATGCCAAGAATGATTCATTAAAATAAAAAACTATCAAAAGCTGCTTTCTCTCCCTGCAAAACAAATGAGCTCCTCCTTGTTCTAGATACTCTTGTTCCTTAACTGCCCAACTCTTGTTGTGACCTAAAAATGTCCTGAAGAAGTTGATTTTAGAGACCATACTATACTACATATCTTAGTGGCAAAAATGTCAAGTTATGCCTCTAATTATTTGTTCATGTAATGAATGACCTGATTAAGTGTGTATACATGCACACACACATACACACACATATATGCAAAATGCATACACACAATAAATATATATGTATATTTGCATATACATGTATAAATGTATATACACACAAATAAATGTTAACCCTTCAAATCTATAATTGCTTAATGCAATTAGTCTGAGTTTAAACAAATGATTATGGTTAAAAAAGGAATGTAAACACGACTAATCAAAAAGTTGGCTAATAGTTTGTCTTCATTTACAGACATTAGTCTGAGTTTGGTCTATGACTTGCACATGTGTTATAACACTAAAAGTCAAAGACAAGACTAGACTTTATGATTTTTTTAGCCTTTGTGCTTGAAAACCCCAGTAGCATTGCCTTCATTGTCCATTTCATCCTGTTGGCTGTACATGACATATAACGCTTACTTCTATTTAGTGTGCTTTTTCCTAATGAAGGACAATGAGATTCTCTAATATAATAGTATAATTTATGAATAGGCATTAGACAAAGCTTTGCAAACTGGCTCAGGAAAATCTCTTCTTCCAACTTAGCTATTCATATCCTGCCCTTGGAATTAAATCAAAATTACTTAATGGACTAACATCTGAACACTGTGGACCAACTGTGTCTCACAACTGACTGGGTGTTTGTTACTCCCCTGCAAATCAAGAATAATTTCATCATTTCTCACTCATTATGATTTTGAGCAAATAGGAATTGCAGCTGAAAAGGAATTCTCATATATCTTACCAATAAAACAGTTGCCTTGTAGCATTGACTACTTTGTCATATGGAATGTAGAAATTGATATATATTGTGCAAATCAAATAAAAATTAAACCAGTGAGATCAAAAGGTAGTTAGGAAAGGTTTTCTCAAAGGTGAGCCATTGTGTTGTAATTCCTTTTCATGAAGCCAGTCTTGGGAAAGTATGAAACTCGAGGGAGTCAAGAGTAATGAATAGCACTCAATCTTCCCCTGGAATAACACAGCAGTGCAAAACACACTTCTGGAAGGGCTGAGCCTTCAAGAAGGATTCTAAGGCAGAGAAGCAAGGGGAGTAAGCTCTAGGATTGGTACATTTCCTTAAGATAACCGGAAAGCCTAGAATTCTAGCAATAGATCATAGACTATCATAAAGCCTCCAAAATGATTTAACCTCTCATTAGATAACTTACTTTATCCCCCTGAGGTAGGTGCTATGTGATTGTACCCATTTTATGAATGAGGAAACTGAGGCTCAGTAGTGCCCAGGATCCCACAACTAGTGAATGTCTGAGGTGGGATTCAGACCGAGATTTTCCTATCTCCTTGGCCAGTACTCTACCCACTCCATTATACCGCTTGCCTAGAATAATTCATGATAGCAGGTGTAGGAGGAAGAAAATCATTCATAAGATCATGAATGTAGAGCTGATGGGCACATTAAAGTTTATTCAGCCCAACTTTCTCACTTTATTGATGAGGAAATTCAGGTCCTGAGGTGAAATGATTTTCCCAAGGTCACACAGGTAATAAAGGGTCCAAACCCAAAATTAGGTTCTCTGACTCTAAATCCAGCACTCTTTCCCCAGCACCATGATATTATTTCTAGATATCTATAATTTTTTGAAAGTTCATCATTATATTTTTAGCCTAAATCTGCTTGCTTATAGCTTCTGCCTATTGTTTTTAGTTCTCCTTTCTCATTACAAGCCTATTAAGACATTATACAAATGTATATACACACAACCAGGTGGCACAATGGATAAAGTGCTGGTCCTAGAGTCAGAGAGACTCATCTTTCAGAGTTCAAATCTGACCCCAGACACTTACTAGCTGTGTGGCCCTGGGCAAGTCACTTAATCCTGTTTGCCTCAGTTTCTTTATCTGTAAAATGAACTGGAAAAGGAAATGACAAAGCAGTATCTTGCCAAGAAAGCCACAAATAAGGTCACAAAGAGTTGGACATGACTGAAATGAGTAAACAATAAAACAATTTCATCCTTTGGTTTTCTCTTTCCCTAATGTGACATGCTTCAAAATTATTTAACTATCCTTCTAGATTGCCCTCCTCTACATTTCCCAATAGAAACTGGAGATTTTCTCTCCTCCATAGACTTATGAGTATCACACTAAAAGCTTACTCTGGGGATAGAGAGCAATTAAGTGGAAGTAATGTGATGAAAATGCCAGTGCTTTGAGAATTTTGGAAGTCCTAAATCAACACCCCCAACACGCTCAATGAAATGTTTCATCCTAAATTGGTTTCCCTCTTGCTACCCATAGCACTTCCCAGCACTCTTCTGATAATTCTTAAAAAAAAAAGATAGGAAGACTGCAGAATGATAGAAAATGGTTGACCCATTTCACATAACTATGCTAGGAAAGAGTTTTTTTTTTTTGTTTGCTTGTTTGTTTGTTTTAAGATTTGTGTTCTTGTTTGTGGGAGGAGAGAAACACTGATAAAAAGGTAAGACTTGATTAATTTGAAGTATATTCATAAATTTATTTGGTCTTCAAGATGTTTAAGGCTTGCCTTTGTTAAATCAAATTCAATGTCACTGACGTTTATGTCATTCAGGATAATTAATAGATCTGCAATTACTCTTGTTAATATTTATATTTTAACTTTAATTCTGAAATACAAGGTGAAGAATAAAAATATAAATGCTTTACAAGGCTATAAATATTGAAAACTACATCAGTTTTTTAACATCTCTGAAAACAGAAGAAAGTTTATAGAATCCATATCGACAGAAAAGATTTCTGGTCTTCAATTCTGCATTATACCTTATGAGCAACACCATACTTCTTGCTTGGGGTAAAAGTATTTTTCAAGAAAACACATTTTATGAAATAAATATGTTAACACTAGTGTGTATTGTACTTGTTTAGAGGTTACTAATCCTGATGATGCTATGTATATCTGCAGCTAGGGCAGAACAGAGAACAGGAGAACAGCTCATCTCCTCATACTTAATATTAGGGCTCCAGAATCTCAACAAAAATTTTCCTTTCCATCCTCTGTTTACTATACATAACAACATTGACCAGGAGAATTTTCTTATCTACCAGACTGCAGTACTTCCTATGCAGTTGGAGAAGCAGAATCTGAGTTGGCAGGGTTGCACGGAGCTGTGGTTCAGCACTGAATGACATGTTTGGGAAGATAAATTGATTTCTTATTGGTCTTTGTGGCTAGAAATCTATATCAAGGATATGTAGCTACTGAAAACACTCAGTAAACTATCAAAGGAGAGATGAAAGAACCTTCTTTTTCTCTTCCAACACAAGCTCTGAAGTAATGGGAGCCAATAAGGGATTATTTCATCATCCCAAAATGTAGGTCCTTAAGGGCAGAGTCAAAACACAAGCAAAAATAAATATTTTAAGACCAATGTTTTATCAGTAATGCAAATATTGGAACATCATAATCTTTCCAGACTCAAAATTTTAGGCAATGCAAAGAGCCTGAGGCTCAGAGATCAGCATAATTCCAACATTTACCTACAGGCAAGATATAGCCTAATGGATATAATCCAGCAAATGTATGATTGGGAAAGGAGAATTTCCTCTTACTAAACTGGTCCCACTGAAACATCATCTTCCTTGTCTCTGTGGAAGTGGTTGTTTTTCAGTCATGTCTGACTCTTCATGACTCCATTTGGGGTTTTCATTTCCTTCTCCAGCTCATTTTACAGGTGAAGAAACTCTGGTAAACAGGATTAATTGATGTGCCCAGGGTCACACAGCTAGTAAGAGGCTGGATTTGAATTCAGGTAAATGAGTCTTCCTGACTCCAAGCACAACATTATATCCATTGTATCACCTAGCTGTCCTTGTCTCTGTGGAAAGGGTTTACCTAATTATGACTATAAAAACATAGTCATATAATATAATATAGACTCCATATAATAGACTAATTCCATTCATAATATCTGATACCATAGATAACGTTTATGCAGCACTTTAAGGTTTACAATTGATTCTCATGATTACCCTAGCAGGTAACTTATTATTAGTTTAACTTCATTCATGAGCCAACTTTCTTGACTACAGTTTATAGAGAAGGTCCTGACTGTTTTGATAACTCTTATTTGGGGGTTTCTGATACCAGTGAAAACACAGGACCAGTCCCTATCCTTATCTTTATTCTGCCCCATTACCTTCTTATTATTGCAAATGAGAAAACTGAAGTTGAGACAAGTGAAATGACTTGCCCAGGGTTATACAACCAGTATACATCTGAGGTACAATTCAAGTTCAGGTGTCTCTTTCTCAAAGCCCAGTACTCTCTCTGCTATGCTAAGTTGTCTCTTACATGTACTTCCATACATCTAGTCAATAGTGAGCACAAGGGTTAATAGATGAACAGCTCAAACACTACACTGCTAATCATAAAATTTAAAAAGTCTTGGCAAAAGGCCACTAACCTGTTCAGTAGAATGTCTATAGAAAGGCATGAATAGGTTTTATTTGTAATATTACCATCTGTGGCATCTTGAATAAATTGAAGTAACAGACTATTGTTCAATTTTTTCTAATGTGCATATCTTAGCTTCTCACCTAAATTATAAGCAGATTGAAGAAGGAGACTGAATTAACTATTTTTGACCCTCCCCCATAATAACTTGCACATATTAAGGCTTTAGGGAATACCTATTGATTTCATTTGTTGATTTCTTCACTCCATTATTTTCTGGGTTCTGCTTATGACTTTTTTTTCTTCACCTCACCATAACAACCTTCTTACCCTGCAACTTGACAGTGTTTTGAATCCTGCTCAACCTGGAAGATCACTCAACCTCAGTTGTCTTTCCCTCTGATTGGTCAGTTTCTTTTGGAACCTTTATTTTACAGAAAGTGCACTGGCCAGCCCAGCCAGGTACATTCCTCATGCTGAGCTTTGCTTCTCACTCTCTGTACTACTTTCTCTACCTTATCCTGTTTGAGTTCTCTCTTCTAGTGTCCCTCTGTCTGTGTTTCTGTCTCTGTCTGTCTGTGTTCCAGTCTCTCTTAGTCTCTCTTGGTCTCTTAGTCTGTCTGTCTGTCTCTCCTTTCTCTTGTTTTCTAGGTTCTTTTATTTTTTTTTTGTCTCCCCAAATGAGAATGTAAGTTTTTGGAGTACATTGAATGTCTGTTTTGATTCTATTTATTTTCTGAGCACTTAGCACAGTTCCTGGCACTGACTAAATGCTTAATAAGTGCTTGTTGACTAAGTAATTGACTGATTTGTAAGCCATATGTTCCTCATGCAGAGTAGTAAGAATCAGGTTCACTAGGCCCATGGTAGTAACAGCAGAGGGTGGGATAGTGATTTTGTTTGTCTTATCTATTTATAATTCAAATTACTCTAGAATATTTCCACTGGCCCCTGAGTGCATCCTGTTCAGTTGACACACTAAATGTTGGATGCTTGAGAGGAAGTTTCAGATGCCATGTGCTCTATCTATTGACTTGGAACTAGACTATTCCTAAATCAATATTTATTCTTGATTTTCTCCAGGAGCTGATCCTGTTATGTATTAAACTAGTTATTACCAACCTGCCTCTCTTCTTAGTATTTGTATATTTGTGTTAAGTTGTATAACTCTTTAATTACATAACGATCACAACAATAACAAAGAATGTGTTCTTTTTCATATGTATAAAGAAAATACTACTGATATGACATCTGCATAGTATAAACTTCTAGTGGTGGTATATTTTTATTGTTAAATCCACTCTCATTTTTCCATCTCCCTGATAACCAAGAGAATTCATGTGCGAGACAGCTGGTTGTATTAAGGGATATAACTTTTGACTATAGAGGTAAACAAGGTGGTATGGATTATGAAAATGTTATTAATATTTAAGAAAAATATGAATTAAAAAGAAGGAAAATCCAGTTTTCTTTGACTCCCAAGGGAATGATTAAGCAAAATGTACACTTTTATGTGTGCGTATCTGGTGTGGGTATATATGGGTATGGGTGTGTGTGTGTGTGTGTGTCTGTATGTGTGTGTGTGTGTGTGTATGTGTATGTGTGTGTGTGTTTGTGTGTGTGTATGTGAATCATTAATATTCCCAAAATGTTAAGGGGAAAACCTAATCAGTTTAGCTGGGTGTTAATATGATCTGGCAAGGTTATATAGCCAGAGGTAGTAACTAGGTTAAATTTCTCTATCTTTTGGAGAGATGGTTCAGACTGATCTAAGTCCATCTTTTTCCTCCTGCAAGAAAAAAAGAAATGTTGTACTTGTTGTCTATCACTTATAATTCCCTCAGTTCTTCACTAAAAGCAGACTATAATAATAATAAAAAAAAAAACTTAGTAAATGTATTGGCTAAAGTGTGTGTGTGTGTGTGTGCATGTACATGTGTGTATTTCATTTGTGTCCAACTATTTATGATCTCATTTGGGTTTTCTTGGCAAAGATACTGGAGTGGTTTGCCATTTCCTTCACTAGCTCATTTTACAAATGAGAAAACTGAGGTAAGCAGGGTTAAGTGACTTTCCCAGGGTCACACAGTAGTGTAAGTCTGAGGTTAGATTGAACTCAGGTCTTCTTAACTCCAAGCCTGGCCTTCCATTGACTGTATCACATTATGTACATATATACACACATATATGTATGTATATATTGCATATATATACAAACGTATGTGTGTATACATATTATATATATGTATACACACATACACACACACATATATAGATTTAGGATGAGTGAAAGTTTATATTATGATGTATATACACGTATATATTTAGGATGAGTGTAAGTTTATATTATGATGTGTATATATATATATATATATACCCACATATGTACCTATATACATACATATATATGTATATATGTGCACATATATTTACACACATATATACATCATAATATAAACTTACACTTATCCTAAATCTTTTTTTTTTGCCTTTCCATTAGTTTATTTTACATAGAAACTTAAGTTTGTTGTCTTTGTTTATAATCAGTAAAACAGGATCAATTGTCCATTATCCACTGCTTTGTGTAATATTCCCATATACCTACATGTATGTGTGTGTGTGTGTGTCTATGGTTCCAAATACAAATGCAGATATAGATTTTGGTACAGATACAGAACAGATGCAGATACATATGCAGATAAAAATAGAGATGATATAGATATAGACACAAATATAGAGCTATAGGTTAGAGATATAGGTAGAGGACATATGCATATTGGTATGTGTATAGATATAGATATGGATATGGGTATAGATATAGATTAGGTATAGGTATAGGCAGATATTGATAAAGGCTTAGCAAGATATAAGTATAGAGACAGAGATAGGTATAAGGATAGACATAAACATAGCTATCAGTGTAGGTATTTGTATAGACATAAATATACACATACACTTAGAAATAGATATAAGAATAGAAATAGGGGTAGGCATATACGTAGAAAGATAAAATGACAGGCAAATATAGATATTAGGGTAATACACAAAAATATACAGAGAGAAATAGACCCACAGATATATAGAGATAGAGATATAGAGTTAGTCAAGTTACCCACATACATTTAATATTTCAGTAGATCAGGGTATTAATCATATGGATGCTCTCCTCTGGTGTGTAGATCATAACCTATGTCCTCTCATTTTCTATTACTTCCTATAAGTCATCCTATTGGCCTTTATCCAGGTCTATTATCTTTATTAGATTACTAGTGAGGACTGTCCATCTGCTATTTCTCACTCTAGATAAATAAATGGCCCATTTTTTCCAGTTATACATATTTTTGATGATATTTTTTATAGTTTCCTTTCATGTGAAATATGATTTGCAGTTGTATGATGAACATATGGAGCTATTCCATCAGTATATAAACATATGTATATGCCTAACCATATCCATATCCATACATACATACATAGGTATGTACATGAACATATATAATTATAGACATATCATATATTCATATGCACATATGTAATATACAGTGTGCCCATTTACCATTTTGTGTTTTTGTGAAAAATATTACAGAGAAGGAATTAGCTGATGCTCAATTTCATTTGATAAATTTAATAATCCCAGAGCTTTTCTCTGAAAAAAAATCATTTTGAAATGTCAATATTCTAACAGGTTAACCCCTCACCCATTTAAACAAGCAGTTGACTCTTAAAAGGGGGAAATACATAAGGGAACTGTGATTTTTGCCAGTTATTAGATAAGTTTAAATAATGACTAAAATAACCACAATAAAGAGGTCAAGAGATGTTATATATGACAGCCAAGAACAACATTGTGTTTTAATGCAAACTCATTTGCAAAGCATTATGGAAGAGAATGATGGAAGGTATTGTCATATGATGTTTAAAATGACAGATTCTGGGACAGGGATAAGAGTATGCCTGACCTTGTTTATGGAGAATATATATTTGCCTAAAATCATGAAAATCTAATGAAAAGACAATTCATTGAAAAGGAAAGAGGTGAAGAAAAATATTTATGTGCAAGCAGGTATGCATACATATATGTGTGCTTATGTATACATGCAAATGTTTACATATCCTCATTCTTTGACTATCCCTCATGCCTGAAACATTGTCCCTCCACAATTCTGCTTAGTGAATTTCCCTATTTCCTTTAAGTTACAACTAAAATATTATCTTTTATAGAAACATTTTTTAATGTTTCTTAATGATAGTATCTTTCCTTGTTTAATTATTTCCTATTTATCCTATATATAGCTTGTTGTATATATTCATTTATATGTTTTCTTCACTATTACATTAAATTACTTGAGGGCAGGGAAAATATTTTATCTCTTTTTGTTTCCCCAACATTTAGCACAGTGCCTGGTACATTTTGCTGTTGTTTGGTCATTTCAGTCAGGTCCAACTCTTCCTGACCCCATTTGGGTTTTTCTTGGCAAAGACACTGGAATGTTTTGTCATTTCCTTCTCCAGCTCATTTCACAGATGAGAAAACTAAGGCAAACAGGATCAAGTGATGTGCCCAGGGTCACACAGCTACTAAATGTCTGAGGTCAGATTTGAAGTAGGAAGATGATTCTTCCTAATTCTAGGCCCAGAACTCTATCCACTGAACTACCTAACTGCCCATTCCTGGCACATAGTAGGCACATAATAAATATTGATTGATTGATTAATATCAAAATATCTAATTATGGGAAGTAATCTAGGAAACAGAGCAGAAGAATGGTGCAGAATATTTGGGTAAAGATCAGCAAAGCATCAAACAGAGGTGATACTGTCACCACAATGCTTTTTGAATCTAGTTAATTTTACTAATTTTGAGTACCACATCCCTGGCCAAAGAACTTGTTATTTTAAACTGCAAATGACACCGTCTTCAATCCATATTTTCTGTAATGTTTTTCATTGTGAGTAGGTGGTGTAATGGATACAGTGGTGGGCCTGGAGTCAAGAAGACATAAGTTTAAATTCAACATCAGACACTAGCTATGAGACCTTGGGCAAGTCTTTTAGCTCCTGTTTGCCTCAGTTTCCTCAACTGTAAAACAGGAATAATAATAATACCACCTATCTCAGGGTTGTTGTGAGGATCAAATTAGATAATATTTGCAAAGTGCTTACCACAGTGCTTGGCACATTTAATTTGCTAAATAAGTCCTCATTTCCTTTCTTTCTCCCTCCCTTCTTTTTCTTCTTTCCTTCCTCCTTTCTTAATTCCTTCCCTCTCTTTCTCCCTAATTTTTTTCTTTCTTATCTCTTTCACAGTACCAGTATATGTTAGAAATAGAACTTGAACCCAGGTCATAGTGACTCCAAGCATGGCTCTCCATCTCCTCTATTATGCTTCCTGTAAGCAATTCTTACCCAAAGATAACATTAAAGAGAGAACACAGAAAGTCATAAGAATTTCATCAATGGGAGTTACTTATAATATTTTGAGACAGAAAATGATATTTCCCCCATGTTTGTTTGTGAGTATTTGTCAGCATTTGTGAGTCAATAGGCATAGGAACTATAGGTGATGAAAATTTCTGTACCAATGTGGCTCTGTCACTGTTCTAAGAGTTCTCTGAGTTGCTGAAAAATGCTGCATGCTTGGGATAGAAATATAAGCAGGAAAGGCAGTCCCTGCCCTCAAGGAACTTACATTATAATGGTGAAGAGCAGCTCATGAAAAGTAACTGAGAAGTAGTTTGGAGTCCTGGTTTTGGGCAAGATAAGGAGAAAACCAACCTGTCAGAGTCCTGAGGCATGGACCTGGATTCAGACCACCTCTGACACAATCCATGTGACCATGCTCTGCACCTAAGTTTCTCGAATTGTAAAATAAGGGAATTGAATACTTCACAGGATCCATGTAAGGATTAAGTGTAATAATATATGCAAATTATATACATAAAAAGATATTTATAAATGCTATCTATTAAGATCATTTATGAATCTTCAAGTACTAGTTCAAATACAATATGTAATGTCTCTTCTTCTTCTTGTCCTCCTCCTCTTTCTCCTCCTCCTCCTCCTCTTTCTCCTCCTCCTCCTC
>NW_020947390.1:6769837-6779886 GCF_900497805.2 Vombatus ursinus
TCCTCCTCTTTCTCCTCCTCCTCCTCCTCTTTCTCCTCCTCCTCCTCACTAATCACCACAATGTCATCAACCAAGCAAGAGGAGTATGCATCACTACACTTTTTACAATTCTGAAGTTGTGATGTGATTTTTGATGTGACGTCTGGATGTATTTTTCCTTGCTCACATGGAGTATCACAGAGCTTGATGCATGTGGTTTTGGCTGGCACAGATGTTAGAATCTCTGATTATTTATTGTTTTCCTGGTTCAGTGCTGACTTTGGATTTATTCATATGCTCTTCATTAAATCTGAGGTATGTTTGCAGTGTTTTTATATATTTATCATTATCTTTGTTGTTCTACCATACTTTAGATTTGATTATATGACAAAAATTTCTACCTGTCCCTTCCTTTCCTCTCTAATATCTTGACTGGGGATGTGGGGGGTAGACAATGTGTTAGTGTGTGCTGGTGGGTTGATGAGAAATTCATCTATCAGTCTCAACAGCAACTTCCTCAAGGCCCAAGCCCATTTTTATGTTGATTTTGTAGTATCTTTCAAAAGCAATCATTCTTTATAATCACTTGCCTGTTTTACTTAGAAATAGATGAGAATACTCCCTTTCATTTTCTGTGGCATCAACTCCTCCCTTAGCCCTGTATCCAAAACTTTTGAAATTAACTCGTTTTCAGTTGTTTAGCCATATCTAAGTCTTTGATTATAGTATTCCAATGCTGTCCACGAGTTTTTCTTGGCAAAGCTACTAGATTACTTTGCCAAACATTCTCCAATGGGTTAAGGCAAACAGAGTTTAAGTGACTTCCCTAAGTATCTGAGGCTGAATTTGAACTCGTGTCTTCTTGACTACAGGCCCAGTGGTCTATGCACTGAACTACCTAGCTGCTGACTTTCTCTCTCTCTCTCTCGGTATATATACATACATACATACATATATACATACATATATACATATACATATACATATACATATACATATACATATATACACACACATACACACACACACATATATGTATATGTATATATACACATATACACACACATATACATGTATACAATACATGTGTGTGTTGTGTATCCATACATGTATACATATATTTATGTGTATATGCATACAGCTATCTCTTTGTAGTATTATATAATGCAAAGTTATAAAATTCTGTTCATTTATCCTTATGGTCCTCTTATTTTTCCATTCTCCTGGAAACATTTGCTACAGTTCCTGAGATAGTATTCACCTGGAGATGAATTGTTTATATTAACCTTGTCAATTGCTATTTCTTCAGGCTAGTCAAAGGCTAGTCAATAGAAGCTTTCTTCCCAGATTACCATTTGGTAAGGGTCACAAGCACATATCTTTACTCTATGCCTCGTACTTTTTATACTTGGTGTGTGTGGGGAAAGCCTTTTCCTTTTAGAATCAGGTGATAAGCCATTTTTTTCAACGATAATTCCAGATAAGCCATAGGAGGAGGTCATTGTAGGAATCTTAATAGGAATTCATTAAATTACAGCTTTATAAAAATGCAGGTGTTACAAGTTCACTATACATTTTTTGTTTCTTTTTTTATGATATTAGCATATCTATTCGAGAGGTATTTTAGATTGAAAACAAAACACCAGAATATACAAAATCAGTCAGAATAGTACAACTAATTATTAACCACTCATACCTTTTATTGCTGAATTGCTTAGCGGAATAACAAAGAAAAATAAATAAGCACCAGAGAGGAACACTCTAGAATTTTCAATGATCTTTCCCACCTTAGGAAAAACTTGTCAAAGGAAGTGAAAAATGCACGGGATTTGGAATCAAAGAATCTTGGATTGAATCCTGGCTCCGTTGCTTATTACCTAATTGATACTGGGCCAATCACCTCACCTTTGTGAGCCTCAGTTCAGTTATCTATTATATAATAATGTAAAGTACTTTGCAATCCTTAAAGCACTATATAAATATTAGCTGTTATTACTATCATCTTTAAAATCAAGTGAATGGACCAAATGATATCTAAGGTCCCTTTCACCTCTACAATCTATGATCTATGACCCATGGGAAGGCACTTCACCTTGCTAAGCTCACTTTGCTTATCTGTAACATAAGGATAATACTGCTTTCACTAGATAACTACCCGGATTGTCATGAGATAAGTGCTTTGCTATCTTAAAACATTAAGATATGTTTTAATGTTATCACAACTGTACTTTCTTTTGGCAACCATATTAAAAAATGACAGAATAGAATTATTGATGCTTTTAAAAGTAAATTTTTAATTTCATTAAGTCTGTGCTTATTGCTAATCTATAATATCACTGGAAAAGTGAAATTCAGCAAATCTACAAAGAAATCAATCAATCCACAAGTATTTACTAAGCATTTACATTGTGCCAGGCACTGTTCTAAGAGTTGAGAATACAGAGACAAATAGAAAGAAGAATATTTCCTGAAGGGGAGCAGAAGTATCTTTTGGGCCTGCGGTGAGGAGTATGTAGAAAAAACCCAGAGGAAAGCCTGGAAAGGAATGAGCCATGGCTGGCCTGGACATCCTCACCAAATAGAAGTTATGGGGGAATCTGTACAATCAGAGATAGAAGCTGCAGGGGCCCAAGTTGCTTGGAATCACTGCTAATGCTAGAGTGAAACTATAGGTAGAAGAGCTAGGGCGTGGTAGAGGAAGTTTGGAGTGTAGTCTGATGAGGAAATAGGATAATCTAGTATTTTTTTAAATATAAATTTATATATTTTTGTCCTCCAGAATCCTTGTGCTTGTTAATTAATGCATTCTCTCACCTTGAAATACATATATTGATAATAATAGAAGCTTCACATAATGTAGCAATTCTCAGTCAAAAGCAGTTAAAGTTTGATATAATTTCTGCACAAACACCTAAATTGTTCTGTGCAGGATTATGACAGTTTTGATGACCATAGAAACAAATCAATAATACTTTGAACATGTAAACATGCTTATTGTCACAGAAGAAAAAAATATATATTTGCAACATAATTGGATATTATTGCTTAAGGAAGAAGCTCTGGACCCATTCTAGGGAACCTCCAAGAGGTTTTCAAACCACTCACTGGGAACTACTTCTAGAGGGAACAGGGTAATAGACTTGGAGTCAGGAATAGCTGGCTTCAAATTCTGTTTCTGCATAAGTGTTGTTAAGTGTTCCTATAAACCCAAGAGATTTCTCTATTACAGATAGTGAAGTCTCAACAGGGTCATGAGCTGAAATGGTAGAGGGAGTTGCATAGATGAGAAAATTATATATTATTTTGTGTATTCAGGTACTGACACTGCCTTTGCCATTTAGATCAGTTTTGTTCTCTTTGGTTTTATTTCCTGGTTCATTCATTCCTTTATTTTTCTATTTAAAGAGCTGGGGCTCAGAAATAGCATTTAGTACAGAGGAGAAATGCAATAATTTACTAAAAGTCTTAAAAGTTTAAGAATCAAATAAATAATCCATCCTCAGGCCCCATCCACGAATAATTAATCAATTTACTCACCAACAAAATAGAAATCTTACCATGTGGTGTTTTCATTTGACTCATTTACCATTTATTTCTTCTTTAGCAGGAAGATTAGTGATATATAATCCTCCCCAAAGGTTTTAGTACATCTTCTTTTTGGGGGAGAGAGGAAGAGATTATACATATTAGGTATGAGGTAGATATAGCTCACTTCAGTATTTTTGTGAACCAGTCATATTTACGAGACTTACTTAAAGATTTAGTTATCTGTGTTGTATTTCAGAATTGAATCACCATATCTTTATAGAATGACTTTGGGAAAATTATGAATGAAAAGTTAAAAAAAGATATAATGACATTAGATACATATTAATTATAAAATTCCAAAATCCTAATTATAAAGTTCCTAAGCAATTTCAGAGTTTTTACTGAAAAGACTAAAAGACATACATGAACTGATGAATAAACAAAACAGGAAAACAGTATACACAATAAATATACTGATATTAATCCCTAGAACTTGTATAATGCTTGCAAAAATTCTGAACATATAGTACCTCATTTGTTCTTCACAACAACTCTGAGATGTAGGGGCTGCTGTTATCCTCATTTTTCAGATGTGCATTAGAATTTGAACTCGGATCTTCCTGCCTCCAATTCCAACACACTGACTTAGTATGTAACCTAGCTGCCTTAATTGGAAAAATAAAATCTTGGGGCAGCTAGGTGGTGCAGTGGATAGAGCACTGGCCCTGGAGTCAGGAGGACCTGAGTTCAAATCCAGCCTCGGACACATGACACTCACTAGCTATGTGACCGTGGACAAGTCACTTAATCCCAATTGGCTATCCAAAAACAAATAAAAAATGGGAGGGGGCAGCTGGGTGGCACAGTGAATAGAGCTCTGGACTTGGAGTCAGGAGAATCTAAATTCAAATCCAGCCTCACTTAACACTTACTAGCTGTGTGACCTTGGGCAAATCACTTAACCCCTATTGCCTCCTCAAAAAAAAAAAAAGAAATAAAAAGAAAATCTTGAATAATTATAACGGCCATGTTTGGAGCTTGAAAAGAGTTGAGAAAATATACTCCTTCTCTTCTTTGCAGAGTTGGGGGGAATATTGCATATTACAAGTGCAGCCAGATGGAGTTGATGTATTGATTCACAAAGAGAAAGCATCTGATAATGTGTCTAGTATTGTGTTTTTTTATCCCCTTACCCCAACTTTGCAAAAAAAAGGGAAGGCATATTTTGTCTTCTGCTCTCTGTAACAACTCTTTTTTTTTTTAATGACAGCATTAGCTTGTTTTTACCACTTTAAACTATTTTACCTTTATAGTTATTTTTTGCTCTTCTAGTCTGGCTAATTTTGTACTGCATTGATTCACACGTTTCTGGTGATGTTTTTTCTGCATTCCTCTATTCATTATTTCTTACTGCAAAAAGATAGAATAATTGTAATAATAACAAAAATAATGAATTCTACCATTGACATAGGACTTTAAATTTTGCGAAGTGTTTTACAAATATTCTGTCATTTGATCCTTACAATGAACCTGTGATGTAGGTGTTATTCCCATTTTTCAACTGAGGAAACTGAGGCAGAAACAGATTAAAGCAACTTCTCTGGGTCAGACAGCTAGTATGTGTCTGAGACTAAATTTTAACTCAGATTTTACTGCCTGCAGATCCAGAGCTCTACTGTATCACCTAGATGTATAATATGCATAGACCACAAAATAATGCTCTGCCATTTTCCTTGAATTCCTTCTCTTGATATGGATACATCTGGGCTTATAATACAAAAAGGAGAAGAAAAAACAGTCAATAAAAAATAAAAATATATTTGGAATCATAAAGGCAATCCATTGCATTTTTCATTTTTCAACCCATTTGACTGTTAAAAAAATAGCTTTACTTACAAAGATTACCGCAGATGCTGAGAGTACACTTATAGACCAGCTGTCTATAAGAAGCCCTTCCAACCCTTCACTTGATACTCGCAGTTTATTGTTAATCAGCAGATCATTGTCTCTTAGAAATAATTCCTTTGGTTCAAAATTCAGATTCTCTTAGCTGATTCAGAGCAAATGTGCTCATATTAATTTAGCTTTATCCAATATTCTATAAAGATTTTTAACCTCACTTTACACAGTTATATGGTGATGACAAAGATCCATAGCCTAACTCAAAATCTACTGCTCCCTTTGGTATAATCTTGCAAATTTGTCACTCTTTAGTTCAGCAATATTACTGGAATCAATTACCTTTTGGAAAGCTTCATTTTCAATGGTTTATTAAGCATAGGACAGAAGAAGCTTTTCCTCAGAATACTTGTTGCAAAGGTTAAACATATACACTTACTGTATGGTACATGACTCACAGTAATGCATTTTGGGAACACTAATTCATCCCATTTTCTGTTTTGATAACAGACTTGAGTTCCTCTTATTCCTATACAGACCATCAAAGGAACATTATTCTGAAAAAAGTTTCAATATCTCTTCTATTGAATGAGATAAAGGACTCAGAATATGTTTAAATGGGTTGGTGTTTCATGGCTCTGCCATTCATCAAATAGAGGCTTTATGTTATTTCCATTGATATTTATGTCTTTCTCCTAACTAACTCCACAGTGCATAAACAAAGTTTATAGGCCCTGTCAAATACTGTAGATGAAATGCTTAAAAACAGAATGCTGTCCTTGAAAATACAAGACTCAGCTATTTCAACGCCCTCTGAAATCAATTCAAAACATTAAAATAACCCCTGCTGTTATATTTTTAACATGTCCTATTTATGGCTGTCACTACAGTACAAACATTTCTATTACAATAATTGAATTACCTGGGCTCAAGCAAAGGAGAAAACAATCTGTAACCATGATTTGAAAAAAAAAAAACTGAAATGTCCATTGTTTAACTATATAGAACAAATGGCTTGATGTATTTGGTTACTTCTGAAGACCAGGCCTCTTTTCCTAGCATTTTCCTTTGAGAACATCTTCTTGTTGTTCCTCCAGAGCTACGTTTATGCTACTTCATGATGTTATCACAATATCTTATAAATGGAATATTTTATCACTTCTTTATCTTGGGAAAAATATTCAAATATTCAAATATTTAAAAAGAGACTACAGTATAATTGATAAAATACTAGCTTCAGAGTTCAAGTCCTTTAGACACTTATTATATATGTGATCTTGGCAAGTTTTTCCAATCTCTTACTTATAAAATTGGAATAATATTAGCATCCATTTTCCAGGGCTATTGGGAGGATCAAATGAAATACTATACATAAAATATATTGCAAACAATAAGCCCTTTATAAATGCCAGATCTATTTTTTTTATCATCTCACTCTTCTCAACTTGTCTGCTAAGATTTAAGTAGAAAGAGTCTGGAGATAAGTTGCTATCTGCTACTATTCCTTTCTATTTAATGCTCTATGGGCCATTACACAGATAGATTAAACTTTTTTTTTGTCATGTCATCATCTCCCTGATGTCATGGCCCTCTTTGAGAATGAAGGACAAACCACAAAAGCACAACCACAAGAATGTAGCCAGAGGTAAACCATCAGTTACAGATAAGTCAAATTATTAGTACCTGTTTTCAACCTTCAATATTTCTTGGTGAATTGATGTCTATTTCCTCCAATGTATTTCTATAGGTTCTTGACAAGTCCTAACCTGGTTATCAGTTTGATCCCCTCTTTTTTTTTTAAGGAAATGCTAATCTTTCAATAATTCTTTTAGGGTAATAGGATAGCCTTTATATTTTCTTAATATTGTCTAGATTTTTGTTAGGCAAATTCTCAAATATGGTGTGGTTCATATAAAAGGTACAAAAAGCTGTATTAAAACTTGCTTTGAACAAATGCTATTTGCATCAAACATGGTTTTCCCCACTCGTTTTGATTTCAGAATTCCAATAAGTCTCTTATCATACTTAGGCACAGCTTTCCTCTTAACAGCTCTATGCTCCATATGTCTGGTCTGGAAGAGACCAAGTTATTTGTAAATATTGCCATTGGCCATGGTTTTAATTTTGCCTTCAGTTTCAAGCAAGAAGCTTTCAGTTTTTTTTCTTTCATTGGCACACATTAAAGATTTTTCACTTGAGACCAAGTGACATTTTGATTTTATTGGAGAAAGATTCCATGAAATGAGAAGCCAGTTAATGCATTTTTCAATAGAACTACATAGTGTGATATCAACCACGTATGTCGAGTGATTAATAAGATATTTTGGATTGATTTCCTCTTTAACTTGGGAGACATTCTGAGTTTTATTTAAAAGAGTTAATAGATCTAGGCAAGACCATAATCAGTTTAACTGTCTCCCTGAAAAATAAATCGTAATTTACATTATTGTATTGGTAATGTGTTTTAAATGAAGAACTGGTTTTTCATATGGACATCAAATACTCTAGTATTCTCAATACTTAGGTCTATGTTGTATATCTGTAGGATACAAATAAGCCATGTGGATGGAACTGAGTCAACACTGTGATAATCAATTAAGGCAGTAGAAATGTTTTCAGGCAGTTTGTTCATTAATTACTTAATCAATGATGTTACTCTTTATCCCCCTAGGATTGGAAGGTACATCTTGCTTGCTCTTTGATTAATATTTATTCTTCTGATTTCTTTTAAGAATATACATATGTTAAAAATAACATGAGTTATGAATTTATTGTATACTTTATACATTTAATAATATATACTGATAGTAATGTAGACAAGTACTTAATCATGTAAATATTCTTCATTCAGAAATATCACTGGAATTACCTTTGTTAATAAGTATGTAATGCCATTTTCAAGAATGGTTGTGTCTATGAGAAGACTGATGAATGTTTTCTTTAAATTTCATGTGCTACTGTGAAGCATTTGAGCTAATGCTTATGGTTTTTATTTGGCACTGAAGAATTCATTTGTTTTGTTTTCAACTAGTTTTAGTAATCTCCTTTCATTTATCTGTTCTATCATTGGTACACAATCTTATGATTCAAAATATAATTATATAACCCATATAGATGACCAGACATTTTTCTCATTCTCTTTCAGTTATTCTTTCTCTTATCCTTTTCCTTTATCTCTCATACCTCTGTAGTAAAGTTTTTTTAATTGATCTTAAATTGCTTATTATTGTTTTGACTTAGTTGTATTACTTTAACTTTTTGAATTTTTATTTCAACTTAAAATTCTAAACTCTAGATTTTTAACATACTTCTGTTTCTGCATTTAATTCTGTATTCATGATTTCTACTGCACATATTAGCTAAATATTTGTGTAATCTTTTAGTGTCATTATTTATCCTTCCAATAGCTTTCTCATATTGCTTCTGTCACAGTGTAGTTTAATGTCTGTCCTGATGAATATTCCCTCATAGTTTAAGCTTTCTTCTTATGGTTCTTACCTGGGCATTGACTGCCATGTGTACTTTTATGCGCAGATTATAAAATGTTTTTATGGTTTTTGTAAAATAGTGTGGAATGATGCATCCATTCATGATGTTCAAAGCAAATGCCAACTTAAAAAAATACTCTTTTGGCATAGTTAATCTACTTCATAGGTTCAGGCTTTTTGGCATCAAAAGTTCTTTTGAAATTCCATTCTAAGTATGTCCATTTCCTTTTCAAAATCATTTGAGATATTGGTATTGTTTTTGTTATCCATTTCATTTTAGATAGAATTTTAAAAGTGGAATGGAAAATTACATTGGCATCAGTTTCTTTAACTTATCCCTCTTCAGAATTTAATAATCACTTGATTTCATTAAACTTGGACTAATGGATGAAATTATTTCCCATGCAGTAGTTTCAAACTCAAATATAAAGGGATTCCTGTGAGGCACATATTGACTTAGAAAAACTCAAATTAATTTACTCTGTGTTGCATTGCGTTTTCATTTACTTTGTTAAACATTTCCCAATTATATTTTTAAGATGGTTCAGGCCCAACTCACAACTTTTTTGTGCCCTACACTGGCTGGTAATAGAGTTTTGTGTGACTTGGGGCTGAGGATACCATTGACCAAAAGGTACTAAACCTTTGTTAATAACTGGTAAGATGCTTATAAATATAAATATAGATAGATATAATTTTGTTATGATATAGTATTGACACATAATGAAGGAATTTATATCCTCAATACATTTTGTGTATGTTTGTGGTTTGTCTACTTTAGTTATCAGGGTTATCTGTACTAAAACATTTCCATCAGGTGGGGTATTGGGATTTCTGATTTGTTCTTATTTATCTTGCCTTCTTATGCTACCAGAATGCAAGGATTATGCATTTTTTCATTTTCCATTTGTAGCTAATCAATGTGACAGTTTTGAGTAATGTTAGTATACAGGCCTATGTTGCCCTCACTCTTTCTTTGACTCTAAGGAGCAACTTTTCATACTGTTGGAGGTGCTAACTTCATCAATTGTATACCCAGAGCCTGATTTGGCCACATGTTGGTGTTTTTCCCAGGTTCTTGGAGGTATTATTGGTACTAAAAGGAGGCACTATTGGTACTAAAAGGAGGTACTATTGGTACTAAAAGGAGGTACT
>NW_020947390.1:6779896-6854693 GCF_900497805.2 Vombatus ursinus
AGGTACTATTGGTACTAAAAGGAGGTACTATTGGTACTAAAAGGAGGCACTATTGGTACTAAAAAGGAAAACCCTGCTGTACCCCACTCTAGTTGTCATTCTCCTATTTTGCTCTTGCTCACCCTTGCTATCCCTTAGCATTGAAAACTGGTCAAAAACGGGTCATCATTACTGTTGTTATTATTATTAAACTCTAAGTTGAATCCAACATTCTTTCCCATTTCATTGCTTCCTACCACTAACTTAAATAGGATTCAAATGTCAAAGAAATAACTATATCAGCACACAGTAGGACAGATATGCATTTTCATGGAGTTAGCATTTATTTGGTTTTCCTGTTTGACATTCAGTTTCAATGAATAAGCAATTTCTTTGGGTGGAGGCAAGATGACAGAATAATTGGAAGCAATCTAACCTAACTATTATTTGTAAAATTCTTCCAAATAGACCTAGAAAATGGACCAGATCAAATCTTGATTGGGGAATCTAGGGGAAAAAAGTCACAGTAAGTTGTTTGTCCAGCCTAACTTGGCATAGGGAGACAGAGAGAGATGTCTGAAAAGACTGGATACAGTTTGTCCAGGAACATGCTCCCCAGGAGCACTCCAGAACCCAGGGATACAGGAGGGCCCAATTTCATATCATGGCAACCCAAAATGGATTCTAGATGACCTCTATGAGGACAAGTACAAAGTGGAAGCTTTGGTATCAACTACCAAGTTCTGGGTCATAAACCCAGAGCAGACTGAAAAAGGTACCTGTGCACTAGGGTGGTCTTTCCAGATAGGGAGGCCTTGGGTTGTACACCAAGAAAGAAACAGAAGGAAGTAGCAACAGTTTGTCTCAGAACCCCAAGCAGAACATGGACTCATTTCTGTCATATAGGCCAGCCTCTTGAGGAATAACCAGGGCATTAAAGGAAATGTAAAGAAAAGCCTTCAGAGGTCAAACTAAGGGCAGGGTATGGGTAGGTGTCAAAAAATCTCTGACCTGGATCAGACCACTCTGTGAACATTAAAATCTTGCAGATGCCAAGACTGTCCCTCACGTTCTGGAATAATACAATTTGAATACTATAGGAAAGCATTAGGAACAGTCCAGATGATCTCTCCAGAGGTTTGGTAGAGCTCAGCCCTAACATCAAGTCCAAAGTCAAGAAAGAGACTGAAAAAATGGGGGGGGGGGTGAAAGGAAGAACCAAACCATAAAGAGCTATTACATTGCAAGTGATTACCCAAAACCTAAATGTAGAAGAGAATGATTCCAAAATATCTACAAATACTTCAGAGAAAAACACAGATTGGGAACAAACAACTTAAATACCTTCAAGAAATAAAGCAAAAGTTTTAAAAGTTTAAATATTTTTTCTAAATAAATAGATAGCACTTGAAAAAATGGAAAAGAAATGCAAATTATGGAAGAAAGAATTAGAAATGCTATTACCAGCTTGTCAAGAGAAGTACAAAACCTTATTCAAGCAAAAACAAAAACAAAACAAACAAACAAACAAACAAAAAAAGAACAACTCCAAAACAAAATTTAAAAACCTTCCCGGAATATTCAAATGGACCAAATAGAAGACAATGGCCTCCTTGCTCTTCCATGAGCAAGATAGTCTCTTAACCCTGGATATTTTCTCTGACTCTCTCCCATTCCCAGAATGCTCTCTCCCCACATCTCTGACTACAAACTTCATTTGCTTCCTTTAAATGGCAATGAAAACATCACTTTCTATAGGAAGCCTTTCCCAATACCTTTTTATTCTAGTGCTTTCTCTCTACTGCATCCATCTCTGCCAGCTATAATACTATATATCTCTTACCTTTTGTGATCAAATTCTTAGATAAGGCTTTCTCCAAATGCTACCTGTACTTCTTTTCCTACTTAGTTCTCTGTAGTCTTTCTTTTGACCATATTATTCACCTGAAACTGTTTTCGCCAAAGTTACCAGTGATCTCTTAGTTGCTAGATCTAATGGCCTTTTCTCAATTTTCATCCCTTTTAATCTCTTTGAGGCCTTTTACATTGTTAATTAACCACTTTGTTGTAGTTGATTTTTTTTTTCTTTTTGGTGACACTATTCTCTCCTAATTGTCTCCCCTCCAGTCTGATCATTCCTTTTCTGTATCCTTTCCTGTATCTTCCTTTAGGTTGTTCCCATTAAACAGTGGTGTGCCCCAAGGCTCAGCCTTGAGGCCTTTATTTTTTTTCCTCTATAGTATTTCAGTTCCCAATTTCATCAGCTAACATGATTTCAATAATTATTTCTAGTCAGATGGTTCCAGTTTTCCTTAACTTGCCCTAACCTCTCTCTTGACCTCCAGTCTCAAATCTCCAACTGCCTATTGGATATCTTGGGCTGAAAGTCTTCTAGACATATTCAACATGTCAATTATCCCCCATTATCTTTTCCTAAAATCTCTTCCTTCTTCCCAACTTCCTTATTAATGTGGAGGGTACCATCGTCCTCTCAGTCACCTGGTCTCACAACCTAGATGTCATTCTCAACACTTTACTCTTTTTCACCTTACATATCCAGTCATTGCCAAGTCTTATCATTTCTACCTTTATAACATTTTTATAAGGTCTCTTTTCTTATCTGACACTGCTAATACTCTGGTGCAGGCCTTCACTACGTCACACCTATACTACTGCAATAGCCCATTGGTTGGTCTCCCTGGCTCAATTATCTCTCTACTCCAGTATATCTTTCATTCCACTGTCAATTGATCTACTGAAAGCATAAGTCTAACCATGTCACCTATGGATAACCACATCATTCAATAAAGTTCAGTGGCTCGATATTACCCCCACTATCAAATATAACATCTTATTTGATATTCAAACTCTTACTATCTTGGCCCCTTCTATATTCCTGATTTTCTGACATTTTGCATGCACACACACATACACAGACACATACTACACGTACACACACACTACACACACAAAAACACACACATACACACATAAAACTATCCAGTAACACTGGCATCTTTGTTTTTCCTCACCCAAGACACTGCATTTCTCAACCCTGGGCATGCTCACTGGCTATACACTATTTCCAGAGCTCTTTCCCTCCTCATCTGACAAAGAGAGAGAGAGATAGAGGAATACAGAAAGACATAGAAACCCAGTGACAGGGTCAGAAAAGAGACAGATTTGGGTTTATAACTTTCTTTTATTAATTTATTTTGATTGATCAACAATCACTTCCATAAGCTTTTGAGTTCTAAATTTTTCTCCCCTTCCCTCCCCACCTCCTTTCCCAAGTTGGCACACAATCTGATATAGGCTATACATATACATCCCTATTAAGCATATTTTCACATTAATGATGTTGTAAGGAAGAATTAGAACCAATAGAAGGAACCACCAGAAAGAGGAAACAAAACTTTAACAGAAGAAAAAAAATCAAATAGTATGCTTCAACCTGCATTCAAACTCCATAGTTCTTTCTTTGTATATGGATAGCACTTTCCATCATGAGGCCTCTGGAGATGTCTTAGAGAAAGAAAATTATAGACCAATTTCCCTAATGAATATAGATGCAAAAAAATTTAAATAAAATATTATCAAATAGATTACAGCAACTTATCACAAGAATAATACACTAAGACCAGGTAGGATTTATACCAGGGATTCAGGACTGGTTCAACATTAGGGAAACTATCAGCATAATTGATCATACCAACAACAAAACTAACAGAAACCACATGATTATCTCAATAGATGCAGAAAAACCTTCTGACAAAATACAACACCCATTCCTATTAAAAACACTGGAGAACACAGGAATAAATGGAGTCTTCCTTAAAATAATAAGTAGCATCTACCTAAAACCTTCAGCAAGCATTATATAACTTTTTTTTAAAGAATAAATAGATAATTCCCAATGGCTTTCTTTTTAGAACAAGTATTTTGTCACTTTCAAAAGCCAATAAACCATTACTATCTACCTCCTGCCTCCTCAAATCATCCAAATGCTCATATAAAACCTTCAGGCACAGGAAGTTAAAGGTACACTTATTACAGAAAATCATTATTATAGAAAATCATTAGTACCTTGGATGACTAATAACTTTTTATCATCTAGATCCTAACTCTCTCCCTGTTAGAAAACAAGTCCACTGAATTAGATCAATCAGTATGTGAGAGATGAATTGATGTAGTTCACTAAGGCTTTGTAAATCTCCTGTTGTATATTGTAAAAAAAATCAGTAATCATAAAAATTGATATAGAGATTTAGAACTAAAAAAGAAATATTTAGTGAGGTCTGGAAGCAGGTTCTCTTATTATTTACAAGATAGGCCATACTTATATGTAAAAGACCTCAATCAGCCCAATTTCCCTTCTCACAATATCACTAAGATTTATTTCTACAGAGAGAAGCACAACCAAAGCCTCTATATTCCCTTTATTTCCCCAGCTGGATCTAAACATCATCCATATTTTCTGAGTGAATGGAGAGGTTATCTATTCATAGCTGTTGACCTCCCAAGCCAGAATCTTCTTTGTATGAATAAAATGGATTTGAAAAACTATGAGACAGGTGTATGGGTCTCAGGGCTTTTAAAATCCATTTTAATCATACAAAAGTGTTGGCAACTGCCAATGAGGGCTACGAAGATCTTTTTGATAAAATGGTCTCTCCTTATATTTATACTCTTCAACCCCAATTTCTTTGAAAGTTTTGATTCTGTTGCCTGGGAGGGATAAAGAGTTAATTAGCTAACATATTAGTAGGAATTGTGATGACATCTAATTTAAAATAAACTACTCACTGTCCCTTACCTGTGCTGGGAGGGAATGAGATATAGACATTTTAGTAGCCTGTTTCCTTTTGTATCTTCTACTCTTCTTCCCCAAATTTTTTAAACCAATAACCAATTTTTAACTAATAGTCTTCCTATCACAAGATACAAATGTGAATTTTAGAAAGTGTAGGAGACTAAACAACTAAAATTTGATCAATTAATCAACAAATACTTAAGTGACTACTATGTTCCATTCTAGGAGTTGAAAATAATAAAATAATAAAACAATTCTTGTCCTCAAGGAGTTTATATTCAGTTGAAGTAATAGTATGCATATAATAAGAAAATAGAGAATAAAGGAAAGAAAAGATGGAAAGAAAAAAAAGAAATGAAGGAAGAAAGAAAGGAAGGAAAAGTTAAAATAATATCTAAAGTGCGCATGCACCTGAAAGAAGAATTAGATTCAAATTCATACTAAGAGATAAATGACTTCCATAGTAGTATTCCACCAGAGGTTCTGATAGTGTAGAGAACACTAAGAGAATACAAGGAAGGTAGAAAGGGTCATAAAGGAGAGAAAGTCACTCAGAATAGGGAGGCTGGGAGCATGGAGGACAAGCTTTAATGATTTGGCCATTTTATTCCCTTATATCATTATAAACAATCACAAAGTAGTTCACCATGTTCCCTAAAATTTCATCAACCTCAAAAACAATACAAGAGCAATGAAAAGAAATTCTCCTAATATCTGAACCAATCCATATTGGATCTACTGTGTACAGTAATTTTGATGACAAAATAAATCTATATTTTAATATAGAGAAAGTGCAGTGGGAAATACATTGCAATAAATGGTATTGTGTTCATAGACATTACCTACATCTGTCTTTTGTAAAGTCATATTCTCTCATTTCTTACTTTAATATAAGTTCAAAATATTTATTAATTTTTTGAAATAGCTTGCAGGCTGGCACATTGAAATATTCTACAGGGCTTATGTCACTATTTACCACTTCTTTGGTTTCCTTTCTGATAGTTTCTCCCTGTGACCATTACCCCAGTAATTTCACAATTTTTGCTTATGTCTCATCTCATTCCTTGTTAAACTGTGAGGGCATCAGATGAATATCCTTTTACAGAAGTTCTTAAGTTTGGGGCTGTGAACTTTAAAATATATTATTGTTAGTATAGATTTTGACAATTGCATTTTGATATAATTGTTTTCTTTTCCATTGCTATATATTTTATGTTATGGATTAAAAAGCATTACTTTGATAAGGGGCCCATAGTTTTCAAGAGTGACAAAGGGATTCATGACATTCAAAATGTTTAAAGGACCCTAGACTAATGCGTGAACTGTGAGTGAGCAGAGTATCTTCGTAAACCTCTCAGAAATAAGCACACTGCTTCCCCTTATTTCTCTTTCATTCTTTTTCTTTTTTTTCCTTCCCACTTTTGGACATCTTTTCTACCTTCCTCAACAAAGCATGAAGTACTCGGATATGTAGGAATAGGCAGGAATGAGAATCATGATCCCAATTATGGGGAATGTAATCAGGCTCAATAGGGGAGAATTCTTTAAGTTTCCCCTTAAAACTTTTCATGCCTGATTTCTTTAATTGAATGACAAATCCATTTTCTTTTTCCTTTTCCAGTTTTGCAAAGCAAAGAAAAAGGGATCAAATCAAAACAAAACCAAATAACCTCTTAGAAAATTCATAGGGGGAAAAATCTATCGGTTGCTTACTGTTACTTAAAAAGATCTGGATTTTCCTATTTCCACTAAATGTTCATATAATGAGAATTTGGTACACATGCAGACCCCATAAACCATCTTGGCTGATGTAAATTTCAAAAGAGGACTGTGGGAATATGGGTTTCAGATTTGTAATGTTATGTAAGGGAGGTGTCTTGGAGAAGTTGTGGAGCACACATAAATATTTTGTAGTTGTTTCTGGTGGACTAGCCATGGTAGAGACTTTGAAATCAGAAGCACTAAAAAAGGCTTGCCAATTTCAACTCCCTCTTTTCTTTATTTACATCTGAGAAAACTCCATGATTCTTTCCTTGATTGTGTCTGGTGAGAGCTTTAATGTTACTGTCACAACTACAAGGCCACAAGTAATATTCCTCATTCCATAACTTTTTTATTTGTTCTTTTTTCATTCTAGGTTAAGGGTGTTTCAAAGACTGGTAGAGTGGGCTACAAGAACCTACAAATAAGAATCAAGACCAGGTTTTACACCCAATACAGTTTTGATGTTTCAAAAAAAAAAAGAGAATGATTTTTAGGAGGAGCATTCAGAAACCCATCCCAGCAGAAGGACTCAACTGGCAGTCATGCTGTATCTGGATCATGAACATGAGGCAGGACCGTTGCTATATGGGAAATGTACTAAGTTTTGAGCCTACCCTCCCAGAGACAAGGGTGATATTAGGAGAAAATATCCTCAGAGGTCTTGAGGGAAAACTTTTATATTTGTTCTTGCTGTATTTTTAAGAGAAATACCTATAAAAACCTAAGAGAGTCCCTACACTCAAGGAGATTACAAGCTAATAAGGGGAAGTCAACACATGAAAGGAAGCTGAAAAGTGGTGGGGGAAGAGATCAAAGAGGGCCACATTAGGGGGGAAGAGAGAGTTATGTCCTATGGAGTGAAAATCAAGCAGAGCTACTTGTGGAAAATGGATAAAAGATGACATTAGGAGAAGTTTATTCCTAACCCTCCAGCCCTCTAATCAGAGCAAAGAGGCAACTGAGGGAGTTGAGATGTTGAATATCACAAAACTTAGTCAATTTGCATGGTAATGAGATTTTAAATGCTCAGTTTATCCTGGAAGAGGCATGATGTTCCATAGAATGGAAACCAAGCAGAGAAACTGAATGGAATTAAGGTGCCAGTCTTTATTTCCTATTAATGAGGGAAAATAGCCAGAGAGCTCATAAGTCAATGGCACTAGAAAAAGAAAAATGCCCCAGAAAGTTCTCAGGTACCCTACAAGTGGAAAGTGTGATACAATGAGCCTCATTCTGGAGTAGAGAGCCAGAGCCCCCACACTGCATTTTCTGACATGGATCTGTTTTCTCACTGATGTTTTTTTTTTTTTTCCAACAGTGAAAATCATAGATGACTTTTGTGTGTTCATACTTTATAATTTCCTAGGGGCAGAGATCCTATTGACCATTCCTTCACAAAAATTTAACATGGAAAGAAAATTTAAGTGTTGGAAATCTTTCTTGAGTTTAAAATAACAAATTATAACTAAAATAACACACTTATGTCCAGTTTTATTAATTGTAGATTGTTTTCTTCATAATAGCCTTGTGAAGTAGGTAGGTATAGAATCAGGAACCCAGATTCCTTTATTCATATGATAAAGGATAAATGGGAAGAGAGCAACCTCTCTAGCAGTCCCAAGTTTGTTTTCCATCCAGGCTGTATAAAGAGAAATTCATCCCACGAGGATAGAAACTAGTAGGAAATCTTTTTGGTGAAAGTGAGACTAATCTGGATATTAAGGGTTTGTTATTATGTTAAACACAAGTTTGGTTCCCCTCTGAGAGAAATTCACAGGATGATGTTATCTGTTTTGAGGACCCTAGAGTACCCTGGCTGAAGATCGGGGAGGTATGTGAGATTCACTGGATGAAGAGAATTGTATTGTTCACTTAGAGGATACTGTGAATCCTTTATGTGTTTTCTGTATTTTCTGTGGGGTGGAATCCTGTACCTTATATTCATTGTTACCTTAAAACATTTTTGTTTAGGACTGTATTTACCCATCTTTAGAGAATCCTAGAAAATAGCTATATTTGAACATTATTCTTAAATTTACCAGAAAGAAATCTGGATGAGAGCAAAACAAGCCAAAGAAAGAATGATTTGGGGGATTATCTCCAAAAATAGACAGTCTATGTTAGCTCAGAGCTCAAGTATTAAAGCATGAGATATCACCATCAATAATAATAATGATAGGAAAGAGTGACAAACAAAAAAAATGAAGGGAAAATATTTTATTTTGCACAAGTATTGCTAATTTAATAGTGTATAGGTTGCTTTAAAAAAAACCAACAAGTGTGCCTATTAATAACAACACTTTAAAAAAAGTCATCTGAACCCTTCTGAACATCTTTTCCTTTGTATTTATCAGGATTTTGCTGCTGCTATTTTAATCTGTTTACAACATTGATATCAAAATATATTGTCCTTTTTATTCTGCTTTCTTCACTCTGTTTCATTATATTATATTATTATAATAACAGAATAATATTTTGTTAAATTCTTTACTGTTGTCTTTATAGCAAATAACATTTCATTATTTTTATGCTTTGTAATTTGTCCATTTCCTAATCATTGGACAATGATTTTGTTTCTAGTTTTCTGCTATTATAAGTATTGTTGTTCAGAATAAGTATTGCTTGTTTACTAAAAATGCATATTTTTATGGCAATAATAGCCTTAATATATAATCCTGCTGTTATTATTATTACATAAAAGTGTATGAATATATTTTGTTGATTCTTATGTAAATTCACACAGTTTCCAAAAAAGATTAAACTAAATCAAAACTACACCAAAGGTGTTTTAGGGTTGCCATTTTTCATCAACTTCACAAACATTTTATGTTATTGTCTTTTTTAAAACTATCATTGCCAAGTTGATGGATATAATGTGACATTTCATAATTGTTGATTATTGCCACTTTTTTGTAAATAATATTCCACAGCCCATTTGTAGGCAACATGAGTCTTTCCATTGGCCTTTTGATTATTTATAATTTTACCTGAGACATGCTATGAAAATGAAGTAAAAAATTATGCCTACTGCATGACAAACCTAGTCATACATTTTCAAAACCAAATGACCAGGCTCATCTAACCAATGATCTGTTCCTCTTCACTTATTTCAAGGACATTGTTGCCATCTTCATTTTCATTATATGGTTCAGAATAATGTTATATATTTGAAAAGAACTAAAATAAAGCACAGTAATTTCAAGATCTTCAATCTTTTATTTTTTCCTAGACAGAGGCCACATTTCTGTTCATTTATGCAATATAAGATTCAGAGATTGAAGGAAACAGATTTATCTCATTTCTCTGGATTTCTTCATAAGAGATATCTATTGCATAATGTTCCTATACTTTTATATTTACTTTAATGGGGCTATAATTTCGTGTAAAATACAGTCTATTCATGTCATTTCCCCTTTCCCTCTCTCCCTTATATCTCTTCCCCATTCTATAATTTAATACTTTATTTTTCTCAATTAGATGTAAAAACATTTTTACCATTCTTTTAAAAAATTTTTGGGTTCAAAATTTTCTCCCTCCTTCCTACCCACCCCCAATTGAGAAGTCAAACCATTTGACCAAGGTTATACATGTGTAGTAATGCAAAACACATTTACATGTAAGTCATGCTGTGAAAAAAAACACGGATTAAAAAAAAAACAAGAAGAAAAAATAAAGAGTAAAGAGAAAGCATCTTTAATCTATATTCAGGCTCTACCAGTTCTTTCTCTGGGGATGGACAGCACCTTTCATCATAAGTCCTTCAGAATTGTCTTAGATCATTGTATTGCTGAGAATAGCTGTTATTCACAGTAGATCATCATATAATATTTCTACTGTTGTGTACAATGTTCTCTTGGGTCTGTTCATTTCACTTTGCACCAGTTCATGTAAGTCTTTATAGGATTTTCTAAGATCATACTGCTCATTATTTCCTAAAGCACAATTCATCACAATCACATACAACAACTTGTTCAGCTATCCCCCAAATGATGGACATGCCCTCAATTTCCAGTCCTTTGCCAACACTAGAAGAGCTGTTATTAATATTTTTGTACACATAGTTTTTTTTTCCCTTTTTTTTATCTCTCTGAGATTAAGACCTAATAGTGATATTGTTTGGTCAAGGGGTATGCATGTTTTTATACCTTTGAGCGTAGTTCCAAATTGCTCACTAGAATGGTTGAATCAGTCACCAACAGTACATTTCTGCTTTAATTTTCCACACATCCCCTCCAGTATCTGTCATTTTCCTTTTCTGTCATATTAGTCAAACTGATAAGTGTGTGGTGTTAGCTCAGAGTTGTTTTAATTGGCATGTCTCATTAATAGTGATTTAGAACATTTTTCCATTTGACTATAATTTGCCTGAAAACTGCCTATTCATATCCTTTGATCATTTATCAATTGAGGAATGAATCATTTCTATAAATTTGACTCTGTTTTCTATATGTTTGAGAAGTGAAATCTTTATTAGAGAAAGTCACTGTAATTTTTTTCACATTAATAATTACCAAATATGTATTTCCCTCCACCCTATTTCACCCCTATTTATCCTACCTTCTTTCTCCTTTTATCCCATCCATTATTAAACATATATATATATACACACATATATTTGCTTCTGACTTTTACCTCCCCTAAACTGCCACCCTTCTATCAGCTCCCCCCCTTCTCTTATCCTCTTCCCCTCCTACTTTCTTGTGTGGTAGGATAGATTTCTACACCCAGCTGAGTGTGTAAATTATTTGCTCTTTGAGCCAATTCCAATGAGAGTAAGGTTCATGTATTCCCTGCCTTCCTCCATTTTCCTGTCCCCTGTAAAATCTTTTTAGGGCCTCTTTTATGCCAGATAATTTATACCATTCTACTCTTCCCTTTCCCCTTCTCCCAACTCATTCTTCTTTTTCATCCCTTATTTTTTTGTATATATAATTATATTATCACATTCAACTCATATCTGTGCTTTCTGACTATGTATGCTTCTAAGTGCCCTAATAATGAGAAAATTTTTAGGAATTTCAAGTATTTTCCCATGTAAGAATGTAAACATTTTAACATTATTCAATGCCCTATGATTTTTATCTTCTGTTTACATTTTTATGCTTCTTTTCAGTCTTGTATTTGAAAGTCAAATTTTCTATTCAGCTCTAGTCTTTTCATCAGGAATGCTCGAAAGTCCTCTCTTTCATTGAATATCCATTTTTCCCCCTGAAGGATTATACTCAGTTTTGATGGATAGATGGTTCCTGGTTGTAATTCTAGCTTTTTTGCCTTCTGAAATATCACATTCCAAGTCCTCCAATCCTTTAATGTAGAAACAATTAAACATTGTGTTATCCTGACTAGAGCTCCATCATATTTGAATTTTTTCTTTTTGGCTGTTTTCAATATTTTCTCCTTGACCTGGAAGCTCTGGAATTCAGTTTTAAGATTTCTGGGAATTTTCATTTAGGATCTCTTCCATGATTGGTGGATTCCTTCAATTTCCATTTTACCCTCAGGTTCTAGAATATCAGGGCAGTTTTCCTTGGTAATTTCTTGAAAAATGATGTCTAGGATCTTTTTTTTTTATCATGGCTTTCAGGTAGTCCTTTAATTCTTAAATTATCTCTCCTGGATATATTTTCCAGGTCAGTTGTTTTTCTAATGAGGTATTTCATGTTTTCTTCTATTTTTTCCTTCTTTTAATTTTGTTTAATTTTAGCTTGATGTCTCATAAAGTCATTAGCTTCTAGTTGTCCAATTCTAATTTTTAAGGAATTATTTTCTTCAGTGAGCCTTTGTCTCTCCTTTTGCATTTGGTTAATTCTGCTTTGTAAGGAGATCTTCTCTTCAGTACATTTTTTGTGCCTCTTTTACTATTTGGCCTATTCTATTTTTAAGGTGTTATTTGTTTAGTATTTTTTCTGAGCCTCCTTTACCAAGCTGTTGACTTTTTTTCCATGATTTTCTTGCATCCCTCATTTTTCTTGCCAATTTTTCCTCTACTTCTCATACTTAATTTTTAAAATTTTGTTTGAGCTCTTTCATGGCCTGGGGATCATTTCGTATTTTTCTTTGAGGTTTTGGATGTAGGAATTTTGACTTTGTTGTCTTCTTCTGAATTTGTGTTTTGAACTTCTCTGTCACCATAGTAACTTTCTCAGTCAGGATCTTTTTTTTTGTCATCTGCCCATTTTCCAGGCTATATCTTGACTTTTAACTTTTTTGATAAAGTAAACTCTGCTTCTGGGAGCATTGTCCCAAGCTTCAGATTTTGTTGTGCAGTTCTTTTCAGAGATAATTCTAGGGACCTGTAGGTTTTTGGCTCTTCCAAGGTGGTGTGATCTAGAGAGATGTATGTTTACTATTCTCCTGTATTGTACACTGCTCTGTGAGCAACCATAAACACTCTTTTCCACCTGGAAATGTTACCAGCATCCCTGATCCCCTGTGGCTGCAAGCTCTGGTGTGCTAGTGCTTCTCCTTACCCTGAGATTGAGACCCATGCCTGGAGACACAGATCCAAGTACATGCAATGCAACAGAATCCTTCCCCTGTTGTCAGCAAAAGGACCCCTTTAAATCTCCTTCTGCCCAGTTGTCTGAACCCCTTACCATCTGTGGGCTGAGAGGTCCAAAAACCTCCACTGCCACCACTGATTCAGTTGCCCCTGCAGCCAGCTCCTGGTTTGCTGGAGCCAGTCTGTGCTGGTGCACCCTATGCTGGACTGTGCTCCATTATCTCTCTGGTACAACAGATCTTTCCTGCCAAACTTCTAAAATTTCTTGGGCCAGAAAATTATTTCACTCTATCTTTTTGTGCTGCTCTAGAATTTGTTTAGAGTCATTATTTAAAGGTATTTGGAGGAGTTTTGGGGAGAGCTCAGGTAAGTCTCAGCCTTTACTCCACTATGTTGGCTCTACCCTCTGTTTCTTCCCCATTTCCTACCAAGAAAGGGAGAAAGAACATAAGACAAGTATAGAAATGACATTTTCATTGATAGAAACTCTATTTTCTACCTTTAGTAGAAAACAAAAAAAAATTCTGAAATAATCAAACCACAAGTAAAATCCCACAATATTGATTATCAGCTTATCACAATGCCTGCCAGTGAGTATTATTCAATGTTTCTTGTGATCTCCAGACAAAGTATCATTTTTCTTGCAAGTCCTTCCATGGGCATGAGACACTCTGAAGGCTGCTCCTTTAGGGTAGTCTCATTTACACTCTGCTTTCTTGGTTGGCCTACCTTTTCCCATGAGCTGACTTTATTTGTAGAAGGAATAATGGATCCTATATTTGGGTCTCTTAGAGTGTGGGGCATTGTAAAATTCTGAATCTTGTATGAACTTAGACTCTTGAATTCCATGGCCATTCTCTTCAGTGTCCTGTTGCTGTCAGGCATTTCCATAGTTGGCCCATAACTGAGAAAGTTTAGTGAAGTCAATGATAGACCTTAACAAGGAGCAATACATCTCATCTATCTCAACTTCATCTGACCTTTATACTTTCACCTCTTGTTTCCATTGGAAGAGAGCTGTGTCACATCTCTTCATTCCTTCTGAGTATATTTTGGGTGACGTCTTTATCATTCTGTCATATCTAGGTGACCCAGTGGGAAGTGTTCTGGGCCTGGAGTAAGGAAGACCTGAATTCAGATCTGGCCTCAGATACTTTCTTTCTGTGTGACCCTGGGCACATAATTTAACCCTGTTTGTCTCAGTTTCCTCATCTGTAAAATGAAAATCATAGCACCTCCCTCCCTGGGTTATTACAAGGGTCAAATGAAATACTTGTAAAGTATTTATCATAGTTCCTGGCATATAGTAAGTGCTATTTAAATGTTGTTGTTGTTGTTGTTACTATGTCAAGTCACATTGCTTAGTACAAACTTCCTTTCTCATTCTGCCTTCCTGTTGCCTGAACCTGACTGATCTTCATAGCTGTGCAGGGATGAGGGTGGGAAGTAGTATGAAAAAGGGCTACTTCTATCTTCTGGAGGACGTCCTGAGAAGGGTTAATAGCATCCTGAAGCACCAAGACAAAATGCCTCATGAGGATCAACTAAACAGACTTGGACTTTGAACACTGGAGAAAGGAACAAAGAGGAGACAAGATCACAATGTGACAACATTTGAAAATACTTGAAATATGTGGAGAACTGTTATGTGGAATAAAAACTTAATTACTCTGTTTGACCCCAAAGTACAGAACTATAGTATGAGCAATTGCTAATAATCAAAGCAAGGCATATTTCACCTCTACATAAGGGAACATTTCTAAAAATTAGAGAGATCTCAAAGTGGAATTGGACACTTGTTCAAGAGTATGAGTAATTAAATGGACTCTGAGGGATGTTGGTCATTTTATTTTCCTTTATTTTCCCAAATGATTCTTTAATTTTCATTTGAACTCTGCTACTCATTCCCTGTATGAACTTTGCAAGTCACTTAACCTCTGGTCCTCAGGGTCATTTTTTAATCTACTTTTCAGACTTAGTATCTGATCAGGGCAGCGAATCACTACAATTCCAAAAGAGTTACGATGAAAAATCCTATCTATCTCCAAATCAATAACTGATGTACTCAGAGTACAAATGGAAGCATATTTTTTCTCTATTATTCTTGCTTCTTTCCTCCCCAGAACTTTGCTAATACAGAAATATGTTTTGCATGACTTCATATATATAAGGGGTATCATATTTCTTAACTTATAAATGGGTGGGGGAGGGGACAAAGGATAGAAGAACATTTGGAGCTGAAAAATAATAAAATAAAATAAAAATTACCTTTAAAATTATTGAGTTAGACTAGATTCTAAGTTCTCTTCCAAATTTGTGATATTCTTCTTTGTTGTCTCATGTATCCTTGATTATAGAAGGGCCAAGAGCACTGATGGCATTTGAAATAAATAACTACAATTACTCCACCTCACTTTTCTATTTATAAAATAAGGGTAATAATATAAATTATACCCAGGGTTTTTGTGAGAATAAATGAGTATTTTAAAGTATTTTGTAAATATTAAAATGCAACACAAATGCTACCTATTTCCATTACTATGAACTATTTAGCAAACTGTCAACAAATAACCCTTTATGTACTTGAAAACAGTTATTCAATCAACCAGAGCATTCCTTTTTTTCCCTTTTTGATAAACAAGTCCCACTCCATTAATCTCCTTCAGCGGGCCAATTTTTCCATCTATTTAATCATTTTTTGTTGCTCTTCTCTGGACTTTCTCCAGTTCCTCCACATCCCCTTTTCAAATGTCACATACAACTGTACTGTTCTTTATTTGAGCCATGTCATCTCTGAAGGCTGGATGCAGGCCAGTCCTTCAGCAATGATGTAATAGTGCAGTACAATTAGTTATTTTGCTTTTATCTGAACATGAATAACTAGATTCACTTTCTATGTAGTACTTTTAAGAATGTGATAGACCAATTTTGTAACAAGTACATGCTCACTTGCCTGGGACCAGAAAGAAAGGTGAGAAAATAAAAATCAGTTTGTGAACCTAATGAGAAACCTAATACACTCTGCCTTAATTCTTTACTCTATTTTTTGTACTTCTCTAGGTAATTTGTCTTCATTTCAGACATCTCAATTTTTTTTTTCCATAGACAGATGCTCTTTTAGTCTGTGTTGGTCTTCTCAGTTTATTAGTGTGCCATGCTTATGATGCCAAAGATATGGCTCAGTGTTGGACAGTTGGGTTCTACTTTGTGAGTACACAATGGGATATCAACAGAGTTAACCCACCTTGATAGAAAGAGGACAAACTGACGATCCCTATAGTAAAACAACTCAAAGCATATTCCCAAGTGATCAGTAACATCATAGTGGTATGTGCATGATTGCCTATTATGTTCTCTTATTCTAGTAGTCTAGTGCAGGAATTCTTAAAATGAATATATACATGCATATACATACAAATACACATATACATACATAATACATACATGCATACATACTTACATATAGACGGAGGTGTTTTTGCATGAATGTGCATATGAATATTTATATGTAACTCTTTTCCTGAAGCCCATTGATATGGAATTTTCTTCTTTTTGGTGGAGATAAATTCCCTGCCCTGTGTGAGAGGTAGGATGAAATTGATGAGAGGTGAGTGATGAAAGGTGAGGTCCTTCTTTGGGCTCTACAAGGCCAGTTGCCCCTTTGGGATTCTTCAGGGCCAGTTCCCTTTGAGAGATACTGGAAGAGATCAGCCTTTCTTGAAGTTGCTAAAGGGGAAAAAAAAACTTTAGAAAGACATAAGAGGAACCAGCAATCTCTATCTGTTCCTTATTCCCAGTTAGTAATAGTAGGGACTTGGGGAAATTTCCTATTAAGTGAGATCAAGGATACCCTCTCCTCATTGAGCCAAGTTATCTCACTTATAAGGGAGAGCTGCTTCACTATATATAGTCTAGTATATATTCTCTCATGTGTACCCTCTCATTCCTTTTTTTTTTGCTACAATTTGAATGAATGGGCTATTCACTATATTCACTGTGTATTCATTATGGAACTGGTATTGGGTGTGAAAGGGGACAAGCTTTGGCTATAGAGCTTAGGATCCTCCTTTCCCTCCAAATGACAAAGTGGTAAGAAGTTAGATGGAAGCTAAAACTATCCCCTAGACTAAGAGTATATTAGGGAGTAGACAGATAGAATTCTAGCTCAGCAACCCATTTCTCTGGGGAGAACAGAGTGAACTCAGGGGTCAACCTCCTGCTTGCCTTCCTGGTAGTAATTAAAGTCTTCCTTGGTGAAGAGTTGGAGGGGCAGAGGCTAGACATGTGTATTCTGTTTGTTTTGTTTTGTTTTTTTAGGCAATTGGGGTTAAGTGACTTGTCCAGGGTCACACAGCTAGTAAGTGTCAAGTGTTTGGTCTGAGGCAGGATTTGAACTCAGGTCCTGCTGACTTCAGAGCTGGCGCTCTATCCACTGCACCACCTAGCTGCCCCTACATGTGTATTCTGCCACCCTTTAAGCCATACAAGGACAACGTTCTCTCCACACGTGGTCACCTCTCTACACGTAGGACTCATTACTCTCTTCTTCCTTATACAAACACACACATGTATATGTGATTGCATATGAGCACATACACATGTATATGCATGTATGCATGTATGCATGCATATTGATGTCCCATGATTCAGAGCCACGGTGATTATATTACCATTAAAAAGTGATGTGAAAAAGTAAGGCTTTTCCAGCTATTAATAGTTTATTTTCAATGAAAAATACTGTACAATTTCTCAAATGTTTTACATATATATGATGTATGTATACATATATAAAGAGATAAATTAGCCTTTATATAATTGGTTTATATTGTTACCTATTACATTTTATTTTATGTATTTAATAACATTATTCTGAAAATAGGCTCATTATTTTGATCCATAGGCCTAACCAGACTGCCAAAAGAATTAATGACATGAAAAAATTAAGAACCATTAGTGTACTTAGATGCAGAAAAGTAGAAGGGAGCTTGCTGAGAAACAGGCAGAATTTGTAAATATAGGTGGATGCAAAAAATATTTTGAATGTTGAATAAATTTTAATTTACCTGATGATATCTGAATGTCAGAAAACTACTTGGAAAAAACAGGAATCGAAATATAGGGGAAACAGTCCTATCTAAAGTCATGAAAGGTTTCATAAAGATTGCTTTCTCTATTTCCTCTATTTTTAAAATTTTTTTGAGTCTGAACCTATGGTTTTATTGGAACTCCTGGTATAAAAACTTCTTCCACTGTTGCCTGTGGACAACTCTTGTAACTTGTAGTCTTAGAGAGGTGCCTGCAGGCACTAAGGGGTTGTAACTTATCATGATGTCTCTTTTCATTATTTTTAGATCACCTGCAGTTGAACCTCTTATGAGATACTAGTGTTCCATGATATAGAGCCATTATAATTACATCACCATGAAAAAATGATGTGAAGTTGGTTTTTTGCATCCATAAATAATTTATTTTCACTGAAAAATGCTGCATATTTTCTCAAATGCATTCTAATTTATTTTCCTCTCATTTTCAATATTAAACCCAGTTTCTTATTTATCTGAAATGTCTATTGAATATATGCACAGTAATGTAGTTGATGTTTCAAAAAGCAGTACTGCTCATAATCTTCTATTGACTTCCTCTACAACCTTTTGCAAATGAGCTTATATGTGAATCTAGTGTTGCCCTTGACTGTCATGTTGTTTTGCTTAAAAAAAAAAAGCACCACCTGACTGTTGTTTGTACTGGTTTCTAAGCCCTTTGTACCACTTTATTGAAGCATCTCTTTTGGTTCAACTAGACCTTGTAGAAATAATGATAGTCACTTGACCCATCTCCAAAATCTAGCCTCTCAAACCTCTTCAAATAAAAAATAATATGCCACAGATAAAGCAACATCTGCTGTCTCCAAGGTCTAGGATGACCCAAAATCAAAGGAATGCTAAAAATAAATGAACTGACACCTACCCTGAATTCATATAGCACCTCTTCTCCCATTGCACCATCATACTACCAACAGCTAGGCTTCACTTGATAACTCATGATTTTGACCCACAGGCTTACAACAAAACTCAACTCTACTCCTTACCACCAGCACCCTAGCCTCCATCAACTTCAGGATCATGAAGATTTTGGATCCAGGTTGCCAAAGTGTGTTGTGGACTTTTTGGCCGGCACTGCAGCAGCATTCTTTGCTGCAAAAAAATTTCTCTGAGGAACGGGGGAAAGGGGAAGAACAGGTTTCTTGAAATAGATATCAACACCACCCCTCCTTCTAGAGCATCTGAGATCCAAACTCCAAAGAACAGAAATCACTTCCAGCTCCAGTGGCACTAGTTTGGCAGCACTCTCAACTGTCTGGTCAGAGAGCTGAGGAACAGAGGTAATGGGACAGTATATTGTGTGTGACCGGGAGGGGAGGAGGAGCATTGTATGGCACTCCATCTAGCCTGAGGGAAAGAGTCCAGTATCTATCTTAGGCCCATTCTGTGTCCTCAAAAATCATTTGGGGGCAGAGACCTAAACTGGTAAACTGTGATGACTGATGAGCTTCATACAAGGACATGTTTGGGCAGTATTCTCTCTGTCTTATGCAGGAATTTGCATTATTCTGCATGTGAGGTAAAATGGAAAAGGGAAATCCACCCAACAAGCTCTATAAGGCTGTGGCAGAAACTACCTAGAGAGGAAAGCTCAAAATGGATGCCTTGGAAGTTTTGATGAAGAATACCAAGAATAGAGAGAGGCTAGATATTTATGAGGGTAACGAACTACAGCATGAGAGCCTAGAGTACCTGGAAAGAGAATATGGATAATAATGAGAATGAGATAGGAAGGCATACTAAATGAAATGTAAAAAATGTAACAGACAGGACTAATTGACATACTGGAGAGGAAGGGGGAAATCTACTTGATTAATGGGGGAAAAATGGGGAAGAACTAAATAACCAAATAAAAGTGGGAAAAATAGAAATTATTAAACAAAACTCCAAAGGAAAAGGGGTAACTAGAAGGAAAGGATCAATAGAAAAAAAACTACTGAGAATAGTCACTTCAAAAAAAAAGATGAAGTTAAAGTAACTGAAGAGATAGAGTTTACAAGGGAGAAAAATCATAACTTGAAAAAACCAATACTAGAGACAAATGAAGGAAAATATAAACCTAATACTCATAACTTTAAATATCAAAGGATGAAGCAATTTTTAAAAAAATCGCATGTTGGATAAGGAAACAAAACCTTAAAATTTATTTAAAAGATGCAGTGTTCTCTCATTTTTATTCTTTCTTCTGGTTGGCACTAATTTTGACCTTTATTTCCTAAGCAGTCAATGATCTGATTCAATATAGACTAGTGATTCTGAAATGGCTCATTTATCAGTAATCAGCCATTTCCTGTTTTAAGATAAAGTCAAATACTTTTCTTGTGCGTATGTGATATTATTTAGTACTTGCCATGTCAAGTGTTTTTAAACTCCTCTCATCTTTCCTCAATCTATTTTTTTGGGGGTGAGGGCAATTGGGATTAAGTGACTTGCCCAGGGTCACACAGCTAATGAGTGTTATGTGTCTGAGGCCATATTTGAACTCAGGTCTTCCTGACTCCAGGGCTGGTGCTCTATCCACTGCACCACCTAGCTACCCCCCTCCCTCAATCTATTAATGTCTTCCTCTCTTACTGTACATCCCATCTACCCTTATCCATATCTTGTGTTTTCCTACTTATTTATATGTTGCCTCCTCCACTACAATCTAAATTCCTTGAAGGTGGGGTCTGTTTTGGGTTTCATTTATACCTTTGTATTCTTATCACCTGGCACCTGCCTAGCCCATGGTAAGCACTTGATAAATCCTTGTTTACTTGATTTGACTTAACTCTTATATTGAATAAAATATTCACAGCAAATATGAATGATGCTTCTAAGTGGGGTAGAAGCCATTGGCCTCATTAATTTCTTTCTCCTGAACTTGATCTTCTCAATATTTGCTTTTCTGCCTGTGTTCACCTTCATAATGCAGTCACTGAATATTATGGCAAATATTGTCTTACTTGGGAGAATTTTTTTCATGTTTCATATACTCCCTCTGCTTCTCCATCTTATACATAAGCTATAATTATCTTTATGGTGATCTCTTATGCTCCTCAGGAGAAATTCAAGGTGAAATGATCAAGTCTTATGAGTTTGCAATTCTTGTTGTCTTCAATGATAAAAGTATCTCTCCCAACCCCTTTATTTGATTCTGTGAGGAAAGCCTGAAAGTCAACCTAAGATTTAGCTATAACTCCTTTATATCTTCTGACTTCAATTATTTTGAAAATATTATTAAGAATGATTCAGCATCACAAGTGGCACATCAACTCATTCGTCATTAGGCGAAAATCATACTTTTGGAGCACTAGCAGTTAAATTAAGGTTTGCAGATAGAAAGGCTAAAAACTTTTCAATTGTTAGCACCCTCTTCCCTATTTTTGACACTGAAGCCTTCATTGTGAAAATAGAAGAGAGTAACTGCAGGCTGTTATGTATTATTTTTCCCCCTGTTTAACAGATCTCTGTGGTGAAAAAGTGCATCCTTTCATGGTCAACCTCCTGATAATGAGACCCTAAACACCTGTTCCTCAAACAACAGGTGCAGCCTATCCACTGAGCCCATCCATGAAGCCTCTGCCAACAAGAATCTAAGGTCACCTCCAAGCCAAGATGAGCTACATGAGCAAGACTTTTGTCCAGAGCAAAGTGGAAAAACAAATAAAATGTAATTTTGGAAAGTGATGATTTGATCTCATGAGGCAATTGAACTTGTTAAAAGATACTTGCTTTTGCTTTAGCATCCAAACAAACCAGGGGATTGTGGGTCAGGAATTTTGAAAGAATTCAGTGAATTCAACAGTGGCCAAGGCATATGATAACCCTCAAGGCAGTTTAAGAACTCCTGGTCTGAACAACTGCTTCTAGGGGAGTCTGCCAAATAGTCTGGTGATGCAATGAAACTAATCACTCTCAACCTGGCACCTGGGATTTCAGGTGGTCAGTGGTTCCCCATCCTGTTGAAATAGGGAAAAGAATGGTACCCAATGTAAATTATAAGACTCTCACATAAAGTATCTTCTGTCTTTTCTTAAACATTCCATTCATTTTAAATAACTGACCCAGTTGTGGATTTCCTCCCATGCAAATAATGTTCAAGTAGGAAATTATTAAATCACATATATCTAATACTAGAGAGTGCCTGCATTTGAATTTCATGGCAAATTTAATCTGTAGCTCAGATATTTTCACAGTTATCAGCCTATAAAAGTATCAGCTACACCCCAAACACATTCTATGACATTTTTAGTCTTTTTTTTTCACTGAAAGATATAACACCCCAAAGAGAAAGCCCATAAATTCAATCAAATTCAACAAATTACAAGTTATTCATATTTATTCAACCCAAGTATTTCTTCTGAAAGGCAGCATGTCTTCCTTTAATATTTATAAGTGTGTGTATAGTGTATATATATACACACAAATATATACATATGTATACTCATACATATATATACATATATATGTACATATATATGCACTACTCAGTAAATAAAGTGTCTATAAGTATAATACCATAGGATTAAAAATGTGAAAATACATTTTCATTGCAAGGATATATAAAATGATATATAATGATATATAAAATGTGATGTGTATATATATATAAATCATATATATCATATATATACATCTATCTATATAAAATATAATAAAATGATATAAAAATATGATGTTGATTTTAGCCTTACCTGGAGGACTTAACCCTTTTCATTCTAGAACCTCTGACCTGTCCCAATTAATGAATGCTTTACACTCTATCTTGGATACTCAAGTTGCGCATCTCTTTATTTCCAACAAACTTCTCTAGAACTGCTTTGTCAACACCAAAAACCAAGTCCCACTGTGGATTTACAATTCTGTAACCATAATAAAAGCAATGCTGCCCTTGCTAAGAAAAGAAAAATGTGCTACTCCACATCTCTGAGTCACCATTTAACATGGTAAGTTTCAAAATCAAAGTACTCTTCTCTGCCAAAATTCCCTTGTCACTACTATTAGAATATAATCATGCCCTTCCTCAAGAGAACATGCTAGTGTGACTTTTTATTTGTATTACAGCACTTGTGCATGGCACTTGGCACATAGCAAGTGTTCATTCATTCATTCATTCATTCATTCATTAATTCATATCCTTTTATAACTTAAGAACAAGCACAAAGAAAAGTAAGTATTCCTCTGAAATTTGGTGACCTGCAAGGGTTTAAATTACATTACAGGTTTTCTCCATTGAGTGGACAACTTTGTAAGAAGAAAAGCTTTAAAAAAGCCAAACTGGAGGTGGAGCCAAGATGGTGGAGAAAAGGCAGGAACTGGCCTGAGTTCTCCCAAATTCCTCTCCAAGCAACATTAAAAAGCACCTCAAAATAAATTCTGGAGCAGTAGAATCCTCAAAAGGACAGGTTGAAACAATTTTCCAGCCCAAGGTAACTTAGAAGAACTACAGAAAAGGTCTATCTTGTTCAGGTAAAAAGGGAGCATATCTCAGCACAGTTAGTGTCTGGGCAATCCAGTGGGAGGCCCTTAGCCCCATCAAAGGTCAGTATCTGAGGCTCTGTGCAGTAGGCCAGCTGTGCAACAGGCCAGCTGTGAGGCCTCCAGCCTCAGCACAGTAGGCATGCTGCCAGCCCCAGAAGCCTCAGTGCAACAGGTATTACTAGCCTGGGTGATCCCAGCACAGCAGGCCCAGTCTCAGGCCCTGACCCCAGTTCTAAAGCTTGGGACATTGCTCACTGCACCCCAGTAGCAGAGCTCAACTTTAAAAGTGATAAAAATAGGTTGGAAACTGAGAAGAAAATAAAATCGATCATAAAAAGCTACTACAGTAATATGCAACATGGAAGATCAAAACACAAACTCAGAAGAGGACAACAATGTCAAAACACCTACATGCAGAGCCTCACAAAGAAATATGAACTGGTCTCAGGCCCAAAAAGAACTCTTAGAAGAGCTCAAAAATTATTTTAAAAAATAAAATAAGGATCAGCGGAGCCAAGATGGTGGAGTAAAAGCAGTGACTTGCTTGAGCTCTTCCCCAAGCCCCTCCAAATACCTATAAAAGTGGCTCTGAACAAATTCTAAAACAGCAGAACCCACAAAAAAGAGTGAAACAAATTTCCAGCCCAAGACAGCTTGGATGGTTGATACAAGACCCAAGTGAAACACGAAGAGGTAAACAGGAAAGAGAAATCATAAGATGCTTATTAGGGTTGAACTGTTTTCATTCCTGCATGCAAAGATGACATTTGTAACTCATGAGAGCTTTGTCAGTATTAGGGTAGTTGCAGGGTAAAAATTATATATATATATGTGGATAGATCTGTCGATAGATAGATAGAGGGCACAGGGTGTGTTGAAGATAAAGGGGTGATATCTGGAGAATAAAATTAAGGGGTGAGAGAGGATTATACTGGGAGAAGGAGAAAGGGAGAGGCAGAATGGTGTAAATTATCTCACATAAAATAGACAAGAAAAGGCTTTTACAGTGGAGGGGAAATAGTGGAAGGTGAGAGGGAATGAATGAATCTTATTCTCATTGGATTTTGCTTAAGGAGGGAATAACATACACACTCAATTGGGTATGGAGATTTATCTTACCCTATAGGAAAATAGGAGGGGAAGGGGACAAGAGAGCAGGGAGGTGATAGAGGGGAGGGCAGATTGGGGGAGGGGGTAATCAGAAGCAAACACTTCTGAGGAGGAACAGGGTCAAAAGAGAGAATGGAATAAATGGGTGGTGGGATAGGATGAAGGGAAATAGAGTTAGTTTTTCACAACATGACTTCTATGGAAGTGTTTTGCATGACTACATATGTGTAAACTACATAAAGTTGCTTGCCTTTTCAATGAGGGTAAGTGGGAAGGGAAGAAGGGAGAAAATTTAGAACCCAAAGTTTTAAAAACACATGTTAAAAAATTGTTTTCACATACAACTGGGAAATAAGAAATACAGGAAATGGGGTATAGAAATCTGTCCTGCCCTACAGGAAAATAGAAGGGGAAGGGGATAAGAGATGGGGGTGAGATAGAAGGGAGGGCAGATTAGGGAAAGGGTTATTCAGAATGCATGCCATCTTGGGGTAGGGGGAGGAATGAGATGGGGAGAAAATTTGGAACTCAAAATCTTGTGGAACTTAATGTTGAAAACTAAAAATAAATTAAAAAATGAAATTAAAAAAATGAAATGGTAATCATTAAAACTATCTGGTACTGGCTAAGAAATACAGTTGTAGATCAGTGGAATAGATTGGGTACGTAAGACCCAGTAGTAAATGACCATTTTAATAAACTTTAGACCACTTTATATGTTTGATAAACCCAAAGGCCCCATCTTCTAGAATAGGAACTCACTATTTGACAAAACTTTTGGAAAAACTGGAAAACAGTATGGCAGAAACTAGGTATAGACCAACATCTTATACCAAGATAAGGTCAAAATAGGAACATGATTTAGATGTAAAGGGTCATGCCTTAAGCATATTATGAGAGTAAGGAACTATGAAAGATTTAGTTCTTCTCAGTAATACAATGACTCAAGAAAAGTCCAAAAGACTCATGATGGAAAATACTATCCATATCCAAAGAAATAAGTGATGGCATCTGAATGCAGATAGAAGCATACTATTTTCACTTTCTTTTTTTGTGGTTCTTTTCTTTTGACTTGTTTCTTCTTTCACAACATGACTAATATGGACATATGTTTTACATGGTTATATATATATAAGCTAGTTTATTGGCTTAGGGAGGGGGTTGTGAGGGAGGAAAGGAGATAATTTGGAACTCAAAATGTTTTAAAAATGAATGTTAAAAGCCTTTACTTGTAATTGGAAAAATACTATTTAAAAAATAAAAATAAAAGAAAATGCCCAATTAAAAAAATTAAAAAATAGAAAAATAAAATAAAAAAAGAAGTAGAAAACATGGTAAAATAAATGAGAATTATGGAAGAGAATTATGGAAAAATGTCAAAAGCTTGGTAAAGGAAGCATAAAAGATGGAAAAGAATGTTTAAAATTCCCTTAAGAAAGTGTCTCCTTTAAAAGTAGAATTAGTAAAATGGAAAAGGAGGCACAAAACCCACTGAAGAAAACAACTTCTTAAAAAGTAGAATTGGCCATATGGAAAGGTAGGTATAAAAACTAACTGAAAAAAATACTTTCTTAAAAATTAGACTTGGACAAGTGAAAGCTAATGACTCTAACAGAAAGAATCAAACAAAATCAAAAGTATGAAAAAATAGTAGAAAATGGAAAAACAACTGATTTGAAAAATAGTTCAGAGAAATAATTTAATAATTACCAGAATACCTGAAAACCATGACCAAAACAAAAAGAGCCTAGACAGCATATTTCAAGAAATTATCAAGAACTGACTTGATATCCTAGAACCAGTGAGTAGAATAGTAATCGAAACATTCCACCAATCACCTTCCAAGAAAGATACCAAAATGAAAATTACCAGAAATATAGCCAAATTCCAGAACCCTGGGTTGAGGAGAAAATACTGCAGGCAGCCAGAAAGAAACTCAAATATCATGAAACCACAGTCAGCATTACAAAAGATTTAACAGATTCTATATTAGAGGATCAAAGGGCTTGGAATATAATTGCTTCCATTAAGGCCTTCCAAAGGCCTTGGAAAGCAAAGGAGCTTGGACTACAACCAAGAAGTACTTACCCAGCAAAACTGAGCATAAAACTTCAGAAAAAAAATAGATCTTCAATGAAATAGAGGACTCTCAAGCATTCCTGGTGAAAAGATCAGAATGTGGCAAATTATCTCACATAAAGAGATAGGAAAGACCTATTACAGTAGATAGGAAGAAGGAGGGTGATGAGCATCACTTGAACTTTATTCTCACAAAATCCATTTCAAAGAAGGAATAGTGTACATACTTAGTTGTGTTTAGAAATCTATCCTCACCATAGGGAAGTAAGAGGGGATGGGGAGAAAAAGAGGGGTGCTAGAAGGGAGGGCAGATTGAAGGCAGTGGTCAGAAGCAAAACAGTGAGGAGGGACAGGGTGATAGAGAAAGAGGGAGAGAGAGAGAGAGAAGGATAAATGGAGTGGAGAATGGGATGGAGGGAAAAAAAGAGTTAGTAATTGTAACTATGAATGGGAATGAGATCAACTCACCCATAACATAGAAATGGATAGTAGAGTAGATTAAAAACCAGTATCCTACAATATGTTGCTTACAAGTAACACATTTGAAGCAGAGACAAACACAGAATAAAAGTGAAAAGCTGGAGAGGAATCCATTATGTTTCACCTGAAGTAAAAAAAAAGGGAGGGGCAGTGGTAGCAATCATGATTTCAGACAAAGCAAAAGCAAAATTAGATTTAATTAAAAGAGATAAGGAATGAAGCTATCTACTAATTAGGAGCCATAAACATGAAATAACATTAATACTAAACATATATTCATCAAATGGTATAGCATCCTAAATTTTAAAGGAGAAGTTATATGAGTATAGGAGGAATTAGTCAATCTATACTAATGGAGTACCTCAACTTTCCCCTCTCAGAACTAGGTAAATCTCACCACAAAATAAACAAGAAAGAAGTTAAGGGGGTGAATAGAATTTGAGAAAAGTTAAATATGATAGACCTCTGGAAAACAATGAATGGGGATAAGAATGAATATACTTTTTTTCTTAGAGGTACTTGGCACCTACACAAAAAATGAATATGTATTAGAGTATAAAAACCTCACAATCAAATACAGAAATATTAAATGTATCCTTTTTGTATCACGATATAATAAAATTACATTTAACAAAGGATCATGGAAATACAGATAAAAAAATAATTGGAAACTAAGTTATCATATCCTAAAGAATGAATGAGTCAAAGAATTAGTCATGGAAAAATCAATAATTTCATTAAAGAGAATAGCAACAATGAGACAATGTATCCAAATTTATGGGATGCAGCCAAAGAAACACCTCCAGGAAAATGTATATTTTCAAATTCTTATATCAATAAAATAGAGAAAGAACACAAGGACACTGAATTGGGAATGAAATAAAAAAAAAGACAAATAAATTAAAAATCCCCAATTAGACACCAAATTGAAAATCCTGTAAATCAAAAGAAAAAGTAAGAAAATTAAAAGTAAGAAAACTATAGAACTAATATATAAAACTAGGACCTGATTTTGTGGGGAAGGGAACAAAGATATAGATAAATCATTAGTTGATTTGATTAAAAAAAAAAGAAAAAGGGATAGCTAGGTGGCACAGTGGATAGAGCACTGGCCCTGGATTTAGGAGGACCTGGGTTCAAATCCGGCATCAGATACATAACACTTATTAGCTGTGTAACCCTGGGCAAGTCACTTAATCCCATTGCCTAGCCTCCCCAAGAAAAATACCAGTAGCAAAAATGAAAAGGATGAATCCACCATCAATGAAAAGGAAATTAACATACCAATTAGGAATGTTTTTGCCCAACAGCATGCCAATAAATCTGACAATCTAGGTGAAATGGATGAATATTTATTGAAATATAAGTAGCCTAGATTATCAGAAGAGGAAATAGAATACTTAAATAACCCCATCTTAGAAAAATAAATTGAACAAGTCATCAATGAACTCCCTAAGAAAAATCCCCAGGGCCAAATGGGTTCACAAGTAAATTATACTAAACATTCAGACTTAAGATACTACATAAGAAATATGTTAATAATGCATATTAGACTTGAAAGTATGTAGTGGAATATTTTTTAAGAGAATTGATTATTAAGCATTTAGCCTATCCCCATATGTTTGACAGATGCATTGTTAGGTTTAAAAGAGATAACATATATAAAATGATTTTCAACTGTTAAACTGGTGATTAAATGCCACTCAGATAGTAAACAAACATTTAAGAGCCTACTATGTACTAAATATTGTGCAAAACACTAGGGATACATGGATAAAATAACCTCTTCCCTTAAGAACATCACATTGCAATGTGAGAGATAATATGTAAATAACTAGATACAAACCAAATATGTACAGAGTGGATCGAAGATGACTTGTAGTCAAGGCATTTGCAGCTGGAATGAAAAAGAAAAGCCTCCTGGAATAGGTAAGGTTTAAGCTGATTCATGATGAAGCCAGAGAAATTAAGAGGACCAGGTAAAAAGGAATATGTCCCAGGCATGGGGAATAGCCAATGAAAAGGAGACAATATCATGCTTGAGGAATAGTGATTAGATCAGTATAGAGGCCAATGTACAATATGATAAAGTTGTGAATGGGAGTCCTGTATAAATGAACCAGAAAAATAAAATAAGAAAAGGACAGGTTGTAAAGTGTTTTAAATGTTTAACCGTTCACATTTGTACTTGAGGTAATAGAGAGACACTGTAACTTAATGAGTGAGGTTGGAGGTTTGGTGGGGAATAGATAAGAAGTGTTTGACATCATTAGACCTATGCTTTGGGGGAGGATCACTTTGGCAGTCAAATGAAGGGTAGATCATAGTAGAGAGAGGTTGGAAGCAGGAAAATCAGTCAGAAGGCTATTGCATTATTCTAGGCAAGAGTGACTAGTGCCTGAATTAGGGTGAGGGCTGTATGGGGGAATATATATATATATATATATATATATATATATATATATACATGCATGCATGCATGTATGTATATATGTATGTATATATGTATATGTGTATACATGCATACATACATATATGAGGTCTTAATATGGACTGGATCATGAAAAACAAGTCAACAGCTTGGTAAAGGAGACACAAAGAAAATAACACTTTAAAAAACAGATGAGGTGAAACGGTAAAAGAGGTCCCAAAAGCCAATGAGGAGAATGATGCCTTACAAAGCAGATTTGGAAAAATGGAAAAGGAGGTTCAAAAGCTCACTGAAGAAAATGATTCCTTAAAATTAGAATGGAGCAAATGGAAGCTAATGACTTTATGAGAAATCAGGAAACAATAAAACAAATCCAAAGAAATGAAAAGATAGAAGAAAATTTGAAATATCTCATTGGAAAAACAACTGACCTGGAAAATAGGTCCAGGAGAGATAATTTTAAAATTATTAAACTACCTGAAAGTCATGCTCAAAAAAAAAAGCCTGGACATAATCTTTCAAGAAATTATCAAGGAAAATAGCCCTAATATTCTAGAACCAGATGGTAAAACAAGCATTGAAAGAGTCCACTGATCACCTCCCGAATGAGATATCAAAATGAAAACTTCCTGGAATATTATAGTCAAATTTCAGAGTTTTCAGGTCAAGGAGAAAATACTGCCAGCAGCCAGAAAGAAACAATTCAAGTATCGTAGTAATATCAATATCAAGTATCAGTAAGGATAACACAAGACTTAGCAGCTTCTACATTGAAGGATCAAAGGACTTGGAATATGATATTCTGAAGGGTAAAGGAGCTAGGATGACAAACAAGAATCTCCTACTCAGCAAAATTGAGTATAATCCTTCAGGGAAAAATGGATTTTCAATGACATAGTGGATTTCCAAGCATTCTTAATGAAAAGACCATAACTGAAAAGAAAATTTGACTTTCAAATACAAGACTCAAGAGAAACATATAAAGGTAAACTGGAAAATGAAATCATAAGGGACTAATAAGTTTAAAATATTTACATTCCTACATGGAAAGATGATATTTGTTACTCATAAGACCTTTTTCTTTATTAGCTGAGGTAGTTAGTAATATATATATATACTGACAGAGGGCACAGGCGTTAGTTGAATATGAAGTGATTATATAAAAACAATAAAATTAAGGATTGAGAGAGGAATGTACAGGGAAAAAGAAAAAGGGAAAGGCATAATGGGGTAAATTATCTCACATAAAAGAGGCAAGAAAAAGCTTTTACAGTGGAGGGGAAGTGGAGAGGTGAGGAAGAGTGAGTGAATCTTACTTACATTGGAATTGACTCAAAAAGAGAATAAGATACACATTTAATTGGGTATAGAAACCTATCTTACTATACAGGAAAGTAGGAGGGGAAGGGGATAAAAGAAAGGTGGGGTAGGGAAGGCAGATTGGGGAAGCGGGTTGTAAGAAGCAAAACATTTTTGAAGAAGGACAAGGTAAAAAGACAGAGAAAATAGAATAGATGGGTGGGAGGATAGAGAGAAATACAGTTAGCAATAGAAACTGTTAAAAAATAAAAAAAAATTCTTTGATAAAGGCCTCATTTCTCAAATATATAGAGAACTGAGTCAAATTTATAAAAATAAGAGCCATTCTTCAATTGATAAATGGTCAAAAGATAGGATCAGTTTTCAGATGAAATAATCAAAGCTACCTATGGCCTTATTGTAAAAAACATATTCTAACTCACTATTGATTAGAGAAATGCAAATTAAAACAATTCTAAGGTACTACCTCATACCTATTAGATTGGCTAATAGGATAGACAAGGTAAATGACAAATTTTGGAGGGTGTGTGGGAAAAATGAGACATTAATTCAGTGTTGGTGGAGTTTTGAACTGATTCAACCATTCTGCAGAGCAATTTAAAACTATGTCCAAAGAACTATAAAACAATGCATACCCTTTGACATAGCAATACCACTTTTAGGTCTGTATCACAAAAGAGATAAAAAAGGAAAAGGACTCATACTATTCATAACAATTTTTTTCTGGGGTCAAAGAATTATAAATTGAAGGGATGCCCATCAATTAGGAAATGATTGAACAAATTGTGTTACGTGAAGGAATACTGTTTTACTATAAAAATAATGAGCAAGATGCTCTCAGAAAAACCTGGAAAGACTTGCATGGGCTGATGTAAAGTGAAATGTACTATGTACAAAGTAAGAGCAATAATGTAAGATGATCAGCTATGAATGACTTAATATTCTCAGATACACAACTATCCAAGAGAACTCTGCAGGACTTATGATGAAAAATGCTATCCATCCCCAGAGAAAGAATTGGTGGTGTCTGAATATAGTTTGAGGCATACTTTTTTTTTTCTTTATTTTTCTTGTAGTTTTTTTTTTTACTGTTTTCTTTCACAACGTGACTATTTTCGATATGTTTTGCCTGACTACACATGTAAAATTTGTATCTAATTGCTTGCCTTCTCAATGGGGCATGATTGGGAAGGGAGGGAGAGAATTTGTAACTCAAAGCTTTAAAAATGAATGTTAAAAATTGTTTTTACATGTAAGTGTGGAAAATAAAATTAAAAAAACTAATTTAACAAAAATTTAAGAAGAAAATTCAAGAAAAAAAGTTTAGTCAAGAAGAATATGGGAGATGTAGGATGTCAGCTCTTGGGAAAGACAACATCTAGTGAGCTTATTTTAGGGAAAGGGGAAACATGAGTGTGTTTGTAATCAACAGTGAAGAACAAGTAGAAAGTGTGAGAGTGCTGATAAGAGAGTATGCATGATAGAGGAGACAATGTGTAGGACAAGACAGGAGAGAGTGCAGTCAAGCTTGCATGTTGAGGGGTTGGCTTTAAGGATGCCTCTTCATTTAAAATTGGAATAAAGGAAAAGACTAATAAGAGTTATTATGATACTCCTCCTGAATTTGAGGGCCATTAATGTATCTGAGTCTATGTAGCCTGTATATTTACTAGGTAACAAAGAAAATAGTTAGATAAAATACTTTAAGGAAAAAAAAATGAGGATTACACTTAGACTCCCCTAGCAATGTGAAAACTCCTTCCTCCAAACATCCCAGAACATTCCTGTGGCACATGGTGACTTTTGGTATGGTACAGGGAAGCCATCATTAGACTCTTAAGGGAACAAGCATTTATTAAACTCTTGCTATGTGTCAGACATTATGCTCCTTCATTGGGAGCATTGAGAGAAAGTTAGTGGAAAAGCAACCTCCCAAATGAATCAGAAAAATGGACACTGCTCATAGTTTCTGCAAATGGTTGGAAGTAGGCTCCAGAGACCACTCAAAGGCACTGGAGAGGAGAGAAGATGCAGCTCAAAGAACTCACGGGGAGAAAGGCATGACCTTGGACTGTCTGTGGCAATTTTATGATCTGGATCCCAGCCCCAGCCACTGGAATGGGTGGGGGAGATGGATGAATGCCAATAACGTTTCCGCAGCCAAGAAGTTTTAAGTTGCTGTAGAGATGGGCACTGATAAAAAAGGAGAAACACTTCAAGTGCAGACTGAAACACCAATTAAAATGTTATGACCTATTGAAAGCTGTGAAATAGCAGAGCAGACATACCTTTCTAATGCTCCTCAAAATGTCCTTGCTATATTCTCTGAGGGGATGTGAATCACTCTGGCAGGCACACACGCTATGATTCAATCCTGTCCTATCTGCTTTGTTAGCCATGAACTTTAACTGGTTCCTTTAAAATGCCACCTTTCCTTCTATCTCTTCTCCACTATTTTTCACCCCAAGCAGTGAGCCTTGAAGTACTAGCATTCCTTTCTTTTCTCCCACTAGACACATTCTAGAGTTGGCCCTCCACTTTCATTCCTGCTTCCTACACATTCTTAAGACTGAAGCTACTTTCTCTACTAAATGTTTTTTAAGTTATTTCAATTGACTGGTACTTGCCAAACTATTAATGAGTAAAATATGCTAAAACTCATTGGAAAGAGGGCCTTAGTCCTAATTCTGGCTTGGCTACTGAATATGGTGTGATATGAAATATACCAGTTTAGCTTTCCTGGGGCCAAGTTACTCATCTACAAAATGAGAGGGGAGGGGTGGACAAGGTGTATCCTTGTGGTTCATTGAAGTTCTGAAGCCAATGATTTTTTGAATAATATTACCAAACTATGATGCTTTGAAAGAGTTATTACTTTAGAAAAGAGTAAATTTGCTCAAAAAGAGGTTTTTTTCATTTTTTGTGTGTTTTTTTCATCTCACAGTCTGAAATGGGTTTTAGTATAGAAAGAATTGAATGAAAAGTTACAGTATCGTGGAGCTAGAGCTGAAAAGAAACTTAGGTTTCGTCTAGTAACTCTTTCACTTTATAGATGAGGATGTTATAGCCAAATGATGTTGTGACTTGCCCAAGGTCACAAAGGTAATAAGTAGCAGAGTCAGGATTTGAACCAAGATGATCAGACTCCAAATATAGCACTCTGTCAACTAAGCATCCTTCCTCTCATCCCCCTTACCTGAAAACACATTCCTGAGTCATAGAGACCTATGATCTTTTCTCAGCCTAGGCATAATTAGTTATATGATTGGTCAAGTCACTTGCCAATCAGCATCATGGGATTTTTGAGACAGAAGAGACCTTCTAGTCCAGTTCTTCCATTTACCCATGAGGAAATGGAGGCCAAGAGAAGTAGCTTTCCAAGGTAACAAGTGCTAGAGCTTGAAATCAAATTTAGGTAGCATTTTTAAAACCAATCCTATTGTTTTTCTATTTTTAAACTTTATTCAATTTTGCTCAATTGACAAAAAACTATTTTCCCCATGGGGAGGGAACTCTTGCAGCAAATATGCATAGTTAGGCAGATTAAATTCCTACATTATCCTTGTCAGTCAATAAGAGATGCTTACAAGAGAAACCAGGTAAGATTTTTTTTTCCCATAAGTTTTTTGAGTCCCTTAAATTTTTAGCTTCATTGTTTGTGTCTGTGCAAAACCTTTCTAATCTTAAGTAATAAAAGTTGTCAGTGGTACCATCTGTGATCTTTTCTTTCCCTTGCTTGTTCATGAACTCTTCCTCTATCCATAGATCCACAAAGTAGTTCCTCCTTTGTTCCCTTATTTTATCTATGTTCTTACCCTTCATGGTTAAGTCATGTGTCCATTTGGAACTTATCTTGGTATTATGGTATCAGTTGTTGGTTGAGTGGTTGTTGAGGCAATAAAGTGTCACAATGGATAGAGCACTAGACCTAGAGTACAAAAGACATGAATTCAAATACTACCTCAAACACTTACTAGTTATGTGACCCTTGGCAAATTCTTTAACCTCTGTCTGGCCTAACTTCCTTATTTTTGGAGATAATAATAGTACTTAACTCCCATGATTGGTGTGAGGATCAAATGTAGACTGTTTTCCAGATTGCATAGACATTTTGGTCAAACAATGAGTTTTTAACCCAGTAGCTGAGGCCTTATTGATAAGCTGAGGTTACCAGTGACTAGACAGTATGGCTCTTGCCAATATGCCATACTTGTTCTTCAGCTCCCTATGTCACTTTATAGGTAAAAAGATGAATGTTGGACAATATCTTTGAGTTTCCTTCTCTCTCTAACAACCTATGATTTAAAATATTGATTGACATCCATAAATGATGAGGCCTGCTTTAATGCGATGCAATAAATTCCAATTTACTTAAAGGTATAAAGGAATTTAAAAAATTATTTTACTCTGCTTAATTTATTGAAATGATTAAATTGTTATTTGGTTGCATGTTGGGAGAACCTAGTTCCTAAACAACATAATTTATTCTAGGGCATTGTCCACCATATCATTTATTTTCATAATTTTTGAATTTCCATTGAATCTATACCCTAGCCCCAAATAGGCTAGGCATTGGGTTTAAACACATTAAAGTTTTGCATTAATTTGTCTCTCCATTAGAATGAATATTTGACATTGTAGGGGAACCTTGGCTAAATAGGATTTGACCTTAGACACATTTTTAGACCCTTTTAACCAAAAGGGTGTTAGGCAAATTAACATTAAATTTATGTAATAAATTCACATATCTTTATAACTTGAAAAGGCAGCTGTTTTAAACCCATACCATTTAAAGATCACATACCATTCACATTTATAATGTAAATTTTAATTGTAGGTTAAATTCCACTATAAGATCAACTCTGAATGTAAAATTACACTAATGAGATCTCTATTTTTATGTTGATCATTAAGAATATTTCACACTAGGTATTTGTTATATTTAACAGGACCAAAATTACAGTATATCAATTAAGTATATTACACAGTAATTAAACTGAACAGATAATTGAATTACTATTTTTATTGCTTTAGGGGAATACTGTTTAAATAGTAAGATAATACTTTTCTTTAAAAGTGCAACTATTCTCAGTGTGCTTCTTGTCTCCCCTATTATTAAATGCCTCCACCACACTTCCTGATGACTCTCTAGTGCATTCTTCTAAAAACTACCTTAGCTAGTATACAATGTCACCAAAAACACAAAATAAAACTAATATGGAATGCCTTCTTTTCTTCCTACCTTAAGCCTACCTTTTAGCCTGCAGCAGGTGGGTGGGGCAGCAAGAGTACCATATTGGGAAACCTAGCTTGAGACCAAGAGTACTCCTCTGATTTAGATATCAGTTGGCTACCTAACCTCTGTGATTGCTTTGTTTGGAGTGAATAGCCTCTTCTTTACTCTATCTGCCCTTCCCATTGCGTGATTCTGAGGACATCTCCATGAGACTAAGGCTAAAGTTCTTTTAGGACTCTGTTATAAATATTAGATTTGAATCTATGAGTTTTATAATTTTCTAAAATTGCATGATTGGAACAGAACAGTGGAATGCAGACAGCTTCCCCAAATTTCTCCCCACTATAATCCATCCTCTACCCTGCTGCCAACATAATTTTCTTTTAGCACAGATCTGATCATATCACTCCCATATTCAGTCAATTTTACTGACTTCTTTTGCCTCTAGTATCAAATATAAACTCTGTTTAGCTCTTAAAGACCATTCAAACCTATATTTTCTGCTTTACTGGACATTATTGCCCCTCTCACAAGCTGCTGGTCAAACTCACTTTATCTCTGTTCCTTATACATGACACTTCATCTTTCATCTCCATGTCTTTACCCTAACCCATCTCATTCCTGAAAGGCACTATTTTTGCAACTCTATCTCATAGTATCCCCCTCCTCCTTTTAGACAACTCACACCTTGTTTGTGTGTGTGTGTATGTGTGTGCCTGTGTGTGTTTGTGTGTGTATGTGTGTGTGCATGTGTATGTGTATGTGTGTGTGTGTATGGCATGTGTGTGTGTATGTGTGTATTTCTGATATCTCCTCCCTAAGTACTGTTGTCTTCCCTCACAAGGTACCTTGTATTTCAGCTACTTTTCATATTTTTTCTCTTTATGTATATCTAATATATATTTTTATATACTTGGATTTTCTCCCATTATAAGGTTAATTTCCTGAGAATAAAGATGTTGCTTCATTCTCTATATCTCTATCCATAGTAAGTAGTGTTCTGCACATAGGAAATGTTTAATAAATGCTTGTTGATGGTTTGATTGATTGAAATCAGAGAGCTAAGGCTCTGGAGAAGAAAATATATATTAAGAAAGGAAATGATGGAGAATCTGCTCCCCTTTTCTAGCCCTATTGATGCTATGCTGGGAGAACTGCTTGCTACCTCATATATAAACTATTGTATTAGCTTTCTAACAGGTTTTCCTTCCTCCACAATATCTCCATTTAAGCCATTCTTCACTTGAGTGTCAGATTACTTTTCTTTATGCACAGGTAGACATAAAAATCTATCACAACAAGTAATAATTCAAAGATTACCAACTCTAGTGTTAGAGGACCTGGGTTTAAATCTTGCCTTTGAAATTTGCTAGGTAAGTGATGTCCTATAAGTCACTTCATCTTCTTAGGACCCAGTTTCCCTCATCTAAAAAGTGAACAGGTTGAATAGGACCAGAGATTCTTAACCTTTTTTCTGTCATGGACTCATCTGGCAGGCCTATGGACTTCTTTTCAGAATAAGATTTTTAAATGAAAAAACGAAACACATAGGATTACAAAGTAAACCAATTCTGCAAAGAGAAAGGAACTCTATGTATAAAAACACTTATATCAGCTTTTTGTGGTGGCAAACAATTGGAAATTGAGTGGGTGTCCCAATTGGCAAATAGCTGAACAAGTTGTGGTGTAAGAATGAGATGGAATACTATTAAACTGTAAGAAATTATAAAGAAATTATATTTCAGACAGACCTTGGAAGACCTGCATGAATTGATGAAAATAAGGTGAGCATAACCAAGAGAAAATTTATACAGTAAAAACAATGTTGTAAAGAATGATCAACTGTGAAAGACTTAGTAACTCTGATCAGTAGAGTGACCCAAAACAGTTCCTAAGGACTCATATTGGAAAATTTTATTCACCTCCAGATAGAGAACTGATGGACTCAGAGTGTAGATTGAAGCGTTTTCCCTCTTTCTACTTTTTCTTCCTTCCTCTCTCCCTCCCTCCCTTTCTTTCTTTCTTTCTTTCTTTCTTTCTTTCTTTCTTTCTTTCTTTCTTTCTTTCTTTCTTTCTTTCTTTCTTTCTTTCTTTCTTTCTCTTTCTTTCTTCCTTCCTTTCTTCCTTTCTTCCTTCCTTCCTTTCTTCCTTTCTCATGATTTCATGTTTGTAATGGCTTTCATAGCTCTTGTTTATCACAAGGTAGTGAAGAGGGAAGGGTGTTTGGAGGAAGGAGAAAAACTGGAAATGAGGATAATATAAATTGAATTTTAATAGGGAAAATAATTGTATTAAAATAGTTATTATATATGTATATTCATATATGCATACACACACATCTTTACATTTATGTATGTACCAAATGCTCTCTTCACTTCCCACCTGGCTGTACTACTATGGGACCTCTCTAACTGACTTCATCATCATGCTGAGGAAGCTCATTATTGAGATAATTTAATCATCCTGTAAAATCTCATCAGACTTGTTACTCTACCTCATTACTACCCTCTGCTTCTCTGATTGGAGAATGGGGCCTTATATTCAAATATCTGTTTAAGGAAAGAGTTCAGTTCTGAATCTCATTTCTCACCTGGCTGCAATAATATGAGACCTCTCTGACTGAAGTCTCCACCATATGGGCAGCCAGAGACCTCTCCCCTCTCTCCATTTGTGTTTCATCTTCCCCACTAGACTGTTTGCTTCTTGAGGGCATGGATTATCTTTCTTATTCTTTCTTTCTTCCCCCTACTCCATTTTTCTCTTAACAGTGCTGGTCACTGGTAGGAGCTTAATAAATGTTTATTGACTGATATATACACAGACACATACATATATACACATATATACCATATATACATATATAAATATGTGTATGTATACATATACACACATACCTACACACATACATATAACCATCCCTGGCAGATGATCTCTACAAGATTTCTTCCATTTCTAGATCTATGATCTTATAATCTTAGAAAGGCAGGGGCATGACCCTGTCTCCTCCAAGGATGTGCCAGTAGAATGTAAGTTCTCTAGGCAGGGCCTACCAAACTAGAAAGGCTTTAAAGTTGTGTGCAGTAAATTCTGCAATGTTTGCTGTCTGAGAATCCACTTAGCTATGTTAGAGAAGCTTATCACTGAGTTGGCTGGAACAAGTGAATTTTCCAGTCACAGCATCTTGCAAAGACTTTTAACAAATTGAAGATGTATAATGATTTCTATTGGTGGAGCAAGTCTTAACACTAATGGAATAAAAAATGCTTGAAACTTTGAGGTATATTAAGTTGGTCATGGTGCTTCTCTGCTCAAAACCTATTAATGACTTCTGAATGCTTACCAAATAAAGATCAATCTCCTTAACCTGGCATTCAAGATCTTTCAGTAACTATTGCCACCAACCTTTTCAGCTTCAATTCACATTAATTTCTTGTACATTCTGTAATCCAGAAAAGCTAAACTACTTTACCCTAATCTATATATTGTGCTCTCCCACCTCATATTGTTACACATTATGTACTAAAATTGCCCCCACCCAAACCATTCTTTGAAGCTAGATTTAACTGTTACTTTTTCATGATAAATATTTTCAGATGGCCGCTCCTTGAGAACGTGACCTGTTTACTTCTTCTATTTGTATCCTTATGACTTAGGAGAGTCCTTGGAAGATTGTAAATATTTATCAAGTGATTTTTCATTCATTCATTCATTCACTTATTCATCCATTTAGCCTATCTTATGTCACTTCTCAGTACCTATAGAGGTACTGATTACACTCCTCCATTAAGGATGGGGTATTGAGCCCAGTAGCTGAAGGTCAGATGTGTAGCTCTCTGGCATGCCATCATCATTGTTTGTCTGATATATGCTGGGTCTAGAATTTGCAAAAAATACAAGAGTAACTACATACCTATATAGACACTCAGGGAACAGAGAAAAGGTATAGGGGCTCCTAAGTAGTGCTTCTGGAGGGCTTATCCAGTTGCCACTCACCAGCAGATATTTGCTAACTCTGGACAATGAGACCACAACAAGCAAACCATTTGTTCCTGCACTCTCTATTATGCTCTCTAACCTCTGTTCAGATCACACAATGTAGGAAAAAAATTAAAGGGTGAAGTTGACATTTATAATTTCCATTCTATTTCTAGTCCCCAGTTTGCTACACTAGAGACTTTGGGGAATTTCCTCTTTGTTGAGATCTAGAAATTTTTTTTTGAGCTGAGTTGTGTCCCTCTCAAAAACTCAATAAGAGTTTTGGTTTCATTATGTATTATCTGGTATACATTCTCCTTTGTACACTTTCTCTGAAGTCTGTTTGGCTATCAAATTAGTTAAATAAGTTTCTTTGCTCTTTGCTATGTGTGTTCATCGTGGAAATGACATCCAGTGGGAAAAGGGCAAAGCCGTGGATATAGAGCTTGAGGTCCTTCTTTTTTGATTAAGAAAGAGTGACCAGTAGTATAGTTTGAGCCTAAAATGTATACCCATTAGACAAATAATATTCAAAGGAATAAATAGATATAACTCTAGTCCACTACTCCTTCTTTATTATGATAGAAGAATGGCCAGTCTATGGTCTCAACTTCCTACTTCCACTCCTGGCAGGAATGAAAATTACTCTCTTAGACAAGGATGAGGGGAGGGAATGGTAGAGGTGTTTATTCTTGCCTCTCAGTGTGCCAATTTTAGGTAGCCCCTTCTGAATATATAGTCCATATGGCTAAAGCAAAACAATCTTACCTACATGCTATACCTTGTTACAATCATATAATTAGAAGCATCTTACATCACTTAGTCTGACATCTATAAACTAATTCCCTTCCTCCATTAGTTTTCCCTAAATCCGTATCTAACTACAGCTTTGACAAAAATGTTGATGCAATTAGCTTTCACCCTAAATTAGCTGTTAACTGCAGCTACAGTGTGACAGAAGAATACTAAATGCAGCAGCTCGAAAACCTAACCCTCATCTTTAGCCCAGTTCCCACTGTACTGTTGATTCTGACTTTCTGATTTGCAGTTGGTAATACTCTCTCTGAAACCCATCCCACCAGGACTGAATGTTTCATTATTGTTTTTGCACCTCAGTTATGTACTTATAATGTGATTTGGTTAGTTATTTGTTCATATGTACTATCTGCCTACCTGATTGTAAGGTCCAGGAGCACCAGGACTAGACCAGAGGGGAAGTGGAAAGAAAATTGTATCTGAATTAGAGGACATAGTTTCAAGCCATGGTTCTGCTATTTATTCCCTATATGAACTTAGGTAAAACATATTCTCTATACCTCAGTTTCCTCATCTTTAAAACATGTTATCTGAATAAATGTTATCTGAGTTCTTTTCTGTTTTGAAACATATGCTCTGTGTAATGATGTTATGACTTGTTTCACCTAAATTTTGTGTCTGACCCAATGCCTGAGTCAGTGTCACATACAGTAGACACTTAAGAACGAAAGGGAAAGCAATGAATGTTTGAGTATAATGTCTTTATGAGAAAAAAAAATTATGTAATATATTTAATGTTTATGGAATGTGTTACTTTGTTCAATGATAGGAAAGGAATGATAAATATGTATGATATGTAAATACCTTTTGTAATAAAAGAAAACCTGGGAAGATCAAATAAAATCACAGCTGTGAAAATATTTGATGAGTATTTTTTTTAAATGTTCAAATGCAAATGTAAGACACTGGGCCTTTTTTATGTAAACTTTTTATTTACTGAAAAGGGCAGAAAAAAGACATTTTATGAGAAATACAAAATGAATTTTTTTTTGTTTCAATACAACTCTGACTTCAATTAGGCATTATGATTTATTTTTTAAAATATATTTTCATTAATATTTCTACATTAAATTTAAACAATATGCATTCATATTTAAAATTTTTGAGTTCCAAATTTTCTCCTGCTTTTCCTTCACCCCTTGAGAAGGCAAGCATTATGATATCAACTATTGATGTGAAATCATGTAAAATGTATTTCTGTATTAGTTATGTTGCAAAAGAAAACATACATACAAATGAGAAAAATAAAGTAAAAATAATATGCTTCAATACTTGTTTAGAGTTCATTATTTCTCTCTCTGGAGATGTACAACATTTTTCATCATGTGTCCTTGGGAATTCTCTTGGATCATTGTCTTGATCAGAGTAGTTAAGTCCTTCAAAGTTGATCATCATAACAATATTGTTGCTACTATATACAATATTCTTCTGGTTCTGCTTACTTCCCTTTGCATCAGCTAATATAAGACTTCCTAGATTTTTCTAAAACCATCCTGCTCATCATATCTAATAGCTCAATAGTATTCCATCACAATCATGTGCCACAACTTCTTCAGTCATTCTTCAATTGTTATAAATATATTTTTCTTGTACAAATAGATGATTTTCCAAAAGGAAATCTCTTGAGGAGACATATAGATAGTTCTTAGGAACTGAGAAGAGACCTTTTCTCAAGCCAAAATACTACTGTCTTGTGGCTAAAGTGCATTTTTTCTCAGCAACTAATTTGAATATGATTTTCAGAACTTTGAAGTTGATTACTGGGACACTGTATTAAAGAACTGCTTTAGGATTATGAGATATCATATAATAACTGTACTTACTGACAGAAATGTGGATGTCAGATTTCTCATTGGCTCACTATGCATGAGGAAGTTCTAATCTGAGGCTTAGGAACCAAAGATGAGAAACTGTATCAAAGGATTAAGAGTCATCAATGAAAGAAGAAGGATACATGAAAAAGAACAGAGAAGCTATTTACAGGAAAGAAAAAAAAAGAAAAGAAAAGACAGCACATAGAAGCCAAGGGGCTAAGAGGAAGAGAGGAACTGAGCACAGTGGACAGGGAGTCTCTACTGTTGTTTCAAGGAGCTGGTACAAGTAGCGGAAATCTCATCTTTTTAAATGAGCTGAGTGGAAGAGAGGAAAATCCTCTGCTCTGGCTGCCTCAGCCTCCAGTTCCATTTACATTCTGACTAAGAAGAAACTTCTCATTGTCTTTCATTGCCCTCTATGACTTGAGAAGTAAAAACTAAAACCAAATCAATCCCAAACTCTCAAAGTCTGTAGAGAGCAAGATCTAAATAGCTTTGTAGATTCCAGTATTAAAAGGAACTGCTTTTTCACTGAATGAGTGTCACACTGGCTTGGTACTTAGACAAAGGAACAGAACTTCAATTCCATGCCCAGGCTTAAGACTCTTGTTGGCTCAAAGGGCAGTCTAGTTGTAGTAGAGAAGTGGCTTTGTCCAGCAGGCAAGTGGAGAAGCTCAGAAAAGGAGCAGTCTCACTCAGCATGTGAGTGAGATCTATAGTATAAATTATGTCTTAAAGGGATCACAGATATCTAAGTCTCCAATCTAGAATCCTGACTTACTTCATCATGTCTAACTGCTAGACTTCTATAAGTTTGTGCTCACTTTCTACTCATGGACACTGTACATTGTTAAAATACCTGACCCAGTCTTATGAGTAAGGTAGATTGCTATAGTTTGTCCATTCTTCCTTTTGCCTTCTCAATTAGTAAATGTTTCATGATTAAGAGCTGTGTCATTGTGATTGATTTGTGTAAATTAGATGCACCCTTTTGGGTCTGACCACCTATAGTCATGAATAGTCTGTTTTTTCGACCTCCCCATATTACCCACAAGTACCATCTGATGACTATAGCACATTATTTCCCAGTAGCACATAAAGACTTTACTTTGTTACTCCCGAGAGGGAGTTTTAGCTGTGTGGCTACCTGTGCCTGGATCTCATGCCACAACATCCAAAGAAAATCTTTCTGACCTTCCAATAGTAATAAAGGCTGGGGTGAGTCAGTCCAGAGAGAAATAGAAGGGGATGGAGGGAAGTTTATCATATAACGTACCATACTTTGGATCAGAGGTATAAAACACATGGACCACAGTTCACATTACATCTTATAATATTACTATAACACAGTCAGATCTAGATTAAGACATAAGCAGGAAATATTTGACAAAATAAATAAGCATACAATAATGCATAGATAATATGAGGAGCAAGAAGGTGAACTCTCACTGGGTTTGGAATCAGGAAGATTCATCTCCATGAGTTCAAATCTGTCCTCAGACACTTACTAGCTATGCGACCCTGTGCAAGTCACTTAACCCTATTTGCCTCAGTTCCTCATCTGTGAAATGAGCTGGGGAAGGAAATGGCAAATCATTGTAACATCTTTGCCAAGAAAACCCCAAATGAGGTCATGAAGAGTCAGACATGACTAAAATGACTCAGAAATCACAAATGTTAGTCTATGGTTTTCTCAGTCAATATGTCTTTACAGGGATCCTTACTTATGTTTTAGTGACCCCTATTTCTAATTGAGTTTCAGACCATTATTCTGCATGACCTTTCCATAAGGAATTCTTATTCTTTGGTCGATGAGGGAAGGAATGGACTATAAAGTCACTATTCCATAGAGATGTGTTAGGTGAATGTCAGAGCATAGAGTGACCCATTTACAGCACTAGTGCCATTTAAAATAAGACACAAAAAATGGTGAACATAACCATATATCAATGGGGCAAATATGGAGAGGGGCACCCTAGTTAAAAACTATTAGAGAGAAGAGGAAAAGAAGAATACAGAAAAAGTCCAGAAAAGTATGAAGAGAGATCCAGAAAATGTAAGAGAAGGTTAATTTATTATTGGACATGAAGGTCACACTGACTAGGGAACTTCATGGGATAAAGGAAATGTTGTTGGGAATTTAGAACAAAGTTATAAAATAGACTAAATAAATAAGGGAGCAGATGGATAACAGAATGAGTAAAAAGGACTCTTGCATATGGGGGTGGTGGAATGAGTAGTCAGCAAAATTCCTGGCACCCTACAGCCATACAGAGACTCTGTTATGAACACTTATTAATAACAGTTAAATAGAGGTGAATGATCATTAGATTACAGCTAATCAGAGGCTGAAAATAAAGCATGCTTTCAGTTCTCATAGTTTAATAGCCAATAAACAGCTCTAATAAGAGTGTGGATTACAGTTATGTCAGAGAAGTACACAGCATGACTCAAAAGTGAAAGAGAGGGCAAACGAGGTTGTGGATGGCATTTCCCCAGGATTTAAATGTTCTAGGGCTGTGAAGGAGCAGCTGGTATGAAGTGTGGGCTCACTACATCAGCAGTTTCACTAGATTCTATGGTTAAACTGGAACATTTAGGAAAATCAAATAGAGGGAAAGGAAGTGGATCATTATTGAGAAAACTGACCTATTTAAGGGTAGTGCATGGAGATTGCAGGTTAGCACAGATTCACAAGTTGGGAAGTGGATGTAACAATTTATGTGAACTATTATGTGTCCTTCTGGTTGCCCTACAAATGGGAAGTTTCATGAGATTTGGGGCATTTATATCCCTGAGTATGTATGCTTCTCACTATATTGGCTACTTTCAACTAGCTGGGACATCTATACTATGGGGTGGGGTTATAATGACAAAGATATGGTCAATGTTAGTGAATAAGTCACCCTAAAAACTCTCTAAGCCTCCACCCCAAACTAAAGGCAAGTCTTTGATGAGATAGAAGGCCATCATCTTTTAATGTCTGAGCATCCTGCGGCTTAGGGATAAAGGCTTTTAGATGTGGAGAGGTTCGTAGGACAGAGACTTAGGTTTAAAATGGACCTTAGGTGTCTTCAAGGCTACTCTTTTCATTTATCAAATAAGGAAACTGAGGTACTCAGTTTACATGACTTTCCCAAGATAAGACAATTTGTAAGTGGTGGGGCTGGGATTTGAATATAGCTGTTCTTATGCTAAGTCCAATGCAATGCTCATCATCTACAATTCTTTTTAGGAGAAAAAGAATAAAGGTTGAACTGGAAGAACCAAATATCACCAGCTACATGTCTCATCAATCAACATTTATATAGTAATTGCCCACTAAGTGCTAAGTACCAGGAGTATTAATACAAATTAAAACAGTTTCTTCCATGGCATTTTAGGTGGAGCCAAGATGATTGTGTAAAGGCAAGGACTGGCCTGAGCTCTCCCCTAAACTCCTCTAAATACCTTTAAATAATGACTCAAAACAAATTCTAGAATAACAGAATCCACAAAAAGAAACATGAAACAAATTCCCAGCCCAAGACAATTTGGAAGAGAAGCAAGAAAGGTCTGTTGCACTTGGGAGAGAATGGAGCAGAGTCAGGCCACATTCAGGCCATGCCAGCACAACTCCAGATTCAGCAAATCAGAAGCAGGCCTTGGAAGTCACTGAATTAGCAGCAGCAGCAGCTGTTTCCAGAGCTTTCAGCCCACAGATGGTAAGGAGGTCAAACAACTGATCAGAAAGACATTACAGGGGGTCTCTTTGCTAATACTGAGGCAGGACTCTGTTACTTTGCTTATACTAATATCTGGGTTGCAATTCTGGGTGGCAGTCCTAGGGTAAGGAGGAGCATTAGCACACCAGAGCTTATAGCCACAGTAGAGCAGGGACCTTCCTCATAGGTCCAAGGAAGAAAAGAGTGTTTGTGGTCACTCACAGACAAGTGCACAGGCCAGGAGAGTAGTAAACACCTCTTCTTAGATCATACCACCTTGGAAGAACTAAAAACTTACAGGGCTCTGGAAGTATCTCTGAAAACAGCTGCAAAAAATCCCTGAAGCTTGGGACAATGTACCCTCCACACTGGAAGTAGAGCTGTACTTTAACAAAGAGTTAAAAGTAAAGTAATAGGATGGGGGAAATGAGCAAACAACAGGAAAAAAAATCTGACCATAGAAAATTATTATGGTGATAAGGAAGATAAAACACATACTCAGAAGAAAACGGCAAAGTCAAAACTCCTACATCCAAAGCCTCCAAGAAAAATATGAATTGGTCTCAGGCCATAGAAGAGCTCAAAAAAGATTTTGAAAATTAAGTAAGAGAGGTAGAGGAAAAATTGAGAAGAGAATTGAGGGCGATGCAAGAAAATCATGAAAAATGAGTCAACAGCTCGGTAAAGGAGATAAAAAAAAATGAAGAAAATAACACCTTTAAAAACAGACTAGACCAAATGGTAAAAGAAGTCCAAAAAAAAAAAAACAATGAAGAAAAGCATGTCTTAAAAAGCAGAATTGGAAAAATGGAAAATAAGGCACACAAAAAAAAACTCCTTAAAAAGTAGAATTGGCCAAATGGAAAAGGAGGTACAAAAACTCACTGAAGAAAATAATTACTTAAAAATTAGAATTGAGAAAATGGAAGCTAATGAATATCTAAGAAATCAAGAAATGATAAAAAAGCAAAAAGTTTTAAAAAAGAAGATAATGTAAAATATAATATAGGAAAAACAATTGACCTGGAAAATAAAGCCAGGGGAAATAATTTAAAAATTATTGGACTTCCTGAAAGCCATGATAAAAATAAAAGAGCCTAGACATGATCTTTCAAGAAATTATCAAGGAAAATTGCCCTGATATTCTAGAACCATGGGTAAAATAGAAACTGAAAAAATCCTCTGATCACTACCTGAAAGAGAGCCCAAAATGAAAACTCCCAGGAATATTATAGCCAAATTCCAGAGTTCCTAGGTCAAGGAGAAAATATTGCAAACAGCCAGAAGGAAACAATTCAAGTATCATAGAGCCACAGTAAGGATAACACAGAATTTAGCAGCTTCTACATTTAAGGGATTGTAATATGATATTTTGGAGGGCAAAGGAGCTAGGATTGCAAGAAAAAATCACTTACCCCCAAAACTGAGTATAATCTGTCAGGGGAATGAATAGATACTCAATAAGACAGAAGACTGTCAAGCATTCTTGATGAAAAGATAATAACCAAATAGAAAATTTGACTTTCAAATACAAGATTCAAGAAAGCATAAAAAGGTAACAGAAAAGGGAAATCATAAGGGACTTAATAAGGTTAAGCTGTTTACATTCCTAAATGGGAAGATGACATTTGTAACTCATAGAAACTTTCTCATTATTGGGGCAGAAAGAAGGAGTATACATAGGTGGAGGACACAGGAATGAGATGAATGTGAAGGGATTATATCTGTAAAGAATTAAATAAAACTAAGGGTTGATGGAGGAATGTACTGGAAGAAAAGGAAAGGGAGAGGCAGAATGGGGTAAATTAACTCACATAAAAGAAGCAAACAAAAGCTTTTACAGTGGAGGGCAAGAGGGGAGAGGTGAGAGGGAGTTTGTGAACCTTACTCTCATCAAATTGGCTCAAAGAGGGAACAACATACACACTCAGTTGGGAATGGAAATCTATCTTACCCTACAGAAAAGTAGGAGGAGAAAGCAATACGAGAAACAATGAGTTATAGAAGGGAGGGCATATTGGAAAGGTAGTAGTCAGAAGCAAAACATTTTTGAGGAGGGACAGGGAGAAAGGAGAGAAAGAATAGAATAAAAGGAGGGGGGTAAACAGTATGGAGAGAAATACAGTTAGCAATAGTAATTGTGGAAAAAAAAATTTAAAGCAAGTTCCTCTGATAAAGGTCTCATTTCTCAAACATGTAGAGAACTGAGTCAAATTTATAAAAATAAGAGTCATTCTCCAAATGATAAATGATCAAAAGATATGAACAGTTTTCAGATGAAGTAATCGGAGTTATATATAGCCATATTAAAAATGATGTAACTGCCTATTGGTTAGAAAAATGCCTTGTACCTATTAGATTGACTAATAGGACAGAAAAATAAAATGATTCATTGTGGAGAGGATGTGGGAGAAAAGGAGACATTAATGCATTGTTGATGGAGTTGTGAACTGATTCAACCATTCTGTAGAGCAATTTGGAACTATGCCCAAGGGCCATAAAACCATGCATACACTTTGACCTAGCAATAACACTACTAGGTCTGTATCCCAAAAGAGTTAAAAAAAAAAAACAAAAAGGACCTATATGTACAAAAATATCTATAGCAGTTCTTTTAGTAGTGACAAAGAATTGGAGCTTGAGGAGATAGCCATCAATTGGGGAATGGCTGAACAAATTATGGTATGTAATTTTGATGGGATACTGTTCTCTATCAGAAATGATGAGCAAGATACACTTAGAAAAACCTAGAAAGACTTGCATGGGATGATGCAAAGTGAAATATAGTGTGTACAAAGTAACAGCAATGTTTTAAGATGATCTGCTATTTACAGCAATACAATGATCCAAGACAACTCTAATTGACTTATGATGAAAAATGCTATCCATCCCCAGAGAAAGAAATGATGGTGTCTGAGTACAGATTAAAGCATACATTTTTTACTTTATTTTTTGAGGTTTTTCATTTTCGTCTATGTTTTCTTTCATAACATTACTATTATGGATATGTTTTGTGTGACTACAGAAGCATAATCTGTATCAAATTGCTTGCCTTCTTGGGGGAGGGGGGCTAGGGGAGAGGAAGAGAGAGAATTTGTAACTCAAAGTTTAAAAAAAAACAAACGTTAAAAATTGTTTTTACATGTACCTGGGGAAAAACAAAATCCTAAATAATAATAAAAAGTTCCTTCCCTGAAGGAGCTTTTATTTTCTCACAGGATACAATTTGTACACATAGAAATATATACAAAATAAGTGCAAGGAATTTTGCAAAACTAAGAATAATAATGCTTGGGGCAGACTGGTCCTTATTGGCTACTCATAAGCGAACAAAAGAGCCTAAGAAATGGCTTAGCCATGAGTCAAGAATCCCCTGGCCTTAAAGGATCCACAGGCTCTAAGTATGCCCCAGTTTATCCTTAGATCAGGATAACCTTCAGATTACCACTCATCAAGGTACACTTTTTGGCCCTTAGAAACAGTGCTGATGAGCAATGAATAACTTCCAGACTTACTACAATCTGTTTATATTAGATGAGATTGCAGGTTTATGACTGGGACTGAATTTCAAAAGAAAATGACATGGTGACTGGAGATTCCATGTACTCTTCCTGTCACTCTTCTTTAGATTCAATGCCACAAATAAACTAAACTTAGACATGGGATCCAGGAAAGGCTGGGAAGATCATTATGAAACCATACCAAATTCTGTTTCAATTTCTGTGGCTCAGAAAGGCTTAATTGTTGAGTAGAGCTGGAAAGAGTAATTTAGATTCTAGATGCAGAATACTATATCTAATTTGGTAATAAGGTAACAATCTTGGCTACAGAATAAGAGGCAACAATTGATCATTGACTTTAGACAAGAAGGTAATCTTTTTCCACCTTTGTTACTATAAATATTTAAAGACTGTAATGCTGGCTATCATCACCATCCTCTTCCTCCTCCTCCTTCTCATCCAAGGTCACACTTCATTCTAAAATTTAGAAGCTCTGGTTGATGATAATTCTTCAGAGACTAGTGTTCCATGTCTTAGGCTACAAACCAAAATAGAAGCATGTTATCACCAAATCTTTGATTCATCCAACACCAAATCCTAACTTTTACCCTTTTCAGCCTCCAGGGGAATGTAGATTTAGAGCTGGAAAGGAACTTAAGAGATCATCTAGTCTGACCAACCTCAATTTATAGTTCATGAAATTTCTCAGGATCATAGTATCATTGATCTAGAACTGGAAGGCACCTCAGAGTTCATATTGGGGCTATGAAATCATACAAAAAAGGTCCTTGTGGACCACATCTTAACTTCATACATGTTTATATATTTATTTTTTATTCATACATCAACACATTAAAGTAAGATGGGAACTACATTTTAATCTGTTTCAAGACATACGTGGGATTGTTAAGAGGTTCATGTGGCTTGTAGTCTTTGACACATCTGATCAAGTCCCTTCCCTTTATTCTTCATATGTATAAATTAAGGGCTTTGAAGGTCAGGTGTATTAACTAAGGTAGTAAATATTTGACTTAGGATCTGAACTCAAGTCTTCTGATTCCAAATACAGCACACTTTCAAATGTCCCACAGTATCTTACATAACACCCTTGAAGATGCTCATAGAATGTCTGTTTGAACACTTGGCTTATAAGGCTTTATTTAATAATCTAATTTTCTTTATTTAGTAACATAACTTATAGAATGTCTATCCTTATTTTAAGGCAAAACCTAGCCCCATAAGTAATTCCATTAATCCTCTCCAAGTTTATGGAATAATATCTCCAAATCATTTCATTGTTCTGAGATTTAATTTATCTGAATCTAACAATATACCACCCTTATAGAACACTTGCCTTGTGACATATCTGTAAAGGAGAGTGGCATGGAAGTATTAATATCCCCCACACATATTTCTCTGTTTCATGGATTTATCAGCAGTTCTGTAATAAGCTCTTTTCTTCATCAATGACAGTGGAACTGCCACATTTAGACTCTAATCTCTCAGATCAAAATTTGCAACCTAAGCAAGTGGAAATGTCACAAAAGACAGTGATTGAAAGAACTGTTGAACCATAAAAACTCTGCAGAAAGGTAATCTATATTGGACATGACACAACTTTGAGGGGGGCTGGGTGATCACTACTTACTGTATCTAAATGAGACACTGAATAAGAGGAAAAGATAATAAACCAAATACCACTGGGGGAAAAACAATCAAGACTACATCAGTAACTACCTAACTAGCAGTGGGGAATCTGTGGCCTTGAGTGTACATGTGGCCCTCTAGGTCCTCAAGTGCAGCCCTCTGACTGAATCCAAACTTCACAGAACATATCCTTCTATTAAGGGTTTATTAAGGTATAACAGTATAAGTGACTTTTATTAAGGAGATTTGTTCTGTGAAGTTTGGATTCAATCAAAGGGCTGCACTTGAGGACACAGAGGGCCACATGTATCCTTGAGGTCACAGATTCCCCAGGCCTGAAACCATATGGCTATTTTTTCATCTCTTTATGAGATCTCTTCATGAGAATAATCTGCATATATTCTAAGGGTATGATTGACAAAAATGTGGTAAGGGAACTGATAGGTTTTCATAAATAATATTCTATGAATGGTCATATCTTCATGATCACACACTTGACTGAAAAGTGTGAAACACACAACATTCCATTATATTTTTATTTTAAAAATAGTTTCTAATCACAAATGCATTTGATTCAATATAGAAAAAAATGAAGCTTTAAAGAATTACCTTCAATAGGATGTCCTAATAAATGTGTTAAAATCATATAAGTTCCATGACAGATAAATCTATGAAGATAATGTTGCTTATTGATTTAAGTGAAGCAACAAACAGGGATGCCTATGAGCATTGAAAGTATTTGCCACAAACATGGAAGATTGTCCTGCATAAGGTTCAAATGGAAGAGAGCGAGGTCCTCAACATACTCTCATTTGCAGCTAATTACATCAAGTTGTAGAATAGATAATAAAGAGGTTCTTTTATGCTCCACAACTACTTCAACATATTCATTCAGACTAATAATCTATGCAGGAAAATTTAGGCAGACAAAGAATACCTACATGTCCAGATTCATTTGGAAGGACAGCCCACAAAGCTAGTGTATCAGTATTATGTATTGGAAAGATGTTGGAAATGGCCAACAACTTGGGACAAAACTGAATGGGAGAAAGAATGCAGGTTGGATTGAAAATGGGAAATAGTATAAAGCTTTCAAAGATCCCAAACATTTCCCCGAAATAAAAAGCCATGTTCTTCATACTGATACATAACTATCATGGACAGGATTGTAATTGCTATCTTTAACCTTATCAATGATATTTTTTTAAAAGGTTTAATAATGTATTTTTATATCACCACAACTTCCCTTCAAATCCTTCCCTTTCCTTCTTTCCCAGAGAGCTATGTATAGCAAATGACATCTTAAGAATAATAAAAAAAAGAAGTAAAAAGAAGAGGAAAATATCCAAGAAACTAATTAACACCAAAAAATCTGAAAATTTGTACAACATAATATTCTTGTTGACCTCCCACACCCGCAAAGAGGGATATTTATGTAGAGGTATGGGCAGTAGGTCTCATCATATCTCATCTTTTAAGCCATGCTTTTTCCTTTTTTTTGGCAATCATTTTTATTTTTTGTGTGTGTCTCTTCTGGTTTATATTGTAGTAGTCATTTATACTGTTGTATTGGCTCAGCTTACTTCACCATACATCATGTCTGCTGGGAAACCTATAATTTCTAAATTGTCTTTATGCATCCTGTCTTTGAAATCGGTTAGCTTATATAGAGATATTTTCTTTTATTATATTGTCTTTTGCTTTTCTCCTTGAAGATGGTCCTTTAGTTCTAAATACTTACATTTCCAATCATTTATTCTCTTTTGTTTCTTTGGTGAGATGCCACCATATATTCAAGGTTTTTCTATTCTTCCAATTATTCTCCAACTCAGATCAGAAATTCCATTGTCTTTTTTTCTTATTTCACAATTATTATTTCTTTTTTAAACTAGTGAAGAATGTTTTATTGTGGTTCCATGCTTTCTTGGGAATCCATAGATGCACCTTCCTCATCAAGTGTTGATTCATTTTCTTTTGTCTTACAATATTTATTCACAGGTGTCTGGACTCATTTGATTTACCTGGAGGCAAATTTCCCTTCTGTTAATATTTTCTATCTTGGATTGTCTATTTTTGCTCAAGAATTTCAGTTGTTTCATTCTTACTGAAATCTTTCATGATTTTAGTATTTTCTTCCTTATACTCCCCCTTACTATTCACTTTCTCAGTCCTCCTTTTATGGCAACTTTCCTGAGTGCTGGTCTTTAAATGTGTCAAACTCCTTCCAAGTTGGAGAATTTGAATTCAACTGTTATTGGTCTCTGTTATCAATGATTTCTGACAGGACATAACTTGTTTAATTGGATGCCAATTCACCTTTCCAAAGGCCTAGTGAAGTTCCATGTATACTGGTACCCTGCCCTAGCTCTCTCTATTCCTTTCTATTCACTAGTTGAATGCTCAGTGGTGTTGGAACACTTTGTGCATTGTAAAACTGAAAACAAGCATTGAGAAAATGCAGATTCCTTATTTGCAGACATGGGAGACCACAAAATAGAATATTGTACATCTATTAAGATTTGATGCATTGTTTGATTTTGCTGAATTTCATTTTTCTCCTTTTTAAAAAACTTTACTAAATGGGATGTTTTATGGGTACACAAGGGAGAAATATTTTTTAGCTATGAAAGCAAAAGAAGCTATCAATAAGAATTTTTGAAGTGCTATATAACCTTGAGTTAATACTGCTCTTACCTCTACAACTACCCTTACCACACATTTCTTGGTTGATTATTTTTCCTAAACATTTATCTTCCTTGTAGGCTCATAAAGGTCAGAAGTCAATGTATTCCTAACATTTCCTTGTACATGGTGCTAAACATGGAAGATACAAAGAAAAAAATGAAATATTCCCTCCCTCTAAAGAGCTTAGACTCTCCTTAAACAGATACAAATAAAGACATAAATACCATAGTAAAGAGACTCCACTTGGAATAAGGAAGACCTGGGTTCAATTCTTACATGTTGGCTGTATAAATCAGTTAGCTTTTTGGTTGTCCAGAAAAGTAACATGAAAAAGTGGACAATAGTTGCAGATCTGCATTGCAAGTAAGGAAATTCCTCAACAGAACTGTCTGCACAAAGGAAAATATTCTTTATCCCCCAAATAAACAACTAAAAATATTTCAACTACATTACTGTAAAAAATTGAAACTTTATCAGGAAACTTTGGAAATCACAACCTTTTCATAAAGATGAATGTGAACACATAACCATTATTTCAAAAGCCATATTAGGTAACTCAGGTATTATTTCCTAATGGCAGTAAAAGCATCTACTAGCTAAATAAACATTCTTAGCATTTGTTATAACAAGTACTAAAAATTCTGCCTCTACATACTCATGGTCAGTATTTTTTTTTTGCTTTGCAATTCAGTTCTACCATTATCTCCTTACCCCCTTTTTTATCTCTTGTTTTCTGTGCCTCAGATTATCTTTCTCAAAGGCTGGTAATTTTCCATTAGAATATTTAATATAGAAATGAAGCTGTTACATCCTGTGATGAGGGATGCTCTTGACTAAAATTTACCATGATGAGTCAAAGTCATCTGAATATCTTATCCCTGGGACTATCTTACATATAGTGTTGTTGTTGTTGTGTCTCCTTTGTTTTTGAGAGTACCAATGCCATCACAGGGCGATGTTTGAATTGGATGTAAGTGAGGCAAAGTTGCAAAAAAGCCATCAGCCTCACTCTCTTCCAAAGTCATTGAAGTCCAATGGTAAGATAAAAGTCAAGAAGTCTGGCAATGGCCTGGGAAGCATTGGATGACCTTGGTGTCTTCAATGTCTAACCAAACTCAGTACTCCACAGTGCCTGCTTTAGGCATCTTCAAGGCCATTGGAAAAAAAATTGTTCTCATCTTCCTGTTCTGCTGGAGGAAGTTTCACATGCTTGAGGTAGATGGCCCTCGCCACTTAACTTACTAAAGGAATAAATTCTGTCAGTTACCCTCGATCTGGTTTAGCCCAACTGCCAAGGTGGTTGGGGTATTCAAAAAGGACTAGCACCTCTGGTTTAAAGGCTTGCTAAGCCTTTTTCAGGGCTGCTCATCCACCTTTGGTATCCACCTGACACTTCATTCTTACTTATGCTTCGAAAGAGTTGCAGCATGCACAGCAGCCACATCCTGGTGAACCTTGCATATAGTAGACTCTTAAAATATTTGTTGTATTTAATAGACTTTCTTTTTGAGCTTGTTACCTGAGGCTATAATAAGAGTAGGTCAGACTCTCTGGCTCTCTCTATATTCTTGTGATTTGACTGTAATATAGGTTTGATTCTTTCAGCCCAAACCCTCTTTCTTCATTTCACCATGCTCTGAAGATGACCTTGAGTACTTAAAGTATATACTGTTGCCTCATAAGTTAGTTATAGCAGGGCAAATGGTATGAAGCCAGAAGAGCCTTGAGTCCAGGCCAGGTGACAGACAGCATGTCTTTCACCTGTAAAGCCTAGGTCTGAGAGGCTCATCACAAAAGTTGTGTCTGCCAAGTGATGAATTTCTTTTTGACAGTGTAAATTCTGTAAATAATCTAAGAAAATCTAAAATTAAGAATTATATTAAGCATTGGTAAAGAGAGTGCCTACATAGTGCCGTCACAGATTCTTAAAGTATTGATATTTGTTTAAAATGTATTTTATGCCCTCTAGTATGGCTTTCCTATTTTCTCTCCCATGGTAGTTCTGTCTTGAGTTAAAAATAATTTATTAGCATTTTCTCTGATTTAAATCTAATACATTTTCATTGAGGAAAAGCCTAAAACAAAATTTAGCTGTGTTTTGTGTATACTGTAGAGAAGCCAAAGGGTAAAGAAATATTAATCCTATGTGACTAAAAGAATGGAAGGATGATAAACTTACAGAGGATAGAATAGTTTTGTTGTGATTGTCATTTGGTTTGGGTTTTTTATTTGTTTGTTTGTTTATTAATTATTGGGTGTTTCCCACCTATATGTCAGTGGAGATTATAATTTTGATTTATATATTGAATGTGAGGTCACAGTGGGCATTTCAAGATGAACTATCTAGTAATCAGTTGGAAATACATATGTGAAAACAGTAATAGAGGTATTAATTGTGGGTCATTCACATAGAATTGACAGTTGTTATAGGACCAGAGCTGATCATCAAAAGAAAGCAAGTAAGGAAACATCAGAAAAAAACAAAACAAAACAAAACAAAACAAAAATTCTATGGAATATGTTATTTGGAATTAAAAGGAAGGATAAGAAAGAACACAGTAAATAGTCAAAGAGTTAGGAAGAAAACAAAGAACAGAGGCACACTTTCCTCTATCCCCAAACCTGCAGTAAAATGAAAGACAACTACTAGCAGATGGTGTAGTGGATAAGGCGCTTGACTTGGAGTCAGGAAGCCCTCAGGTCAAATTCAACTGTAGACACTTACCAGCTATGTTATCCTAGGTAAGTGACTTAACCTCTTTTGGCCTCAGTTTCCTCATATGTAAAATAGGGCTAATAATACTAGGCTACCTGTCCTAGTTGTAGTGGGAATCAAATGAGGCAATAATTATAAAGCACTTAGCACATTTCCTGGCACACAATAAGCGCTAAATAAATGCTAATTGCTATTATTATTAGCTGTTTTAGACGTACCTCATTTTATGGTACTTCATTTTATAGCACTTCATAGATTTTTTTTTTTTTAGACATTTCAGGCTTGTGACAATCCTGCGTCAAGCAAGTTTATTGGCACAATTTTTTTTTTTCTAACAACGTGTGCTCGCATCATGTCTGTCACATTTTGGTAATTCTTGTGATATTTCAAATGTTTTCATTATTATTATATGTCATGGTGATCTATAATCAATGATCTTTGATGTTACTATTGTAATTGTTTTGGGGTACCACAACCTGCCATATAAGACAGTGAAGTTAATCTATAAATGTTGCCTGATTTCTCATTCATTCTTCCATCTCTCTCCCTTTCCTCAGCCTTCCCTATTACCTAAGACACAGAAATATTGAAATGAGGCCAATTAACAACCCTACAGTGGCCTCTAAGTTTTCAAATGAATCAATGCTCCAAACTTCATTGTTTTATTTTAATAAATTGCCCCAGTCACACCAACTTTCGCCAGCCACCACCCTGAACAGTCAGCAGCCATCAACATCAAGGCAAGACCTTCCACCAGCAAAAAGATTATGACTTGATGAAGGAGTAGATGGTGTTCAGCATTTTTTATCAATAAAGTATTTTTAAATTAAGGTATGCACATTTGTTAGACATAATACTATTGCACACTTAATAGACTGCAGTATGATTTAAACATAATTTTTATATACAATGGGAAATCAAAAAATTCATGTGACTCATTGAGACACTTTTTTTGTTTTTTTGTTTTTTTTGAGATATACACTTCATTGCGATGATCTGGAATTAAACCTACAATATCTCCAAGATAGGCTTGTATTACCATCATATGTGCCAAATTGAAGCATTGTTTCTAACACATAGATCTGACACCGTCCCTCTAAAAGCACCATGACACCTTAGTGAATCAAGGAAAAAAAATATAATCTCTCTGAATAATTTGAAGTCCCTTACAATCTGGCTTCAATCTTTCCAGGCTGATTACACATTACTACTCTCCTTCACACATAATACATTCCAAAATTCCAAATAAACTATGCAACTTTTTGCTCCTCATTTACAATATTCCTTCTCCCATTTTTGAGCTTTTGCATGAGCTGGCTACCATGTCTTAGAACCACTCCCTTTTTCACTTCTACCTCTTAGAAATCTGGTCCCCTCCGAAGTTAAGCTCAACTGCTAGCCCTTACAAGAGGCTCATTCTGATTTCCCCATTCCAATTACTAGTGCTGCCTGAAATTATTTTATATTTACTTTGTAAATATTTTCTATCGAATTATAGTGGTACCATGTTGTTTTCCCAAATATAATGTGGACTTCTTGTTAGAAGGTCTTGTTTCTTTTTGTCTATATGTCACTAGTGTACAGCACTGTCTGAAACCTAGTAAATAATTAATAAATATTTGTTGAATAAGAGTTAAGATGAAAAGCTGCAGAAAAGCTTTAGATTTTCTAAAAACTAAATACTCAGGGCAATGATTTCACTTTTGGATACATATTTGTCTTATATCAGGCCTTGATTTGCTACTTTACCACTTCCATCAGTTGTTCTGAACTGTTCTCTCTAGAGCCCAGTAAGAAAATTTTATCCTGTTTCCCAGCCTTGGTCCTGAACATACTTGAACAGAATTATGATACCCCCATATCTTCTCCTTTTCAGACTAAACACAACCAATTTCTACAGTCTGTCCTCTTAGTGTATGACCATTGTTCTTTTCACTATCCTGGTTTCATTCTCTTGCAATCTTTCCAGCTTATCAACAACTTTCCTATACTGTGGCACTTAGAACAAAACACTGCAATCCATGTCATCTGACCATAACCGAATACAGCAAGACTATTACTCTCTTAGCAATTCCTATTGACTTCAAGCCTCTCAGCATAGTCTAAGATTGCAATATTGGGCTTATTAAACAGTATTCTCTTATTTTGTGAAGTTCTGCAGTCCACCAAAACCTTGTAGTCTGTCATGATCCGCTCCAATGAACCTATGCTTTTTTTTGGGGGGGGGAGATGGGGTGGGAAACTCCGCTTTCTTTTTTCAAGATTTAGCAGGCAGTGTTTTCATGATAAAGACTACACCAGCAATTTCATTTGTATAAGGAACTCCCATGTGAGGAAACTCCCTCTACAAATGCTGTTTGGCACCTTCTCTAGGATTTATAATCTTACAGAGTTGCCAAGATCATTGAGAGATTAAGTGACTGGCCCAGGCTTACATAGGTAGTAGGTGTCAGAAGAAGGACTTGACCCTATTTCTTCCTGGCTCCAAAACCAGTTCTCTATCTGCTATACCATGCTACTACTAGGACCTTTTTATTTCTTACTGGAATTTCACCTGAAATCAACATAAAGCACAATGGCCTGTAGTTTTTATACTTTATTCTCTTCTGTTTTTGAAAACCAGAATAATTTATGTCTTTCTCTAGATATATCTCTTAGTCTATGTGTTTTTTCAAAGATCATTGGGAGTGGATCAACAATCACATCTATCAACATTTTTTTTAAAGTACTATAAGATAGATGCAGTTCAACTCCATCATGTGAGTAGAATGAAGAGGGCATTTGGCACAGTTTGGTGCTGTCATTCTATCTTCTTACTTACCTTGAGAAAAGCCAAAGATCCAAGAGAGTGGGACTCTAAAGTGCCACTGGGCAGAGGAAGAAGAGGGAGGGTAAGTAATCAGTTAGTTATTTATTCATATTCTATACATTGTAGACTATATTTTCAAAAGATTTTCAGGAAAATTAAGGTGGGAGAGAGTGGTTGTTTGAGGGATTGTGGCAAATGAGGTATTAGCTTGCTTGTTTTTGTTTTTTAGGGCAAGAGTGAAATGAACAGCTTTGTAGATATAGGAAGAATAGACAAGGAGGGGAGATTAAAGTCATAAGGGAAGTGGCAGAGATTGCTATAGAAGAAAGAATGGAATGAGAAACAGGTAAAAGGGTTAGTACTAGGAGAAGAAGAGATATAAAATGCAGGAAACCTGGTTTCTGTCAAGTTCAACTGCTGGATGTTTAACTTTGTGTGCATCTTTTGAATTCTCTGGGTCTCCATTTCTTTGTGTTTAAATGAACTATTTCTTCCTTTATATTCCATGCCTTCCCTTTTCTTTATCTCTCTGTCCTCTCATTTCCTCTCCCATCTTTCCTCCCCTTCCCTCCTCTCCTCTCCCCACTCCTCTCTTCTCCTTTTCAATTCTATTCTTACTTATTTTTTTCTGCTTAATTCTATACAATCCTTATCCTTCATTGGCTTACTTGAAATATGGTAACAAATCATGACTATCAGGGAAGAAAGTATCATCCAGTTAGTTAATTTCTTGTTGCTTGGTCTGGGTTCTAAAATTGCTAATTATATATCTTTATACAACTGACCTTTTGTTCCTTGTGACATATGGGAAGCTTGAAGACAGAGGCTGAATGAAAGAGATGAGTAACTCAAGACTTTGGTAACAACAAGAATGCATCTAAATCTGACTTGCATGGATAATTAGACAACTTTTTTTTTCCCCAACAAAATAATAGCCTTGGGAGAACTGGAGTGTTACCTTCCTCATTGATGGTTACTACCCAGTGATGGAGAATTATCACTGTAGTCCCTATTCCTCATCAGAAAAGTCCAAGGCAGAGTGAGCTCCCTCTAGCTAGAATTACAAATATTTCAAGCTGGAAAAGAGTTATTGAACTCTCTCAACAGAATATCCAGATGCTAAGGGGTGAACATAGAACTGGATTTTTTTCATTTCTTCTACAACTTTGGCATTTATTGTGCATTCCTCATATCATTCCTGCTGGGTTTGACTGTGATTCCCAGAGATATTTTCAAAGTCTTAAATTTACAGGACATCAATATTTAAAGGAATTTATCTACATGCATTCTAAAAACACAGGCAGCCAAGCATGACTAACATAATATTCCTATTTAAACCTGTCAGCAGTTCTTCCTCCAACCACAACAGTTTCCTCCCTGTTCTTCAGATAATGGATTTTTAGTTACACACATCAAATCAGAAATGCTATCAGTATTTTTCACTCTGGCTTTTCCCCCAAGAAATGAGATAAAACCCATAAATCTGAAAGAAATGCCTAAATAGATTTATTTACATGAGACTGGTCTATTCTTGCGTGTGGGAGAAACTGAAGAATGGAGTTAACTTTTAATAAGACAATCTGTCTGCTTAGTTGGAGACAGACAAACATGCAAATAAGGCTGACAGCCATGGTACTGATTATTTGTGGTTTGGGATTTTATACAGACACTTTCACAGTTACTAAAACTTTATTTTTTGGGGGAAGGTTTGTCAGAGATTATAAAAGAAAGACAGATATTTTATCTATTTTAAATTGATAAAATTCAAATTTCTACATTTATACACATGCCAATTCCTATTCTGATTTTCCTCCAATTAATGTCAACTTGTATTGGAAGAAAAGTGGACTTTATTAGCTAAATGAATCCCCATTTAAATAAATATCTTTTTAATAACTTCTTTTCATTTGTTTTCTATTTCCAGAAATTTTTCCTTTCCTTTAAAACAAATGCACAAAGTTTTTGTTCACTTAATATACCTGAGTAGTCCTACAAAGTGCTAAAGTGAAATTTTTAATATCATCTGAAAATTTCATGAATATATCTGATTAACATACAACTCAAGATGCTTCTCCTAGTACTTTGATATCTACGACTATTGCTATCATCATCATCTGTTGTTAGATTCTTCTTTTAAGTCAGAGGAACTCACAATTTCCTACTGTTTCATCTTATCTCATAAATGAGTCAGCATTTCAGATAATCTTCCTTTGTTTCTGTTCAAAAGGAGAGGGGAAAGCCTATTATCAGTGTAATCTTGGCTTAAGACCACTTTCTTTTACTGCTTCATTTATCATCATTGATCTTGATGCTTTTGACTTTCCCCTTACTCTTCTCTAAGTAGTCTTAACAGCAGGACTCCCACCAGTCTGTCTGGGACTTGTAGAACCTATTACAGTCATTGGACATATAAGAACTGTCATCTCCAGCAGTGCTGTCAAACAAAGTAGAAACAATCCCGGTGGGCCACATGTTGACTTAGATAACCACAAATTAACCTTGTCTATATTGTATCATATCTTTGTTTTTTGTTACACATTTCCCAATTAACTTTTAATCTGGCTCGGGTCAAATTTGGGAGGGCCTTGGGTTTGATATCTCTGATTTATATTATTACATTTTATCTTCCTCACAAGTGATATAGAGGAGTTGATTTTATTTCAACATTTTTTTTCCAAGGAATTATAATCAATTGATCTTTAACTATAAGTATCTTCTTGACTGTAGACTAATAAGTATGATAGCAATAACAACAACAAAAACAGTGATAATAATAATGACTTTGATGATGATGATGATTGGCAGCTAGGTAGTACAGTGGATAGAGTGGTTGACATGGATTTAGGAATACCTGAATTCCAAACCAGGCTGAGAAACTTACTAGACAAGTCACTTAAACTCTGTTTCAGTTCCCTCATCTCTTAAATTAAGATAATAGCACTTATTTCCAAGGGTTGTTGAGAGGATGAAATGAAATTCCATTTGTAAAGTACTTTCACAACCTTGAAGCATTATAGAAATGATAGTTATTATTAATATCATTAACAATATTATTAATTACTATCATCATCACCATAATCATCATCGACTTGGAACCACAGGACCTGAATTCAAATTATGCTCTGCCACTTAATAGGGGTGTGATCTTAACATGTCACTTGACCTCCATTGGCCTCAGTTTTCTTATCCATAAAATGAGCAGGTTAGAAAAGATAATCACTAAGGTCACTTCTAGTATTAGATCTATGATATTATGGTCATATATTTAAAAGGCACTTTATATTTTAAGTACTTTCTGTACAATTCCTTTTAGGAGGCAGTTAGGTGGCTCAAAGGATAGAGTGCTGGGCCTGGAGTAAGGAATTCAAATCTAGTCTCAGAAACTTACCAGCTATGCAGGTCATTTAACCCTGTTTGCCTCAGTTTCTTATCTGTAAAGTGAACTGGATAAGGAAATGGCAAACCATTTCAGTATCTTTGCCAAGAAAACTGCAAATGAGGTCACAAAGAGTTGGACATGACTGAACAACAGCACATATTCCTTTTATGCACCTTTTCCTAATTTTCCTTATTTTTAAACTTATTTTATGTGCAAATGACTGAAGCTAACTTTATTTGAAGTATCTTCTTGACACCATATTTTAAAGTTTAAAATGATCAACATTTTAAATTTTAAAATGATCATCATGATAATCTTTTATCTTTTATCTTTTTTCACTTTTATAGAGCTTTTGTATAGATTATCTTCTTTTATCTCATAACCTCTCCATAAGGAAGGTACTACAAGTACTAGGATCCACATTTTACAATTGAGGAAACTGAGGCTTATTAGTTTAATTGATTGCCAACAGTCGCTCAGCTAATATGCTTCAGTAGTAGGATTAAAACCCAAATTTTCCTGACTCTAGCCTTTTATTCTTTCTATTAAGACATGTTTCCTCAAAACAAGGGACTTAGATAATATATATTGATATAAGTTTAGGTATATAGATAATTAGATATATTCAAGGAAGACATTCATTACCGAATTATAGTATCTTTACTGGAATAAAACTGAATCATGCATACTCATTGATTATTGGGCTACCATTTTCATATCTTTAACCAAATTCTCCCCTTTAATCAGCAATGCATGGTATATATGGATACTACACTATAAACCGTATTGTAAAACTTATGTAAAAAAGGTTAAAACCTAAATGTTTAAGTTGAAAAGTACTTTAGAGATTGTATAGTTTAGGGGCAGCTAGGTGGCACAGTGGATAGAGCTCCAGTCTTGGACTCAGGAGGACCTGAGTTCAAATCTAACATCAGACACTTGACATGTACTAGCTATGTGACCCTGGGCAAGTCATTTAACCCCGATTGCCTCACCAAATAATAATAATAAAATAAAAAAGAGAGTATATAGTTTAACTCATTTATCCTGCAGGTGAAATTGAGTCCCAGAGCTGGGAAATGACTTGCCAAATACCTCACAAAGTAGTGGGGGGCTATGATTTGGAACCTAGGTTTCCTGATACCTAGCCAGTAGTTACTTTTACTTCCTGCTGCATCTTTCTCTTATATTTTTCACTCTGTTTGAAGAAAGGAATGCAAGTACTCTCAATAGAAACATAAAGTAGAATGGGAAAGGGATAGAGATAGGGATAGGACTTATGATTTCGTTGATATAGATATCTCTCAAGATAGGACATTACCTCTACCAATAAATTTTGGCACCTTTTCTGATAAATAATTTTAGAGATTGGTTAGAGCCCAGGGAGATTAAATCACTTTGATCATAGTCTTATACACAGCATCAGAAGTACGACTAAAACCCATCTTTCTGACTCTGAGGCTAGCTTTCTATTCTCTCTACCATAAAGAACTGATTCTTTTGAAGGAAAAAAAAAGGAATATTTTAGGAGGTATATTAACCATTTTAGATCATCTCTGTGAAATAAATAACCATGCAAACCACTAACAGAACAACCATTTGATGTCATTTTAACAGGTTCTGAACCTGTATCTTCAGAACTGATCTTAACTATATTAGTAGTCCTGCATCTCTAACACCATCATTTTTATTGTCCTTCCTTATGTTTAATCCAATTATGTCATCAAGAAGAGGTCCATATATACTTTTGCTGATGTCACATCAAACTTCTTTTGTCTCACAATGCAAAGTACATTTGCTTTCCAGAGCCATCTAGGGGCACCATGTGAAAAGTGTGGGACCTGGAATCAGGAAAATCTGACTTCAAACCTAGCCTCAGACATTTACTAACCATATAACCATGGGTAAATTATTTAACCTTTGCCTACCTCAGTTTTCTCAGCTATAAATTGGGGATATTAATACTAATTGGGGATATTATACTAATAACAATAACCTCTCATGATTCTTGTGAGAATAAAATGAACTATTTGTAAAGTGTTTTGTAAACCTTAAAGCACTATATAAATTCTTCTTCTTCTTCTTCTTCTTCCTATTGATGTTATTATTAATTTATTTTGTACCTCTTTTTTATGGGGATTGAGTTAGGGATGAACTTAATAAAGTTCAAGTTTTCTTCTAACCATCATTTATTACTCCTAGGTTACCTGGCTTAATTTTTCATGTTTCTAGAATCTGAATATTTTAGAACAGATTAATTTCCCAAAGAAAGATAAAATCTACCATGTCATAAACTAAAATGTTTGTGGCTTGAATTAAACACACACACACACACACACACACACATATATATATATATATATATATATATAAATCCTTTCACAGAGTCACATTCTTGAATTCGTGTTTGAGTTCTTGATCAGGCAAAGGGAAAGGAGAACTGATATGACTACCTTTATGCATCAAAATGGCTTTATCTATGACCAGAGCAGATTTTTCCATTTACTGTTTGTGGAGAATGACATGAAGATGGGAAAAGATCTAAAAGGCAAAATAGTCTGATGAATGAGTTTGGATTCAAGAATTGTTTTGGTTTTCCACCATGCAAGGGATCAACCATGTAATTTATTTGGGATTTAATAAGAACCATAAATACCATTTCTGTTTAGTTAGTGAGTTCATGCTACTTGCTCTTCTTCTCAATTCAGATTGATTTCTATAAATATCTATAAATCTTGTGGTAACATTCTGGAGTCATCAATTGTATGACTAACCCTGAACAGAAAGGGCCAAACAAATTGTCCCAAACTCTTATGGTTGTATTGCTTTTCTCACTCTTTCTTTATGGTTCTATCTCTTTCTGTTTCTCTGACTCTCTCCCCTTCTTCCCATCTTCTCTCTCTCAGTCTCAGTTTATCTGTCTCTGTCTCTTTCTCTGTCTCTCTGTTTCTGTCTCTGTTTCTGTCTCTCTCTGTCTCTCTCTTGTCCCTCTGTCTCTCTCTGCCTCTCCGTCTCTGTCTCTGTCTCTGTATCTCTCCTAATTCACCAGTTAACTAGTTAACTGTATATCTTTTCTACCATTTTCTTTTCCCATTTTACTTCTTTTTTCAGCTTTTTTTTAGAAATTTTCTAAATTTCATAAATGTAGAGCAAGAAGTAGCCTTAAGGTCATTTGGAAGTGAAGACTGGGGAACTCAGTAAAATTTACCTAGTTATTTAAAGGCAGTATAAAAAGTGGCTCTCAGATACAAGTGGATTTATTAAGTGCCCATGGTGAATGTAGTACACCCAGGGTAGAATCTAAACAGACTCAGAAATCATCCTTTCAGATCCTTCTTAGTGAAATGGGCTACAACATTGCAGACTAAGTTGTAGAAGGGCAAAGAATGACCATGAATGTAAACATATACACACATGAAAACACATGCACACACATTTTTCTACTATTTGGTCTACATTGTAAACATATACATATGCATGCATGAATGCCTACATATATACCTATACATACCAAGAAATAACATAACCATGAGAGTTAGCACATAAATAAAAACATAAGGAAAATATTTAAATATTTATGCAAGGTACATATGGATGTTTACATTAAGAGTCTTCTGAAGAAGTTCAGGTTATGGATTTGTCCAAGTTTCACCCTATTTCAACACTAGTTTCTTGACAATTATTATCTTTGAGAAAAACAAAAATACCATGTCATTTCTCCCTGAAAAATGGCAGGTACCAAAAAGGAACATAAGAAAGCAAAAAAAAAAAAAATGGCAATATTCCTATAGCCAGAAGAGACAATGATTACATAATGCAAGGTTAGGTCTTCAGCATTCCTGTCTCAGCCATTTACCCCTATCATTCAGGAAACTCAGGCACTTAGTTAACAAATTCACTTGAGCTTTCATTGGATTTGTTACATATCATTTGATGGGTTTATTCAGAAATGCCTTCTTTTCTTGTACAACTATTTCTCTTCAGGAAATTACCATATTAGATATTCAGGTTGTAGTCTAGGTTCCACCAATTAGCAGACTTATGATCTAAGGAACGTTACTTAAGTTTCTTGTATTTTCTTGTACCACATTCTCTCAATACCAATAGAACTGTAATGGTGGTATATGATTATGATGGAATAGTATTGTGCTGTGACAAATGATGAGGGCTATGATTTCAGAAAAAAATACCTAGGAAGACTGATATAAATTAGTGTAAAGTGAAGTCAGTAGAACTAGAAGACCATTGTATACCATAATGCACAATAACAACAATATTGTTAATCAACTGTGAAAAACTTGGCCATTCTGATCAATATAATGATCCACGACAGTTCCAAAGGACTCATGTTGAAAAATGCTATTCACTTCCAGAGAGAGAATTGATGAACTCCAAGTGCAGATTGAAATGCATTTTTAAAAAATTATTTATTTTTCTTGTTTTTTCCCCAACATGAATAATATGGAAATATGTTTTGCATGACGTCACATGATGGTTATCATATTGGTTGCCTTCTCAATGGGTGGTGGAGGGGCTGGAGGGAGTGAGAGAATTTGAAACTCAATTTTTTTTAAAAATGAAAGTTAAAAAAACTGGAATGATATTATCTATGCTGCCTGTATCAAAGAACTACTATGAGATCCAAATAAGGTAATTGATTGGAAAACACTTTATAAATTGCAAAGTGATACACACATGCAAGGTGGTTATTTTTCTTTCCCTTTATTCCTCTAGAACTATTAAAATTGAGACATAAGAAAAAATGTCATAGTGAGAAGAAGCAATAAAGGAATTCTAGTATTGTATAGGAGTCAAGTGAGACTATATCATTATCACCTCTGCCTATAGACAACTTTGATGTAAACTAAATACAAATCTTCTTCCCCAATGGCCTTTATGGATGTTAATTTATATATAGCTATTTTTCTTCAGGTCAAATCTCTTGAGATTATAAACTTCTTGATATCACAGATTATGTTCTCTACAATCTAGTACAGCACCTTGAATGTAGTGTTTAGTAAATGTTGGTTGAATGAATGAATAACTAAATGAATGCAAAGAATTGATAACTACTTGCTAAGGCATTTAGTGATTTCTGTCCTTCCAGGATACAGAAGAATAGGGTTTATGTCAATAGAAAACCTCCAGTCTTACACCAACATTCCACCTCTAAAGATGATGTCCTAAAGCAACTTACAACCTAGGGGTCAGATGGAAAGTCTCAACCATGCTAGCCTTCACTCTTTTCTCCCAGACTATTTTTCCACAGCCACTTTATTGTCAAGTACACACCCATTCTCCATCCACTAAACTCTAATCCCACTGTCAGCAATTTCAAAACTATGAACCACCATCAAATTAACTCAACAATCTAATGTTGTTCTTGGACGGCTAGATGGATATTGTCAGTCTGTTACTCTTTGGTGACATACACCCTCCCTGTAGCTTTGCTGAAGAAAATGAGGCTCTCTGGACACCACTCCACTATATGGGTTTTTCCACTATTATAAACCCCTTGAAGATAGGGGCTAGCTCTGATTTTGTACTATATCTGACACTCCATGCAGCGATGAACACATACTAAAGGCTAAAAATACTTTTCATTCATTCATCAAACTCCAATATGAATTATTTTTCTATAGGTCCCTTTGATGTGTACTTATTATTTTGCTTATTATAAGGCTAGTTTAGAAGAATATCTCAGAATTTAAAGCACCTTAGTTATGTGGAGTTTTATCTGTATATATAGGTTATATGATTACACAAAATAATAATTTCACCTTGTGAGCAGGAACTGCATAAGACTGTTACTCTATTTTAAAGAGAACTAATGGTAGTTGTGATTTAAGATCCAGCCAATGCTTTGAAATAGCTTTAGATTAGCTTTTTAATCATTAATGTAAATGATCCTTTAGACACCTTCTCTCCTCCATTATAATGATAATAATAACAAAAACAGTCATGGTAACAATAATTCCAATTTAAAGATCATTTTAACATTTCCAAGTGCTTGCTTCACAGTGATCCACAATGAGGTAAGTAGCTTTGAGTCCTGATACCCATGATAATTAGTAATGTTCTTCTGGATTTGTGACATTGAGCAATTCACAGACTTTCTGAGCCTCCATTTCCTCATTTATAAAATGGGGTTAATGATAACATTGTTCACACAAGATTATTATGTGACTGAACTCTAATCAAATGAGACAATATTTGTAAAGCACTTAGCACAATGCCTGGCACATAAGAGGTGTTTAATATATTCTTGTTTTCTACCTCCTTCCTAAACTGAACTGATATCTTCAAAAAGCTTTTTTTAAATCCTAGAACACTATTAAATCAATGCAAAATATGATTATTATACACTAAAAGAGATTTTTTTCTCTTTCAATTCTGGTTTTCCTGCAACTGGCTCTTCAGAATTTTTTAAGGGTAGTTGTCCAATAAAATCTTTCCATGCAGTCCCAAAGAGTCAAACACAACTGAAAAAGACCACAAAAATGTAAGATAAAAGCTCCAAAGAAAACAGGTAGAGATTAGGCCCTCTGTAAGGCCTGTAATGAGGTATGACTGGTAGGAGCCCTGTTATTCCCTATCCCCCAAGAGTCAGTACAAAAAAATGCCGTAGAGACTATCTAATCATTTAGTCCAACAGCCTCCTTGTAAAGAGGAGAAATGAAGCCAATAAGTTGACATGACTTCACTAGTTTCTCACAATCAGTAGTATTATGGTCTAATAAGTACTTGTTGATTAACCAATTCTGTCCATGTTAGCACTGGCAAATATAAAGGGAAATTTTAAAGACAACTTTTCAAAGGCATAACTTGTCAATTTAGAACTTAAGTTTTGGAGTTTATAATTATTTGAGTAATACATTAGATTTTCCTTTTCACTCTCCTTCAAAATCATCTATTAAGTAAAGTAAATTATATACATTTTGTTTGGGGACTGCTTAATCAACTGAAAAAACACTTTATAGAAATATCCATGTACTACATTGGCTAATAAAAAACTATTACATTAAAACAATAACTTGGCTTTTTGGCTTCCAACTCATGGTAGTGAAGGTGCAACTTCTTTGAGTCATCTCGAATCCGGGTTCATCTGACACCGGTAGCCACCCCACAGCATCGAGGCCAAGTCTCCACCTTTGTCGCTGCCATGCCTCCCAAGTTTGACCCTAATGAAATTAAAGTCATGCTTTTAAGGTGCACTGGGGGTGAAGTTGGTGCCACAACAGCTCTGGCCCCCAAAATTGGTCCCTTGGGTTTGTCACCCAAAACGGTTGGTGATGGCATTGCCAAGGCAACTGGTGACTGGAAAGGGCTAAGGATCACAGTGAAACGTACCATTCAGATCAGACAGGCCCAGACTGAGGTTGTGCCTTCTGCCTCAGCCTTGATCATAAAAGCCCTAAAATAACCTCCTTGGGACAGAAAGAAGCAGAAAAATATTAAACACAATGGAAACATCATTCTCGATGAGATTGTCAACATTGCTCGACAGATATGGCACCAATCCTTGCCATGAGACCTTTCTAGAACCTTTAAAGAGATACTTGGAACAGCCCAGTCTGTGGGCTGTAACAATGATGGCAGGCATCCTCATGATGTCACTGATGACATCAATAGTAGTGCTATGGAATGCCCAACAAATTAAAAGCTACAAAGGAGACTACTGCAATAAATTAACATTTAACAACAACAAAACAAACAAACAAACAAAAAAAACCAATATCCTGAAAGTTCTCAAGGTTTTATCAGTCAAGGTTGGTAGTTGTGTTAAGGAGACTGTTAAAAGGGGGGACCCTTAGATTCCATCAACTGTTGGGTCTGCTGTACCCTAACTCTATTACTGGTCAAGATTATTAAAATCTTTCTAAGCCTTGTTCATAGTGTACTTTCAAAGCAGAGGAGCCCCACAAAAATTTTATACCATTTTTTCTCAAGAGAAATTCAGTCAGAATTATCAACATAGAAACCATAGAGACATTTCTAAATCATTGAATAAATTATGGTCAGGCATATATACTAGAGAAGAAATGGCCAACACAGCAACAGAGATTAATTTAGCTTGATTGGAACTATCAACAACACCTTGACAGTCAGCTGAAGTCATTAGTTCAATAATATATAAACTTATTCATGATTACTTATTTATAACAAATATATTTTTAATAATACTAAAAATAAAACACACATTTTTTTTTCCTGAATAAAGATTTACCATGGATTGACTCCTCTCTTATGTCTAGCAGGACATTTGATAGCCATAAAGATTTACCAAATCCTATCACTGAAAAAGAAAAAAAAATGTGGAGAGGAGGAAAGGGGGAGAAAAAGGGAAAGATAGAGAATGCAAAATTATCCCTGCTACTTATTACAACTCCAGCTCAGAGCAGATCTAGGACAGCAAGAGACTTTGTGCCATATTACTCCTTCATGGCCAGATGGAAGGGCAGGTGGTCCAGAAACATGCCAAGAGTATGCCAGTGGCCTTGTTCACCAGAAAGGAAGAGAAGGATATGAGTGGCAGGTAACTGCCTTTGTTGCCAGTTAGAAATGAAGAGAGAGCCAGAAGGAAAGGTCAAAAACAAAACTCCAGTAGCTCTCATCGTAATCCTGCCTATCACTGAGAAGCCAGGTCACCTGCTTTTAGTAATAGTTCTTCTAGGACACAAGGCTGTACCTCAGGTATAAGTATTATTTTCAAATGGAAAATCTCCCACTCAATCCCATGACCTATTTGGATAACATTAACTGATGTGGGAGAGAAAGGTGAGAGAGGGACAAATTTTTTTTCATATCCTTATTCACAAAGCTGGGGGTATCAGATGTTAACTATAATATTTCCAAGGAAAGTAAAGAATTAAGCACACTTCATATCAAGTATAGATATTTAAAAGAACAGACCCAGGCCAGCAGACCCAAGTGACTCTTCAATATCCCTTGAAAATGAATTTTCTTTTCCCATATGACACACACTATTACTCTACGGCTTCTCTGCTTCTTTCCCTGTCCCTGAAATAATTTATTAGGTGTCATTTAGGATAAAATATTTCCTCTCTTCATGTTTATTGAATCCCATCCTTCTCAACCTGATCTCATGAGTGTCCTGATCCATCTTTTCCACTGAAATTCCCTCCAAAATTTCCTATTCCACATTTAACAAACTTCTTTTCTTCCTGGTCCCCTTTTTCTCCCTCTTCTTTCATCTATTCATACTCTTTGAGATCTGGTTCCCCTTTGATTCCATTACCTTTCTGGCTATTTTTTCCAGCCTGAACTGTACCTTCTGTCACATCCTCTCCCTCTTCCCCTGCCCTCCATCTCTATGGCCTTGGAGAAGGAGTCAAAATATTCCTTGATCCCCATTTCCAGATGCTCCCTTTACATTTTTCTTTCAGCAACTGTTCTAATTTTGGTGTCCAAATAATTAAATTTTTCTTTCCAATCAAAACTATGGCAGTTGTAGAGTTACCCCAAGATAATTATCTCTCCTTCCTCAAGGATTTTAACACTTAGATCATCATTTTTCTTTCCTCCCTTAGTCCAGCCTTCATAGTATTAATATTTCTATAGCTGCTTCATCAAACTTCCTAACTTCCCTTTTCCTTAATGTCCGTGAGTTCCATGATCTACTCTTTCACTTTACCTCAGCCACACATAGGGATGGTAACATAATAGATATGGTCATTTAGTACAAGTGTTCTATTTCCCAAATAAGAAATTGTGGCATAAACTCTAACTCTATTTTACCATGAACTCTTTTGTTCTATGTCTCCCTATGGTTCAATCATCATGCATCTTGTATTTTCCCTAACTGAGAATTCCATTCCCTGCACTGTTCAGCATTTTTTCAATACTTTTATGACCTTGTTGTCCTGTATTTTCAACCTCAAACCAATAGTTGGCCATTTCTACCCTGAATTGTCTTCTGCTTTGGAATCCCTTACCCTTATCCTAATTCTGCTATTCCTTTGCTAAATGTTAACTCTGGATTATTCCTATCGTCCGCTTCCTCGGCTCCTACTCACTAGCTCAATAAATGAAAGTGGCAGAAGTCTCACAACTATTCTGACTGGGCAAATTACAAATTTATGTTGTCCCACCTCAACTGGGCCTCTGATGTATCAAGGCACTCCTTTATTCCTCCTAATTGATTCTTCATGTCATTTCCCACAGGGACTTTTTCAAAACATATCTTTCTTCCTCAAATGCAACAAACCTCTTCCCCTTTCCTCTAGCTGAGTAATTTATGTCATCCTTTATGGGAAAAAAATGAGACCATTTAATATGAACTTCCTCTTTTGCCATTCTGTTCATCTAAAACCCATTTGCATCATGTCCAGGGGTGTGTTAGAGCTAAATTTAATGAGCTTTTGAGAATTTATTATTAAATTTTCAGAGAACATCTACACCTCAGAAATCAGTTGTTGCTACAAATCAGGGCTTGATTTATACTTTTATTAATTATCTTAACTTAAGGAACTGTTAATAATGCAGATTATACTTAAAAGTTTGGGTATAGTCCTCTCCTCCCAGAAATCCTGGTTGTTAAACATTTACCAGAATGCTCCAATATTGCTCTATTGACATTGCTTAAGCTCAGCAGGAGGGTGGTATAAGGCTCAGGAAATGAAATCATTACCAAGTAGATGTCTGGTGACTATAGACTGCTGCTGTTAATGATGATAATAATGATAACTAATATTTATATAGCACTTAAGGTTTGCAAATTGTTTTACATCTTTTATCTTATTTCAGTCTCATTATACCACACATCATAACCCATTCTGTCCTTTTTTCCTATAGTCTCTGAGAAAAAGGTGGCCCTTCTTTTTTATAAGGCCAACCCCTTTTCAAGCCCACTTTGTACCATTCTGTCCCATCTTCTTTAGCAAATTCCACTGTCAACAATCTTCACCCCCTTAAATCATCATTCTCTCTCAACTGATCCCTTCCCTTCAAATTTGTCCAAGTCCTTCTAATCACTTTAAAAAACAATCTTCACTAGTCCCTACTATCTCCTCAAACTACTATTCTATTTCTTCTCTTCCTTTCCTAGAACAATTCCTTGAAAATGTTTTCTACAATTGTTGCTCTACTTTCTTTCCTGTCATTCACTCTTCAGCCCTTCGCAAAATGGTTTCTGACTGCTCAATTGAACTCACTTTCTCCAAAGTTACTAATTATCCCTTAATTGTAAAATAATATTAATATTAATAAATAGTGTTTTCTTAATCTGTAACCTTTGGTTCTCTTTGCAGTCTCTATTGATCACATTCTCCCTAATACTCACTCTTCTTTAGGTTTTTATAACATTTTTCTTTTCTTCTTATTGTCCTTCTACCTCTCTGACTGGTTACCTCACCTTCAATAAAGTGTGCTTTCACATTGAATGGTCCCCAAGGTTTTGTCCGAGGTTCTCTTCTCTTCTCTTCTCTTCTCTTCTCTTCTCTTCTCTTCTCTT